>NC_056744.1:981671781-981971781 GCF_019279795.1 Protopterus annectens
CAACCTTGGCTAAATACATTTTAACATAATTTTTTTAAACATCCAACAATGTCAGCAGCAAATTTTTAAAAATTGTTTAAAATGCCATGTACCCCCAGCATATATTTTGCCCCCCCTATTCCCCAATAATAATTCCTTTCTGACAGGGTGTACCTTCATCTTTTAACTGCGGAAAAATTAACAAATTATCTACAACAGATGTAATGAAGCCTTTTCAATGTTTAATGGCATTCCGGCTTTCATATGCAGGAAAGTACAAGTTGTGTATACCTACCATAAATGTAGATGTTCGAGTGTCTCCAGAATATCAAAGTCTGGGTCCGGCGTCGGCTGTATCAGCCAGTATCCTGACGTCAGAACGCATGGGTATAAAGCTGACAGCCGACGCTATCTTCTCCAGCCTTTCTTGCCCCTGATGTCAAAAGCCCCCATAAAACCAAAAGGTGTCCCAAGGGAAACACAAATACACCAGAAAGGTAGTGGAAAAGGAAACACAGTAAGCAAAAAGAAACAAGAGGGGTCTGGAGGGAGGGAAACACCAACTGCAACAGTGAAGACACTCGAACATCTACATTTATGGTAGGTATACACAACTGTACTATGTTCTTCGTGTTTCACTGTTGCAGTCATAACTGTAGGGTAGAATCCCAAAGCTGAGAACACGGGAGGAGGTTATGAAGAAGAAGGAGCAGCTAGAAGACCCTGCAAGACAGCAGAGGCAAAGTCTGCCCTAGACTTAGAGTACAAAGGGAGGTTATAGTGCTTGGAAAAGGTATGCACAGAGCTCCAAGTGGCAGCCTCCAGAATGTCCTTGGTAGGAACTCCTCTGAGAAAGGCTGCTGAAGTGGCAGCTGCTCTAGTAGAATGAGTCCTGACGGTACCTGGAATCTGTTTTCCATAAAGAGAGTAGCAATATCTTATTCCATGAGCAATCCATTTGGAAATAGTTTGCTTAGAAATAGCTTTACCTAGAGAACTGGAAGCAAATGAGATAAGCAATTGATCTGATTTTCTGAAACCTTTAGTTTTGTCCAGGTAAAAACGTAGTTGCCTGTGTACGTCCAATGAATGCAAAATCCTTTCCCCCTTATTTTGGGGTTTTGGAAAAAAGGTAGGAAGGTGAATAGTCTGATTTAGAGCCACTCTAGAAACTACCTTAGGCATAAAAGTAGGATTGGTCCTCAAGGAAACTCTGTCCTGATGGAAGATGAGGTATGGTTCCACGGCCATGAGGGCTTGTAACTCAGACACCCTTCTGGCAGAAGTCAAGGCCAACAAGATAGCTGTCTTCCAGGAGAAGAACTTAATATCCGCAGAGGCAGCAGGCTCAAAAGGAGGCAAAGTAAGCTTTTCCAAGACATAGTTGAGATCCCAAGGAGGGACAGGAGGAGATCTAGGAGGTCTTAAATTCTTAGCTCCTCTCAGAAATTGTCTAACCAGCTGGTGGGAAAAAAATGGGAGGATCACAATTGAAATGAGCCGAAATAGCAGAAGCATGAATTTTAATGGAAGAAAAGGAAAGACCTTTAATCAAAAGGTCTGAGAGATAAAGTAAAATGGAGGGAATATCAGGTATTAAAGAATCAGAGCCACGATCCTGCATCCAAATACAAAATCTTTTCCATTTAGAAGCATAAGATTTCCTTGTACTAGGACGCCTAGCTTCCAAAAGAATATCCAAAACTTGTTTAGGAAGGGAAGAAGGAATCAATTGCCTTTGATGAGCCAAGCTGCCAGGCAGAGAGTCTTGATTTGAGTGTGAAATACCTGACCCTGATGCTGGGACAGTAGAGAATGGGTCAGAGGAAGACTCCAAGGGGGTTCCAAGCAAAGGTGCAGTAGAGGTGGGTACCAAAACTGACGAGGCCAATTTGGAGCTATCAAAATGATCAGTCTGGGTTTGTCCAGCTTTATCTTTAGCAATACCCGAGGCAGAAGAGGAAGAGGAGGGAAGGCATATCCTGAAAGATTCCTCCAGCGGAAGGACAGGGCATCCACTTTCCAAGCTGTCTTGTGGAAGGACCTGGTGCAAAAGAGAGGCAACTGATGGTTGAGATGGGATGCAAACAGATCTGAGGACAGCCCCAAACTGCAGTTATCTTGCTGAATAAGTTGGGGTCCAACATTCATTCGTGAGGATCCAAAATGTTTCTGCTTAGGCTGTCTGCTAAGAGATTCTGATTTCCTGGAATGAACTGTGCCTGAAGATCCAGATTCAAATTTAGGGCTGTGTCCCATAAGGTCATGGCAAGTCTGCAAAGGGGGTAAGAGTGAGAGCCCCCTTGCTTGTTTATGTACCACATGACTGTGGTATTGTCTGTCCGAATTAGCAGAGGTCTTGGCTTCAAAAGAGTCTGGAAGGCTAGAAGAGCAGTTTGGACTGCTAACATTTCTTTCAAGTTGATGTGCCATAGAAGGTGTTTGTCCAAGAACCCTGATGGCATTTGTCCAGAAAATGAGCTCCCCAAGCATAATCCGAGGCGTCCGTGGTTATGATCTGAGTGGGTTGAGGAAGACGAAAGGGCTTCCCTTCGTTCAAAACACACGCCCTGGACCACCAAAGGAATTCCTTCTGGAGGCAGGGAATCAGTGGAATCATTGTATCCAGACTGTGGCAATGCTGAGACCATACACTCTTTAGGTACCATTGAAGTTTCCTCATGTGAAGCCTCGCATTTGGAATCAACAGGATGCAAGAGGCCATGTAGCCCAAAGCCTGCAGGAATTTCCTTGCAGTGAGCTGAGTCAATGTTGCCAAGGTCTTGAAGATTGAAGCCAGCTGTAACTGTTTTTCTGGAGTAAGGAAGGCCATCTGTAAACTTGTGTCTAGAAGAGCTCCCAAAAAGGTCATTCGTTGAGAAGGAATCAAATGTGACTTTTTTGTGTTCACTGAGAATCCCCGTAGTAGGAGAAGATGTAGAACAAAATGCAGGTGTTGCAGTAAAATGTCTTTGCTGTCTGCCTGAATTAGACAGTCGTCCAGATGGGGTAAATCTGAATCCCCAGAAGTCTGCAGTAAGCTACTACTGGAGCCAGGCATTTAGTAAAAACTCTGGGCGCAGTAGATAAGCCAAATGGCAGTACAGAGAATTGGAAGTGTCTCGATCCTGCCTTGAATCTGAGGTACTTTCTGCATTGTTGCCTTATGGGGACGTGTAAGTAAGCCTCTTTTAAGTCCAGTCCAATGTTACCATCCAAGCATCTTGTGAGAGCATTGGAAGAAGTAGTTGAAGTGTAAGCATCTTGAATTTTGGAATTTCCAAAAAGGTGTTTAATATTGAGAGGTCCAGAATAGGTCTCCAGGAGTTTTGTTTTCTTGGGACCAGAAAAAGTCTCGAGTAAAAACCTTTCCCCACCTCTAGAGGTGGAACAGGTTCTATGGCTCTTAGGGCTAATAAAGCGTCCACTTGATTTAAGGCCTCTGTCCATTGATGTTTTGGCAGATCTGGCCAGCCAGAAGGCCTTGGCAGAGTGTGAAAGTGGAATCTGTAGCCTTTCAAAATCACGTCTAACACCCATTTGTCCTGGGTAATGCGAGTCCAATTTTGGTAAAAAAGAGAAAGTTTTCCTCCAAGAGGGGCATCCAGGGAAAGAGGACCTGAAGCCCAACAGAGGGAGTCATTGGGTCTGCTTTCTTTGGGTTTGAGGTCTGTCTTCTCCCCTTCTAGGTGAAGAAGAGTACAGTTTTGTACCTACCATAAATGTAGATGTTCGAAGATCCACATTGCTGCAGTCCTTACTTATGGGTAGTCCGCTGTCCTCGGTCGGCCCGAATACCAAAGTATTAGGCTGACGTCGGTCATGGGCGCACAGCCCTGACATCAGAGCGCCGGGGTATAAAAGCGCATGACCGACGTCATATCCTCAGTCTTTTCTTGCCCCAGATGTCAGAAGGCCCTAAAAGAAAGGCCACAGCCAAAAAACAGAGTACCTTCCCAAAAGATATGCCCAACTACAGCCATCACCCAAACCATATAACCATGCTAAGCTACAGAGGGGAAGGAGGGAGGGAAAATTGGACTGCAGCAATGTGGATCATCGAACATCTACATTTATGGTAGGTACAAAACTGTACTATGTTCTTCATCTCACATTGCTGCAGTCCTTACTTATGGGTAGAATCCCAAAGCAACGGGAAAGGGAGGTTGGCAAAATCATAAGGCATTAGGAGCTGCTAAAATGCCCTGTAAAATGGCAGTGGCAAATCCAGCCCTAGACTTAGAGTAAAGAGGAAGGTGGTAATGTTTAGAAAAGGTATGTACTGAACTCCAAGTGGCTGCTTCCAAAATATCCTTTGTAGCTACCCCTTAGAAAGGCAGTAGAAGTTGCAGTAGCTCTAGTGGAATGAGGTCTGATTCCAGCCGGAATCTCCTTACCATGATGGGAATAACAAAAGAAATACAAAACCCAATCCATTTAGAAATAGTTTGTTTTGAAACAGGTTTACCCTGTGAACCCAAAGCAAAAGAAACAAACAACTGCTGAGACTGTCTGAACTCCTGGTTCTGCTCAAATAATAACGCAACTGCCTGTGAATATCCAAAGTATGCAAAATCTTCTCCCCTTTATTTTGGGATTTGCATAAAAGTAGGCAAATGAATAGTTTGGTTTAAGGCCACACTAGAAACCACTTTAGGCATAAAGGAAGGATTAGTACGCAAAGATACCCTATCCTTATGAAAAATCAAGAAAGGCTCCACTGCCATAAGGGCCTGTAATTCAGAAACCCTTCTTGCAGAAGTAATGGCCAACAAAAAAGCAGTCTTCCATGACAAATACTTTAACTCGGCAGTAGCTGCAGGCTCAAAAGGTTGTAGAGTAAGCTTTTCCAACACAAAATTGAGATCCCAAGCAGGAGTAGGAGCTCTACGTGGGGGTCTTATGTTCTTTGCCCTCTGAGAAACTGCTTAAACAAAGGTTGAGAGAATAAAGGAGGGTCACAGTCATAATTAGCTGAAATGGCTGCAGCATGAACCTTTATGGAGGAGAAGGACAAACCTTTGTCCAATAACTCAGTAAGATATTGTAAAGAAGCACTCAAATTAGGCTTGGAAACATCAAAGACCTTCCCTTTGCTCCAAATAAAAAATCTCCTCCATTTATCAGCATAAACTTTCCTTGTACTAGGCCTCCTGGCCTCCAAAAGAACATTCAAAACTTGTTGTGGAAGCTGAGAACCTCCAGAGTCTAAAACAGAATATGCCAGGCTGTTAGATGCAGAGACTGAATTCTGACATTGAGAAAGTGATTGCCCTCCTGAGACAAAAGATGCGGAATCAAAGGCAGAGGCCATGGAGGCTCTCGTACCAAACTCCTCAGTAGTGGGTACCAGTGTTGTCGAGGCCAATCCGGTGCTATCAGAATCATGGATGGCTTGTCTTGTCTGGCCTTCAAGAGAACCTTGGGCAAAAGAGGTAGAGGGGGAAAGGCATATACATGAAGATTGTTCCAGCTGAATGACAGAGCGTCCACCTTCCAAGCTGTGCGATGAAACCTTTTTGTGCAAAACTTTGGCAACTGGTAATTTAGTGGAGAAGCGAACAGATCTATGTCTGGAGTTCCCCATGACACTGTCAACTTTTGAAATACATGAGGATCCAATTTCCACTCGTGAGGATCCACTATTTGTCTGCTCAATACATCTGCTAAGGAGTTCTGTGCTCCTGGTAGAAACCTTGCCTGAAGATTGAGGTTGTAACCGAGAGCTGTCTCCCACAAAATCATCGCTTGTCTGCAAAGAGGGTACGAATGAGTTCCCCCTTGCTTGTTGATGTACCACATGACAGTTGTGTTGTCTGTTAGAATCAACACCTGCCCTGGGTGAAGTAAATCCTTGAAAGCCATCAATGCAAATTGGACTGCCAACATCTCCTTCAAGTTGATATGCAAATGTTGAAGTCTGGCAGGCCACGTGTCTTGCACCCATTTTCCATTGAGGTGTGCTCCCCAAGCCTTGTCCGAGGCATCTGTCGTTAGAATCTGACTCGCCTCTGGTCGGGTCACAGAGAGTCCCTTGTTTAGGTGACATTCCTGAGCCCACCACAAAAATTCCTTCTGAATGCAAGGTATTATCTGAATGACAGTGTCTAGATCTTGGCAGTGTTGTGTCCATACATTTTGAGATACCACTGAAGCTTCCTCATATGCAATTTGGCATTGGGAAGCACCAGAATACAAGATGCCATGAACCCCAAGGCTTGAAGGACTGTCCTTGCAGTCAGCCTGGACTGTAGAGACATTTGATGGAAATAAAGTGAAAGACTTTTCTGTTTGTCCGGGGTCAAAAAGGCCATCTGGGAAGCTGTATTCAGTCTCACACCCAGAAAGCACATGTCCTGAGAGGGTACTAGACTGGACTTTGTTTCGTTCACAGAATACCCTAGGCATCTTAACACTACCGTCACATACTGTAGATGCTGAAGAAGCTTGTCCTTGTCTTGTGCAATAATCAGGCAATCGTCCAAATAAGGATAAATCTGTATTCCTTCCATCCTGAAAAGGCTATCACTGGAGCCAGAACCTTTGTGAACACTCTGGCAGTAGATAAGCCAAAGGGCAATGCAGAGAACTGATAGTGTAAATTTCCAGCTCGAAAACGCAGGTACTTCCTGCAACTGGCCCTGATAGGAATATGAAGATAAGCCTCTTTTAGATCCAGAGTTACCATCCAGTGATCTTTTCCTAGCAGAGGTAAAAGCTGTTGTAATGTCAACATTTTGAACTTTGGAATGTCCAAATAAGTGTTGAGGAGAGATAAATCCAAAATCGGTCTCCACGTGTTCCCTTTCTTTGGTACTAGAAACAGGCGGGAATAAAATCCTAGACCCACTTCTGATAGAGGTACTGGCTGTATAGCTCCCATGTGAAGAAGTAATGAAATCTGTTTGTGAGCCTCTATCCTTTGCCGAGGAGGAATGTCTGGCATACCTTTGAAAAGAGGCAATGTATGGAAATAAAACTTGTAACCTTTGTTTATAATGTCCAACACCCATTTGTCTTGGGTGACTAAAAGCCAGTTTTGCTTGAAGAGAGCTAGTTTTCCCCCCAAAGGAGCTGCCAGGCAAGAAGAATCTGGCAGCTGAAAATGCAGGTCATTGGGCCTGTTTACGAAAGGACTGGCCCCTACCCTCTCCAGCAGATTGAGCAGGCGAACTCCAAGTTCTTGGCCGGAAGGTACTCTGAGCTCTGCCCCTACCACGCCTAGATCTACCCCTAGACTGAGAATCAAAAGAAGGGTACGTCCACCCCTTAGCAGGCCAATTTCTACTAAACTTAGGAGGTTGTACCTGCAAAAAATCTTTAACAGTCTGCATAGACTTAGCCTTGTCTTCCATTTTCTTTAAAACAGACTCCACAGGGGGACCAAACAAAACTTCAGACTGTAAAGGGGCATCCAGAATTCTAGATTTAACATGCTCAGACAAATTCTGATCCTGCCAGGCGTGCTCGAAGAACTGAACCAGTGGCAGCCACTCTAGAAGAAGCCTGTAAAGCATCAAAGCCACACTGCAAAGAATGTTTCCCCACCTGTTCAGAAACATGCACCAAATCTTGCAGTTCTTTACACTCTATGCCCTCTGCCAAAGCATCCACTTTAGATCTTAGCTGAGAAAGGAGGAAATTCTGATATTTCAACATATGAAACTGGCAATTTAAAGCCCTCATTGCTAAAGTAGAAGAGGTATACACCTTCTTACCCCATCTGTCCAAATCTCTAGCTTCCTTATCTAGAGGAACCGGATTCTTTACAACAGAAGCCCTAACACCCTTAGGCCCCTGACTAATAGTTTCTGGGTCCGCCCTAGGACTCTTATATAGATATTTATGAGCCTCAGGTACCCTATAATACCTATCCGGTTTAACTGGTGCAGGAGGCATAGAATCTGGATTAAATGAGGCCTCCGAAAAAACATCCTGAACCACATCCAAAACAGGAGGTATAGCCAAGGGTCTATGCTGTGGTAAAAACAAGAACTCCCTAAGCCTCTTTCTGGAATCTGAGTAATCCTGTCCTTCCCACTTAAAATGTTCCCTCATAGAGTGTAAGGTTTCCGAAAATGAAAAATCCTCTGGAGGGGACGCAGAAGGAGTGGAATCCTCAGCATCGGAATCCGAATAAGGAGGAAAATCTTGAATGTCTTCAGTAGAAGACTCAGAATCATCTGAGGCCTGCTCCAAACTTTCCAACTCTGGCTCTACCCTGGGCCTCTTCTCAGGAGGGGGCATGGAACCTCTAATTAAAGAAATCAAATCTTCTGCCATTTTAAGCATATGCTTCTTAGGCACAGACCCTGAAGAACCAGAAATAACACCAGAAGAAGGCAAAACAGACCTGCCCTTAGAAGGAGCCCTAGAAACAGTAGCAGAAGGCCTAACCCCCTTAGGCATAGAAGGGAGAATAGAAACCTGAGAGGCCCCTTCAGCCTGACCTGACTC
Source organism: Protopterus annectens (assembly GCF_019279795.1). Classification (NCBI taxonomy): domain Eukaryota; kingdom Metazoa; phylum Chordata; order Ceratodontiformes; family Protopteridae; genus Protopterus; species Protopterus annectens. Next base: position 981,680,218 of record NC_056744.1, read on the forward strand.
CTGTAAGGCCACATCCTGTAAAATCAAGGTTTCCCCCTGAGACTCAACAGAAACTGCAGCCGGATCCACCTGTTCCACTGTAGTGTCTAAAGGACCGGCGTCCGAAACAGACGAATCATCCTGCCTAGGCTTTACAGATTTGTCTTTACGCTTCGAGAAGCGGCCGGAGGATCCGACGGCATATTATAATTACACCGCTTGCCAAAGACTAACCTAGCGCAATCTAGCCTTCTCTTAATAGTGCGCTTATTAAACCTAGCACAAAACCGACACCCAACTACGCCGTCTCGTCCCAAGCAAGGAATACAAAGCGAGTGGTAATCCCTATGCGGTATCTGCTTCCCACAAGAAATGCAATTATTCACTTTTTCTGACATCCGGTAAATAACTGAGGCAAGAAAAACAAAATGTTCCCCAACGGGGTACTTAGCCCAACTTGGTATCGGTCTGAAACTCCGAAAACGAAAAATTTCAGAAAGCCGAACGGCACTTGCAACGCTGCTTCTGCATCGGACCATGCGGCAAAAAAGACTGAGGATATGACGTCGGTCATGCGCTTTTATACCCCGGCGCTCTGATGTCAGGGCTGTGCGCCCATGACCGACGTCAGCCTAATACTTTGGTATTCGGGCCGACCGAGGACAGCGGACTACCCATAAGTAAGGACTGCAGCAATGTGAGATGAAGAACATCAGTCCACTGTCTAGATCTGTAAGAGGCCTGAGCCTGCGCCCGACCGCTGGAGCATCTATATCTTCCCCTTTGAGGCCTGTCAGAAGTGGGAAAAGACCAATTTTTGGAGGGCCAATTTCTGGAAAATCTAGGAGGCTGCACTTGCAAAAAATCTTTTACAGTCTGCATAGACTTGGCTTTTTCTTCCATCTTTTTAATAACCTCCTCAGCCTTAGACCCAAATAAGACATCATGCTGAACAGGGGCATCTAACAATTTAGCCTTAACTTGTTCAGGTAAATTCTGCTCACGAAGCCAAGCATGTCTCCTGATAACAGTACCAGAGGCAGCCGCCCTGCAAGAAGCCTCTAAGGCATCAAAACCACAATGTAAACTATGTTTGCAAACTTGTTCAGTTGCATGCAACACATCCTGTAATTCCTTGTCCTCAGCACATGCAGGAAAGGTAGAAAGCCTTTGTTTTAAAACAGATAAAAGAAACAGTTGATACTTAAACATGTGAAACTGGCAATTTAAAGCTCTAATAGAAAGGGTAGCTGAAGTATAAACCTTTTTGCCCCACCTGTCCAAGGCACGAGAATCCTTTTCAGAGGGGATAGGATTCTTGGAGGAGGCGGCCTTAGCAGCCTTGGAACCCTGCGAAATAGTTTCAGGATCAGCAGAAGGGTTCTTAAATAAGAATTGATGGGAATAAGGGACCCTGTAAAATCTATCAGGCTTAGAAGGAGCAGGCGGCATGGAATCAGGATTCAAGTTAGCTTCAGAGAAGGCATCATCCACAATGTCAAGTACAGGAGGAATAGCTAAAGGCCTGTGTTGAGGGAGAAGAAGAAATTCCCTAAGTCTCTTTTTGGAAGCAGAATAATCCTGACCTTCCCAATGAAAATGCTCCCTCATCTCATGCAAGGTTTCCCCAAAACAGAAATCTTCAGGGGGGGAGGCAGAGGGAACAGAATCCTCTGCATCCGAATCCTCATAAGGAGGAAAAGAGTAATCCTGATCAGAGGAATCATAAGGGATATCCTGTCTAGGCCTTTTCTCAGGAGGAGGGTGAGAGCCCCTAATCATAGTTAATAAATCCTCAGCCATCCGTAGTAATTGCTTCTGAGTCTTAGGAGCTGAATCCGAAGAAGCTTGAGCAGAAAGTCTGGGTTTAACAGGAGTCTTTGACTTAGCCTTTGTCTTTGTGGAAATAGTAATATGTGAAGGCCTGAAGACCCCCTCAGAAGCCGGTACCTGCACAGCGGTTCCGGACCCATCTGAAGAAGCGACGTCCGAAGGTCCTGCAGCAGACAAAATACTAGGCCTAGATGGCTCCCCATGGGAGTCCGTGTCGGCCATTGGTTCTGAAGTGGCGGACGACAGGGGCTGCAAAAGCGCCTCACTGACGACCGCCGAACCCGAAGCTGGCTCCGGCTGCAAAGTATCCTGTTTGGACCTCGGAGGCCTGTCCTTGTCTTTGCGTTTCTTCTGTATTCCGGTAGTCGGTAAAGTATCCGACGACATCCTATAATTAAATTGTCTACCTAAGTAATTCAAGGCCCAATAGTACCTATGCTTGATAGTGCGAGAATTAAACCTGGCACAGAACCGACAGCAAGAAACATCGTGGTCAGGGCCTAAGCAAGGTAGACAGTAAGAGTGGAAATCTTTATGAGGTATTTGTTTTCCACACGATACACAATTATTAACTTTTTATGACATCGGAAGAGCAAGAAAAAGGTTTCCCCAATGGGGTACTTAGCTTTGAGAAGAGAAGTAGAAACTTCGGACCGATGACAATCACACCACATTGTCTTGAAAACGCCAACCAACAACTAGCGAACTGCTTTGCACCGCATGGCAAGAAAGACTTTATACCCATGCGTTCTGACGTCAGGGTACTGGCTGATACAGCCGACGCCGGACCCAGACTTTGATATTCTGGCCGACCTCGGGCTGCCTGCCGGCTGGAGTACCCTACAGTTATGACTGCAACAGTGAAACATGAAGAACATCCAGAGAAAGTACAGTTGTGTTAACTTACTATAATTGCACATGCATTACACAGTATATGTACTTTTGAAGTACTGATTACATATGGGGTTCCGGTTGAAGAAAACCCAATGTCTGGACCAATTTCTGCAACATGTGTTGACGGCCAGAGAAGCTGTTTAAAGAAAACCTCATTCAGATTTAAGACTGGGTATACTAAGAATACTTTTATACTGGAAAATTAGAAGTTATGTACCTACCATAACGTTCCATGTTAGTTGTCTTCTTCTCGCCTTCTTTCTTGCTGGATGGGTTCGGAGCCGATCCTCGGCTCCGACTCGGCCACTCTAAAAGCTCGAGAGCTAGTTACACCGGCTCGAGGCTCCCCTATTATCCCACAATGCTAGGCGGTAACTCCTCAGATCTCGTTTGAAAGCTAAGGCCAGCAATAAAATTCCATAAGGAACAAAGAAAAATCCTCTAGGTCTGTCCTGGCTAGGGGGAAGGAGGGTGGGACGCAAGAAAGAAGGCGAGAAGACGACAACTAACATGGAACGTTATGGTAGGTACATAACTTCTAAATGTTAAGTTGTCAATCTCGCCTTCATTCTTGCTGGATGGGACCGCGTCCCTAGCACCTTGTCCCGGGTGGCCTATCGGAACAGACTCTTGAGTACAGTGGAACCAAAGTTGGCTCGGTCTCTAGAGGCCAAGTCCAACTTATAATGAGAAATGAAGGTATGGGGAGAAGCCCAAGTAGCTGCAGAACAAATCGAATCAACAGGCAGCCTATCTTGGAAAGCTATAGAAGTGGCTAAAGCTCTAGTTGAATGAGCCCTGGGTTTGGATGGCAATCGTTGATGTCTTATCTCATACACTAGGGTAATCAACGAAGTAAGCCATCTAGAGAGAGAGACTTTAGAAACTGGGAGGCCCATTCTACCTTCTGCATAAGAAACAAACAGTTGGTCAGATTTCCTGAATTGTTTGGTCCTGTCTAGATAGTACCTAAGTTGGCGATGAATATCTAAACCGTGTAACTTTTGTTCTGACCTATTAGAATAATTTGGGAAGAAAACAGGAAGCTCAATGGTTTGATTCAAATTTGCCAATGAAGCTACTTTGGGCAAAAAGGACGGGTTAGTACGCAAGGACACCCTGTCTTTATGAAATATCAGATAAGGGGGTCGACTGCACAGAGCATGGAGTTCGGAGACTCTTCTAGCTGAGGTGATAGCTACTAAAAAGAGTGTCTTCCAAGAAAGTAACTTTATAGAACATGAAGCTGCAGGTTCAAAGGGGGGAAGAATTAAGGATGCCAGAACCAAGTTGAGATCCCATTGAGGAGGAGGATCTCTGATGGGTGGTTTGAGGAGAAAAACTCCCTTTAAAAAAGCCTTGCAGAGTTTGAGAGACATAATGGAGGACTCTGAGACTCCAACATGAAAGTTCGATATTGCTGCCAATTGAACTCTAATGGTAGATGGGGACGAACCTGAGTGTAAAAGTTCGGCTAGAAAGTCTAGAACGGTTTGAATAGAAGCAGTGAAAGGATCTATATTCTTCGACTGCGTCCAATAGGAAAAACGTTTCCACTTGCTAAGATAAATCTTCCGAGTGGAAGATTTATGAGAGGCTATCAAGATATCTCTAACTGAGTGAGATATCAAAGGAAGCCTGGCTAAAGTCAGAATTGGAGGAACCACGCTGTGAGGTTCAGAGAGGGAAGGGAGTGGTGCAACTGACCCGACTGATGGGTCAAGAGGTCTGGAACTGGGTCCAGATGCCAAGGTTGTTCCAACAGATAACAGTGGAGAAAAGGGAACCAAACCTGTCGAGGCCAGTAAGGGGCAATGAGGATCATGGAAGCTTCCTGAGCGATGGCTTTCTGTATCAGCTGGGATATCAGTGGGAAGGGAGGAAAGGCATACAGAAGTCCCCGGGGCCAAACGTGCACTACAGCGTCTCTGCTGGGGTGGCCTGGTTGGGGAAAGAGGGTGAAAAAATCGTCGCACTTGCGGTTTTGGGGAGTAGCGAAAAGGTCGCAGCAAGGCCTGCCCCACTTTCGAAAAACTTTCTCCAACACTGAATTGTTCAGAGACCACTCGTGAGGCATGAGAATAGCTCTGCTCAATTTGTCTGCAATCACATTGGACTTCCCGGGGATGTGCGTTGCTAACAGAAATCGCTGAGAAGAAATCGCCCATTGCCACAGTCTGAGTGCCTCTCGACATAGGGGGTAAGATCTGGTTCCGCCTTGTTTGTTGATGTACCACACTACAGACATGTTGTCTGTTTGAATTGCTATAGTTCCCTTGGGAAGAGAGTCTTGTAGGGCTTGCAACGCTAGAAGCACTGCTCTCATCTCTAGGACGTTTATGTGCAAGTGGCACTCGAATGGTTGCCACATGCCCTGGACTGTCCTGCCCTGGAAATGCCCCCCCCACCCGATCAGGGAGGCGTCCGTTGTCACTGTAGCAACCGGAGGGGGTGGGACGAAAGGTCTCCCTAGGAGGAGCTGAGGAGATGTGATCCACCAAGAGAGATGATTCTTGCACGATTGAGTTATCCGAATAGGATGGGACATTGGGAGACTTTGGTAAGACCATTGTGTGAAGAGCATCCATTGTAAAATTCTCATATGGAAGCGAGCTAGTGGTAGGAGAAGGATGGCCGCCGCCATAATCCCTAAAACTTTCAGGATCAGTCTGGCTTTGACTTTGTTGCTCTGCAAGACAAGGAAGACCTGTTTGTGTATGTCTGCTATCCTCTGCTCTGTGAGTCTGGCTGACATCTTGATTGTGTCTAGATTTGCACCTATGAAGGTAATAACACGACAAGGCGACAAGGCAGACTTTTCGTAGTTTATTGATATGCCTAGTGCCTGACATGTGTGAAAAGTGTAGTCTATGGCGAGAAGTAAAAGATGCTTGGTGGGGGCTGTAAGGAGCCAGTCGTCTAAATAAGGAAACACCTGGAATCCTTGTCATCTCAGGTGAAAGGCTACCACTGGCATGCATTTGGTAAACACTCAGGGGGCTGTAGTGAGACCAAAGAGCAGGGCTCTGAATTGAAAATGACTGGTTCCCAGCCTGAAGTGGAGAAATCTCCTGGAGCGTCGACTCATCTTGATGTGATAGTACGCATCCTGGAGATCTATCGAGGACATCCAGTTTTCCCGCCCCAAAAGGGGAAGAATGGACTGCAGCGTGACCATCCGGAACTTTGTTTTCTTGACAAACTTGTTCAAGTTGCCGAGATCCAAAATGGGTCTCCAGTCCCCAGTTTTCTTTGGAACCAAAAAGAATTTGGAGTAGATTCCGGATCCTACTTGGTCTGCTGGAACTGGTTGAATGGCTCTTTTTGTGAGCAGCTTTGAAATTTCTAATGCTGCTTGCTCCCTTTGACTGGGTGGAACGTCTGGAAGGGATTTTTTGGACTGCTTCGGAATGAAAAGGAAAGGGATTCTGTAACCTTCGGAAATGATAGACTGTACCCACTTGTCTTGAGTTAGGGATAGCCAGGCTTTTGGGTACAGTGACAACCTTCTCCCGACTGCCTCCGAAGGTGGGCAGTCGGGCAACACCTCAGGGATGCTGAAAGGGCTTGTCGGAAAAGGATTCTTGACTGCCCTGATTCTGCGGACCCCCTCTGCCCCTGGGACGGCGTCTACCATTGTTGTTCCCCCCTCTGCCTCTAGAGGGGAAACGACTCTGTGCGTCAGGCAAGTCTCCTTGAGATTGTTTGCAGAACCACATCTTTCCCCCCTTCTGACCTTTGGGGTAAGGTCTAGAAGGAGTAGAAAAACGGACTCAGACGGCAGAAAGAGTCTTGCCATCAGTCTCGCACCTAGTCAGGGTTTCCTTCACTTGAGGATCAAAAAGGGATGATCCATCAAAGGGGGAATTAGTGAAGGACGCCTTAAAAGGGTCTGCAAAGTTACAAAGCCGCATCCAGGCGTGCCTACGCAAGGCTACACCTGTACCTGCCGCTCTACTTGCTCCATCCGCCGCATATGAAAGGAGGCGCATGGAAGAGTTGGTTATAGAATTAAGGGTAGCCAGCTGAGAGTTCATCCTATCCTGAAAACCCGCAGCTGTTGGGTCCTTCAACATTTCACTCGCTTCTTTGAGTAAATCCCTCTGAAGACGAGTAAAATGACACAGGTAATTCAGCAATCTCATAGTTAAGGTCGCTGACGAGAACATCCGCTTCCCGTACCTGTCCATCGACCTAGACTCCTTGTTAGGAGGATGAACAGGCACCGAAGGATCAGCTAACTCCTTCTTGGTAGCCGCAGCCACCACCATAGCATCAACAGAGACGCCTTTGGTCAGAAATTCTTTTTCCTTGGGGGCCGTGATGAACTTTGATGGTCTCCTGGGGGTGGGTTCCACTGAGTCAGGAGCCTCCCAAGCCTTCTTTGCCACCACTTGCATAAGGGGGTCAAAGGGAGGGGACACCCAGGAGGTGGAAGGGCGAGAGCCAAATGCCTCAAGATACACTGATTCATCCTCTGAAGGGTTGAGGGATGGCCAATTCCCCCTCTGTTTTAAGATTTCAAGGATGTCTGCAAAGGAGACATCTTCAGAGGGGGAACGAGGGGAACCTTCAGAATCCTCTAAATCAGTGTCAGAGGTGACAGACTCAGGGGAGTCAATGTGCTTCCTCTTGCACTGCCTCTTCCTAGGGGGCTCTCCTACAGGGTCAGGAGAGGCCTCAGAAGAGGAGATCATCCCCACAGGGGAAACTTGAGGAGCTGGCTCTCTACGGTCGGGGATGAGAGAGCGAGTAGAAATCACCGGAGGCACCATAGGGGGAGGGGCAGAAAGAACCAACTGTGGAGTTGAACCTGGTTCCAACACACTCCTCATGACCTCGAAGGCACCCCTGTCAGGCAGAGCCAGAGGTCTCCGTTCCGAAAAACTGGAAACCTCCCCCGGCACCAACAGTGATGGCTCCGAGGTCGATGTTGGAGCCGAACTCACCAGTGCCGAAGCACCGAGAGGGAGAGCAGGGTCGGACAAGGGTCCGATGCCACTCTCCCCCTCGGAGCCGACGAGGGAAGTCTGGCGCCGAGATTCTTCCAAGGAAGACATCGGAGCCAATGACGGAACCGAAGACAAAGGTATCGGTTCCGACGCTACAACAGTCTCGGGTCCAAGCCGCCCCGGCTCCGAACTCAAAAGAGTCAGAGGAGGAATATTTTGAGTGATAGGAGTAGGTCTCGACTGTTGAGTCGGACTTTGAAGCATCTGTGCTAATGCCTCGGAGTTAAGAAGTCGACTCACTACTCTCTGAAGGTCATGGTCCGATAACCTGGAAGACCTAGAAGAGTGGGATCTATGGCTCCGTTCAGACAGCAAGGGTGATGCTGGAGCCGAATGAATGGAGCCAATAGATGGAGATCGGGACCTTTTTCTAGATGTCGGTTCCGATAAAATAATCGGAGCCGACAGAGTAATGTCTTCCTCGGCTCCGGCAGGAGCCGAGGACACCGTAGGGGCTTGTATTCGAGATTCATCGGCTCCGGCCGGAGCCGATGTTCGAATAGCTTTAGGGCCTCCAGAAGACGGCTCAGATGCTGGAGCCAAAGGTCTGGAAGGCTTAGAGGGTTTCCCCGATGACTGAGTCGAGGGACCCTCAGGCTTAAGTAAGCCCCTTAAAATAAGTTTATTTTTTCGCTCCTGCAGGACTCTAGGGCTGAAGCCATGGCAAACAGCACGAGTCCTGCAGGTGCAAAGGTCCCAGGCAGTACACACAAGAAGTGTGATCGTCTGTCAGAGACATCTTCTGACAGCACGAGTCACACTTCTTAAAGCCTGAGACCTTTGATTCCTTAGACATATCTAAGGGGAAAAAGTAATCACACAAGCACACACACACACCGATTACACTTAGGAGTAATTTAAACTAATTTAGAATAAATTATAATAACTAGAAATAAGAAATCCCTACAAAACACAGTCACTCACAGGGAGGGAGGGACTGGGCCTAGGGCCCGAGGGAAAATTTTTTTTAGAGATTTGTGGAAAAAATGGGGTGGAAAGTTAACGGGAATGGGATAGACTACTTCTAAAACTAACTATATATAAAAACTAACTTTAACAGGGGAAAAAAAGGCTAAGAAACTAGTTCTTTACCAAAAAACTAACCTGAGCCGGTAGGAACACACCTCGATCGCTGTAGCGGCAAACGAGATCTGAGGAGTTACCGCCTAGCACTGTGGGATATAGGGGAGCCTCGAGCCGGTGGAACTATCTCTCGAGCTTTTAGAGTGGCCGAGTCAGAGCAGAGGATCGGCTCCGAACCCATCCAGCAAGAATGAAGGCAAGATTGACAACTTAACATTGTGATGTGGTCAACAGCAAGGATGCAAGAAGGAAGATGAAAAATTTGTAGATGAAAAATTGTTTAAATATTTGAAGACTTAAAGGTAGTTCTTGACCATAAGAACTACTTGGAGTGATGTCCCTTTTTATTTATTTTTTTATCTTATGTATCATAACATAACAGCAGCTGAAGCACCATGATGCATTTTTCTTCCGTTAATTTATTTTTGTCTGTGCCATGTTGTTTGTAATTCTCTACATAATAATACATTTTTCCTGCCAACATCAGCAATGAGTCACTTAATCTTTATAAACATATATATTAAGGTTGTTAAGCAGGTCACTCTTTGGTGCCAACTTTGCTGGATTATGTCAGTCATTATCTGGACTTAGCATTTATCCTATATGAATGCCATATAATCTACATCATGTCTATTTTGTTTTACCATCTTTGCCTTTATGGCCAAGGTTGTGACTGAAAAGGGCTCTTGGACCAATTCACTCAACCACTTAATATATGTTAAAAAATAAATCCCAATGACTTCGGTGAAAAAAAAATCATGTGAGGATGCGCCCACAAACTGAGAGACACGTCCGTGTGCATGCATAGGTGCCTGTCTATTAAAGTCTAAGGACAAAGCCTGGCGTCATCCCTGGGGTAGCGTCAGGTAGAGAAACACTATTTATTTGGGATGGGATTTAATAAAAACATCTGCAAAGATTTTCATGTTAAAAAAAATGCCCCAAGGAAGAATCACGTCACTTAACCCACAAAATGCTATTATGCATATACAAAAGCATAGGAAAACCATTTTAATGAACATATAAAAAAAACAAGCTACAGAAATTTCAAATGTCTGTAGAAAGTAACAGGTGAAACTGTACTGTTGAATTAAAAAAAGGATACAAAACAAGTTTTTAACTGCACAGTTCCAACACCACACACATCTCTATCAACCAAAATATGCTAGAGTTTATAACATGACACTGCTTAGGCATGACCTTAAATGCTGATAATGTAATATACAGAGGTGCTGGAAGATGTTGCAGGGTGGGGGTGGAGGTCTAGAGGGGCATATAGTGACCTGAAAAGGGCATTTTTACTTTTTTCTTCTTCTGTTAACTATGATAGAAGATGCACATACATGATACATTCAACAGCTGCATATATGACCAACTGTAGCTGCATTAAGAATAATTCCATGTAAAATTCATATTAAAATAATAAACAAACTACTGCCTTTCATTACCCCATTCCAAGTTTGAATGGGATATACTTTCACCTGAATGTATGGTCATTCACAAAGACATCTGACCTGTAGGCTAAAGACCTGAATGAGTAAATGTAACGACGACAGAAGTTTTAATACGGAACATCAGACTCTGTTTCCGGCCATAGCCCAGACAGCCTAGTGTACACTTTATATTGTGAAAGCAGACATAATGAAGATAGTTTGGCAATTTCCAAATTCAGAATAAAAAGTATACAGTGAGCAGTCAGCTCTACAGTCAGAAACAGACTAAAACCAGAGTCCATGCTTCTGCTTTCCTCTGCTATGTCATAGCATGATAGAGACAATAAGTGCTAGTTTCTGAGTTTAATTAAAAGGGGATACACACAGACACACACGCAGTCACAGTCTTTGCAAATCTACATTGAGAGTTTTCAGTCCAACTAGTACTTCAACTGTAGAAAATAATATTGAAATAAAATACAAATTTGCATGTGAACAGTTTGGGTTGTAGAAAAGTACAGTTAGACAGGTCAAATTAATGTAAACGTAGTAAATGATCCCTGGTGCAGTAGCCTAAAGGTGTATATCCTACAAAGCTTCAGGGCAACTTTCACATACCAAACCATTTGCTTGAACTGAACTAGCTAAAAAGAAAGGTTTGGGAGCAAAGACCTTCAGAGCTTCAATGCCAAATGAGAGAAGGAAGCTGAGACCTGAGAAGACATTGCTAGGAGTTAACACGCACACAAAAAATGCCCACATACTAGCATAAAAAAACACACCAAAAATCAAGGGGGGAGAGGGAAGCAGTGGCTACTGCAGCGGTCATAATTCTAATATCTACTGCTTTGGTGAATTTATTTACACTACTGCACTATGTTCTTCATATTGATCATTGCTGCAGTAGCCTGAGCTGTATGGGTAGATTACCATAGTTTACAACTGGGAGGTGGGTCCAGGAGCCCTGGAGAATAGCCCCAACAAAACTTGACCTAGACCTGGGAAGGAATCTGGCTTGTAGTACTTTGTAAAAGTATGTACACAGGACCAAGCTGTTGCTTCTAGAATACTGCTACAATTCAACCTTTTGCAAAAAGCCACAGATGAAGCCAAGGCCCTAGTAGAATATGGCTTCACCCTGCTGGGAACAGTTTTATTGCAGTGATAATAATAAAAGTAACAGCCCAAGATATCCATTTGGAAATAGTCTGCTTTGACACAGGTTGCCTCTTCGCCTTACCTTCACAAGAAATAAACTGATCACAAATTCTGAAATATTTTGTAATGTCAAGATAGTACCTGATCTGTCTGTGGACATCCAAGGTACGGAATTATCCTCTCTCCCTCATTTTGGTTTTCAGGGAAGAAGACAGGGAGATGCATAGCTTTGCTTTAAGTATATTTGGATACCACTTTAAGCATAAAAGGCTTAGTTCTCAAGGAAACCCTGTCCTGTGAAAAATGAAATAAAGTTCACCCACTATAAGAGCTTACAACTTAGACACACTTCTTGCAAAGGTCAGAGCAAACAGTAAAACTGTTTTCCATGTTAAGAACCTGAAGTCAGCCAGATGAGCTGGTTCAAATTGAGCAAGTGCTAGCTTCTCTAACACAAAATTAATGTTCCAAAGAGAAGCCACTAGTTTTCTTGGAGATGTCTCATGCAAAATCCCTTTCAAAAACATTCTGACATTGGAATGCCTTGAGAGAGGGATCTATATGGCTTTTGCCAGTGCAATGTTAAATGAAGTTCCAATACATTTTAAAGAACCACAGTTAGTTGCCGTTAGTAAGAATAAGGCAAATGTTGAATTTTAAAGTGCTGCGTTCTTTAAATGTTTAAAATGTATAATCATTATTCTACTGGCATAATCACTGAGTTACCTTTAAAGGTGTCTATGAGCAAGGTACAAAAACATTTTCCATTTTTTTCCCTGTTTGTCCAGTAGATGGCACTGGTTAATTAATGAGTTCACAATGATTGCTTGTATGGTTTCCAATACATTTTAAAGAACCACAGTTAGTTGCTGTTAGCAAGAATAATGCAAATGTTGTTGAATTTTTAAAATGATGCCTTCTTTAAATATACATATAATGTACTTGGTTTTTGAAAATATTGTTTTAACTCTTTAATAACTTTTGAAACGTTAAGAATTATAATAATATGTTGCTGTTACTACAAAACTTTTTATAAAAGCTACTTTTCCTTTTCTCTCTATATAATATCTAAGGGTACAATTAATATAATATTTTAAGAAGTCTGAAAATGAATATGCAGTATATAAATAATAAAAGGAGCGGGACGGGCACAGTCTGTTAGCTGATGACTATTCACATTTGGAACAGTATGGGTATTATTGACATCCCTCTGATATATATCTACTCCTTGTTGTTAAAAATAATAGTTTCTTTTAGTTTCTTAACTCATGCACATTTACAAATACAGAGGGATGGGTGGTTAGGCACCTATTTAGAGTTTAGGAGTATAGAAGTCACAACATTTATTCTTAAGATAAATACACTAACAGAAAAAGTTTATAACTGTATTTTTGTGCATCAACTGAGAAACTTCAACAATATTAATAAAAAATGATAACCATATACTCTTGGAATGTTAAAGGGATGGTAGATAAAAAGAAAAGAAATTTAATCATGCACCTCACATACCAAACTAAGGCTGATGTAACTTTCTTGCAAGAAACTCACTTAGATGACCAACTTTGGGTTAGAGAAAGGAAAAGAAAATGGGTTAAAACAATAGTTTCTGCAAATTATAGTTCTTTGTCCTGGGGAGTGGCCATTATAGTAAATAAATCCTTCCAAGGAGAGATTACTTCTTATGAAGCTGACTCAAAGGGAGGATGGGTATTATTTACTAGTGAATATCATACTTTAAACAAACCATTACTTTCTTAATATATATAGCCCCTGCTCAAATCAACAGCTCTTCATTTATGAAATCTTTAATATATTAGCCAAATACCCAAATCATCTGTTTATTGTAGACGGGGACTGGAATGCTTTACTAAATTCTAGATAAGGATAGATTGCATAATAAAAACAGACAGTCACAATCTACCACTACTGCACTTGAAGAATTACAAAATACATTTGAACTAGTTGGCCCTTATGTTAAATTTCAATATGATAAAACAATATCAAGATTCACTTTCTTTTCAGCCACTCATAAAACTTGGTCCAGGATAGATGCTTTTCTAATTTCTCTTGCTTTCCTTTCTAACAAATTAAATTATGCTGCATCACCTAGAACTCTTTCAGATAATTCCAAAATTAGACTTTTAATAAACGTTCAAGCTCATAAACAAAATATTTCCTATTTCAATACCTGGATGTTAAATCCTAAAATTATACAAAACCAAGAAACTACACAAGAAATTCAGAATGTGCTAGCCCAACTTCAAAATGATTTTATATCCGATCAAATTCCATATGACATACAATGGGCAGCTACCAAGGCGGTCATCAGGGGTATTATTATTCAAAAATCTGCATGGCTCAAAAAAAGTATAACAATCTTAAGAATGAACTAGAGTGTCAAACACTGCTGAACTAGAACTTCAGGAAAACTATTCTAAAGAACTTGAGGAAAAAATAATTGATTGGCAAAAACAACTACACAAACACTATTAAGAAAATATCTCCTTCTTAGAATTAAGGTCACTATATCAATATTCAGAATGGGCTCAAACACCATCAAAATTCCTAGCTAGACTAACATAAAAAGTGGACCTCCTAGGATCAAAGAAATAAAATATGAAGGACAGGTGAAATATAAAGATCAAGATATAGTGGATGCTTTTGAAGATATTTATAAGAAATTATACAATATACACTTATCATCATCTTTAGACAAGATTTGAGGATTTTATACATAAAATAAACTTTCCACAAATTACAGAAGATCAAAGGAAACTCTTAAAATCACTGTTACACTTAAGAGATAAAAGCTGCAATAAGCAAACTAAAGTTAGGTAAATCCCCTGGACTTGATGGATACACATCGGATTTTTATAAGTTATTCATGGAACCTCCAAATCTCCAAAGTGTTATTAAAAGTTTTCAACTATATAATACAATATGGCATAACAGACAAATACTTAAATAACTCCAAGACAGTGTTGATTCCTAAACCGCATTCTGAACCAACAGATCCAGCAAATTATAGACCAATAGCCCTCAAACACTGACCTTAAGATATTAGCCCATGTTATAGCAAATAGACTTAAGAATATACTCCCCTCTATTATTTCCCAACAACAAATGGGCTTTATGACAAACAGGCAAACAAGTGACAACACCCTCCTTTTAGATACCATTGTAAGACTACTTAATAGGGGGTAAATGGCCCAGATATGCCCTTACATATGCAACTAAAGCTTTTGATAGAGGAAACTTACACTTTCTCTTTAATATACTGCCTTTATATGGTTTTCCTCAAGAATTCATTAAAATGATCCAGGTTCTGTATCAGAAAGCTTCTACCACTATACAGGTAAATAAACTTATAACTAAGCCTATACTCTTATCCAGTGGTACAAGACAAGGATGTCCTCTTTCGCCATACCTATTTAATCTTTATCTAGAACCCCTCCTTCTGTTTATTTCACAAAAAAACTTTCATCATATTCCTAGAATCCACAATACAAATCTTATATACTCGGCCTTTGCTGATGACTTATATATATACTTCCAACTCCCCACTACTGACCTCCCAAAAATACTTAAAGTTATTGATGAGTTCTCGGTAGTTTCAAATTATAATTTAAATTTAAACAAGTCACACATTTCCCCTCAATCCTATAGGGCATAAAAAATTGTACTTTCTTATGAGTGAGATCAAAATAAACTACCAGATAAAATATCTAGGAATAATATTTACTTCAGACTTCAAAGATATTGTAAACAATAACCTAACTACATGGACTAGTATTCAAAACTATATGGATAGATGGAAGAACATTAATATGTCTCTACTGTCAAAAGCTAGTGTTGTCAAGATGAATTTTCTACCAAGAATACTCTTTCAATTAAATGCTACCTTTTCAAATATTCCCCAAAAATTCTTCCTTGCCATGGAAAAAGCTATATCAAGATGCTTACAGTATCCCAAATCTACCAGAATTAAATATGTAAAACTTGTACTCGCCAAAGATAAGGGAGATTGGGGTTACCTGATTTTATGCTTTACTATAGTATAATTACTGTAGACAGACTAATACAAATAATAAACTATAACTCGTATATAAATACTTGGACACCCCAGTGGACCAAAATCTGGTATGAACAGTTGAAATCCCTTGGCTGTAATATCAAATCCTTACCATTCTCCAATCTTGAATTTAAACCAGGCTAGCATATACACAAAGAATTTACACCCAGTAATTAAAAACATGATTCTTACAACACAGAAACTATTTAAATCATTGCAATTAGCTGACACTTTTGCCCTTATACAATCATTACATCTAAATCCTAATTTACTAATAAACTTAAACTAACTTAAAAACCTCAGCTTTGGCCAGCTAAGAACTTGCTGTATTCAATTGGACGTATAAGAGAATTTAAGTACCTTTATCTGCACTTTTTTTTCAAAAAAATACAGTATTTAAATTGATTCTAACTGTGTGTTGCAGAAATATTAACTGAACTGGAAGTTTTGACTCTGCTCTTCAGTTAGTCCCACCCACCGTCCCTGCTTTTGTTTTGATGTTAATCTTAATGGCCTTGAAACTGCCCGCCCCTCTTGTAAATTTGTGTTTGGATACTCCTTCTGGGCCCATCTCATTTGCTCACTCAACTGAGTGCAGTGAGATCATATTCTGATTTCAGGCACTCCTACTGTGTACAAAGAGAGCATCTGGGAAACAGAAAAAAAAATTAAGCTTGTTACCTGCCTTTCCTGTTAAGTGGTATAGACTATTTGTAGGCTTCTGAGCCCCCAAGCCCTTCTGTGTTGGAGGGAAACCTTCTAGCTTAGTTTTTTTTTTTTTCTTATAACTAGCCAGTTTTCTAGTTTCAGCACTCAAATCTGTTTCTTTGATCTCAGCACTTGTTCAGAAAATAAATAAATAAATTTAATCTGCTTTTACTCTACTTGTGTTTCAACCTACTTTATTTTACTTTTGCATCATCTTAAAAGTACTCAATTGTATTTATTACTGCTTGGTGTAACTAATTCTAAGCCTTTTGGTTTAAACACTTGGGCTTCGGACCAGTTTTGCACTGAGAGGGTTTGTGGTCTGCACTGTAGTGGCAGAACAGGTAGCGTACATCCTTCTAGGTTGGGAACTGCTGATTGAGGGCTCAGTGTCTGTTATTCTAAAAGTGTATTAATTCTGGTTTAAGCACTTGGGCTT
This sequence comes from Protopterus annectens, assembly GCF_019279795.1. NCBI lineage: Eukaryota > Metazoa > Chordata > Ceratodontiformes > Protopteridae > Protopterus > Protopterus annectens. The sequence goes on from NC_056744.1 coordinate 981,696,829, forward strand.
TCAGGCCAGTTATTTTACATTAAGAGGGTTCGTGGTCTGCACTCTTGTGGGAGGAGAGGCTGGACTCTGCCCTTCTGAGCTGGGAATTTCTGGTTAAAGGCTTATAGTGCATGCATATCTGAACTGCTTCTTACTGAAGTTGGTGCACCTTGTTTGCTGTGGCATAGACTGGATTCGGGCCTGCTGGATCTAGCTTTGTTTGTGTAACTTGAGCACTAATCCAGGCATTCTCTAAAGTATTCAATTGTATTTATTACTGCTTTGTAGTAACTTGATTAAAGTGTAGCTATCATTCTAAGTCTTTTGGCTTAAGCACTTGGGCTTCAGACCAGTTGTTTTACATTAGGAAGGTTTGTGGCATGCACTGTGGTGGCAGGACAAGTAGCTTTCATCCTTCTAAGTTGGGAACTGCTGATTGAGAGCCCAGTGTTTGTTATTCTTAAAGTGTATTAGTTCTGGTTTAGGCACTTGGGCTTCAGGCCAGTTATTTTACATTAAGAAGGTTTGTGGTCTGCACTCTTGTGGGAGAAGAGGCTGGACTCTGCCCTTCTGAGCTGGGAATTTCTGGTTAAAGATTTATAGTGCCTGAATATTTGAACTGTATCTTACTGAAATTGGTACACCTTGTTTGCAGTAGCATAGACTAGATCCAGGCCTGCTGAATCTAGCTTTGTTTATATGCTTGTTTGTTTGCTTGTTATTTCCCTGGAACGCTAATTCCACCTAATACGCGGCTTCTCAGCGCTTCTGTGGATCACTAGTGATATCTGCATTGCTTACTGTACTTATTTCCTTGTTTCACTTGAAAGAAAGTTACTGTTTGTCGTTTTTGCATTTAAGTTACCTGTAACATATTGCACTTAAGTTACCTGGCACTTGCGCGCTAAAGCAATTATATAAGTCAGCACTAAAAATTAAAAGCACTACACCCTCACTCCCCACTGGCCCTTGTTTTCAATTATTAAGGAATTCCCAATATTATTCTAGCATGTCCAAAGGTCAGTTGTCAATCTCCTCTCCGGTCCAGCTGGTGAATCTGGGAATCTTGAGGCAATGTTACAACTGCCTCATGTACACAGACAACCCTCTCCTCCTCCCAACAAATTCCAACACATGTGAGAGATGCAACCATATAGCCAAACTGGAGGCTAAGCTCTCTCAACTCAGTACTGGCATAACCAGTCAGGAGAAGAAGGAAACCACACTCACTACAATTCCAGTCTCACATAGACCTACCACGACAGCAAACCAAACACATAATCACACAAAAACATACTCGGAGGCTCTAAATAAAGATCTGCCTAAGCAGCAGAGACCTCCAAAGCAGACAGCCAAGCAACCGCTACCCCAAAACAAAACACGTGCAACAGATATCTCTCAAAGCCTGTGTGCCGAACAGTCACAGCCCTTAAGACTAAACAACACACCTGATACACTTGTAATAGGTGACTTCGTCAGGCACACTGACGTCCCGCTCACCAGGCTGAACAAGGAGAGGGTCACGGTGAGCAGCCTGTCGGGTGCTAGGATCCGCCACATAACACAAGCACTCAGGTCACTCCAAGGCAAGTACAAATATGACTCAGTCATTGTCCATGCTGGTGTGAATGACCTGAGACGTACCTCCCTGGACTACATGAAAAGAGACATAAATGAGCTCTCTGAGCATGTAAGCCCAGGCCGGTATGACCCTGACCTTGAGTAGCATCTTACCCTCACCAAGAATGATGCCACAATATGAAGACAAGATGGTCAATTTCAACAACTGGCTTAAGTACTGATGTCATTCAAAGGGGATCCAATGCCTATCAGCTTGGGATGATATGCTCGACAAGCCAAGATGCTTTGCTAGGGACGGCTTGCACCTGTCACCCCTGGGCTTTTGGATATTGGCAAATGCTCTTGCTACCCCCCATAGTGCCTTTTTAGGCAAGGCTCAAAAGACAAACCCACCTCCATAGGTATCACAAGGGATAAGAAACTAAGAGTAATGCTACTCAACGCCAGAAGTCTAAACCTCAAGATGCACGCACTCTAAACTCTCCTTAGCATGGAGAACATCGATATCTGTGCAGTAACAGAAACCTGGTTCAGGGCTCCCGAGAGCACCCCAGCACTACCAGGTTATACCTCATACCATTCTTTTCAGCCTCAAAACTTGGACCGAACGACAAAAGGAGGGGGAGTATTGATATTCATCAAAGATACCCACACCTCCAGGTTGGTGGCAAAGCACGAAGCATCAGAGACTATCCATGTGCAACTAACAGTGGGTAAAACTGCCTTCCAGTTTATAGCCTGCTACAGACCACCCTCCCAAACCCAGGAACCCCACTCGGCCTTTCTGAGAACACTGGAAAATATGAAGGTCTCTCCAAACACCATTATATTGGGCGACTTCAACTACCCAAACATAGATTGGGAGCATTACTCTAGCTCCAACACCCTAGCCCAAAGGTTCCTAGAATTTATAAACTCAAATGCTATGGAACAACTTGTTACTACTCCCACAAGAGGGGAAAACATACTGGACCTGATCATCACCAACATGGGGACTCTATGCTCCAGACCAGAAGTGTATCTCTCACTGGTAAGATCAGACCATAAACTAATCTCACTGGATATTCACATCCCGACCCCACCCCCTGCCCAGAAAACCACAGTGAAAAACTTCTCTAAAGCAAATTTCACACTCCTCAAAACTGAGGTGGAATCCTTCAAAGCCCCCGGGCCTGTGGAAAATACGGCCCAGACCGCAGAATCCTTTATAAACGCATTCTATGAACACCTTCAGGAATGCATGGATCATGCGATCCCAAATAAAACTAAGACCCAATCCACCAAAGCCAGACGTCCTGTCTGGTGGACCCCAGCCATAAACAAACTATACAACAGAAGGAGGAAGCTACTAAATGACAGAGCAAAATCCCAAAAAGGGAAGGCATCGCTGATCAGTATTAGCAAAAAACTACGGGCACTCATAAAATTGTCTAAGGCCAGCTTCGAGAGAAAAATTGCACAGGACACTAAGGATAATCACAAGGCTTTCTTTAGTTATGTTAGGAACCTGAGTGGTAATTCCCAGATTTGCTCAGAATCAGTCCAAAATGACAAAAAATACAGTGAACCCACAGACATTGCCAACATCCTAGCTGACAGGTTCAGCGCAAACTTCTCCCCCCCCATCCCCACCAAAAGGGCAAATATCTATCCCAGCAGAGTGCTGCCCCCCTGACATCTCAGATGCTCAGGTAAGAGCCGCCCTCTCCAAAGCAAAAAACACAGCATCAATGGGACCAGACGGTGTCCCGGGCTGCATTCTACATGAACTCCAAGAAGAGCTAAACCCAAACATAAAACTACTGTTCAATCTCAGCCTTACTACAGGATATGTGCCCAAAGAGTGGCGTACAGTAACAGTGGTCCCTCTCCATAAAGGTGGTGCTTCAACGGATCCTGGAAACTATCGCCCCATAAGCCTGACTAGCTTGGTCTGCAAAGCTATGGAAAGGATCATCATGGACCTCATAAATAAAGATATTGGGGACCTACAGACACTGAATCCTACCCAGTTCGGCTTTGTTAAGGGCAGATCCTGCCTCTTAAACCTGGTTGATTTCTTTGAAACAGTCACCAAGGCCATTGACGAGGGGAAGGTGGTCCACACAGCCTACCTGGACCTCGCAAAAGCCTTCGATACAATACCCCACTTGGGCATTATAGATAAGCTCACCAGCTTAAATATAAACCCCTATGTTACTAGATGGACTGCAAACTGGCTCAAGGACAGAACCCACATGGTTAGAATTGCTGGAGCCATGTCAGACTCCAAACCAGTTACAAGTGGTGTCCCACAAGGCTCAGTCCTGGGACCTCTCTTGTTCGGTATATATTTCTCGGAGGTACAGGCCAACACGGAAGGACTGTGGCTGACCAAGTTCGCAGATGACTGCAAACTGGGCGCCATAATCGACTCTCCAGCCGATACAAGCATCCTCCAAAAGGGCCTCATAGAAACAGACAACTGGTGCCAGAGCCATGGCCTCAAGCTAAATGCCAAAAAGTGTATAGTCATCCCTGTGGCAAAAACAAAGTGCCCACAAATTACCACATAGGTGGTAATCCATTAAGTACAGAAGAAGTAATTAGGGACCTGGGGACCCAAGTTGATAGCAATCTCTCATTTGACAACCACATGGCCAAAGTGGTTAGAAAAACATTTTATATAGCCCGCCTAATCATGAAGGGATTCACATCTTGATCAGGGGAGGTCATCGTGCCTCTTTACTCATCCCTCATCAGGCCCATAATTGAGTACAATGCCCCTTTTGGGATGTACCTTACCAGACACCTGCAGCAACTGGAAAGACACCAAAAGTACCTCACCAAGAGGATCAAAGGGCTCAAACAGATGCCATATGCTGCCCAGTTAAAGAAACTCCAGCTCTACTCAGTGGCATATCGCCTGTTCAGAGGCGATCTGTGCCTGACGTATAAAGCCATGTCTAACCAGGAATTAATGGACATGCTGCACCTCAGAAAATCCAAATCCCATCGAGCTACGCGCTCAAGAGACTTGAACCTCAGCACTGAAATAAATAGGACATGCTGGAGGGACAGATTCATAACCCAGAGGCTCCCTTCACTCTGGAATAAAATCCCAGTCCAGGTTAGGCAGAGTCCCTCATTGACTCTCTTCAAGAGGAATCTTGATGAGTGGATGGGAGATCGTAGGTTTACCCCGGGTACCACTTCTGTGTCACTGTTAGACAGAGGCACAGTATACTAACCTCGAAAAAGGGCATAGCAAAATAAATTTAAAATGGGTGGCGAAAGCCAAACACATTCTGGCTAGGCTTATAAATACCCTAGGGCAGATAGCCTAGTATGAACCTATGAACCTATAATAATAAACCAGCAAATCTAACAAACTACCCCCTGATAAAAGACTACACAATATGGGACATATACAAATGGAAAGACTCTTAACACGGGGCAAATGAGACTTGAACTCAAACTTCCTATGAAATATAGTATTATCCTTAACCAACTTCATCATCTTATAAATGCTAAATTCTCACAAATATACACTGACTTACAGAACATAGATTTAGTTAAATTAATACTTGAAAATCTTGCGATTAAAGGGAAAACAATTTCTAGACTTATAAAATTGCAATGAGTACAAAACATCAGAATTCTTTATTATTTTCAAACTATTGGCAAACGAAAAATCAATCACTGACTGAAGAAAATAAGAAACAAGCCATTGAAAATGCAATCAAATTCATTCCTTTCAAGAAGCTGTTATATACACAGATTATGGTAAATAACAATCTATATTATACCTTATCTAAATTAAATAAACTCAATCCTAACTTTTCGCCTATATGTCCCCATTGTCCAGATCAAACAGCTGATATTTTACATGTCATGTGGAACTGTACTAAGATACACAACTTATGGTGTTCCTTGACAGTAAGATTAGAGAAGATGGAATATGAAAAATCAACCCTTACTTGGGAGACAGCTATATTGTACATTAATATCAATCAACCCCCAAAAATATTAAAACATGTCTTTATTACAAAGAATTGGAATGTCATGTCACCAATTACATGGGGAAATTTTAACAATCTTGCTATCAAATATATCTCATCTCACAAATTAATTTATTCAAAAACAAACGCTCAAACACTATTACCAAAAATTTTGGGGTTAGTTGCTAGATATAATTCTTGACAAATAAAATTTGCCTACAAATTGTCATGAAAAGCTAACCTTTAAATAAGAAATGAATGTAGTATAACCAGTCTTTCTTGCATCTTCTCCCTTCTCTTAGTATATGTGTAACTAGGTATTTTCCCTAAACATACAAATAAATGGTTAAATTTCTATTTTTACTTTATATATAGACTATCCCCATTCTAACTGTCCCTTATGAGACCAAATGAACATAAGAATTCTCATACTTTACTTGACGATGTAGTGACTTCTTGTGTATATATTGTATACATACATATATATATATATATATATATACACATATATATATAAATATATATACATATATATATATATATATATATATATATATATATATATATATATATATATATATATATATATATATAATTTTCTCGGAACGAGATTGTCTTTCTTTAGATAGGTATTTATGTTTTTGAGTTACCGTACTGTTGTTATTTGAAAAAAAGAAAATTGAAATAAAGAGATTTTGGAAAAAAAAAGAGAGTGGGATCCACGGGCAAACAAATGAACCTTGACAGAGGAGCAAGACAGATGATAGGAAAATAACTCACAAATACTGGTTAAAAAAAAAAAAGAGAGTAACACTACTCTGAATGGGTTTTGGTTATGTTTTTGGCACCAACTAGAAAGCATATTCCATTTGCTAATATATGATTTTCTAGTAGAAGGCTTTCATGCCCCATTAATAACTCCTGCACATCCTCAATAAATAGGTGCTAAAAGGTATCAAGACCCTATCATCCAGGCAGTCATTTAAGCTGTTTGGGGGTTGGGATGTACAAAATATCCCTGTTTTTTTTTTTAATAAAAATCTTTATTAAATTATCAATTATGACCTATGCAATCACACATTTATATAAATGACAACAAACCATAATGACATATTTTCAGTTGCAAACATTATACATCACTCATAACCTATCCAGTCACTGTTAGTCAAACACACGCAAACAGGTAGGAGCTACTAAAATACTACTTTGCATACAAGTAGAAATAAAACCTCCAACAGCATAAGAAGAAGATGCTAAGCAGTGGGCGGCACTATGTGAAGCAGGGAACTTGAAGAATGAGTCTCTTTTTCCAGAGGGAACAAAAGTAGAACTGGAATAGAGGTTTGTACACCTTTTTTAAAGGAACTTAATGCCGTGGGTGGGATTGTGAGAACATCTTGAGTGTTGTCATACAAAGGGAGGTGATTAGCTAAGTGATTGACAGTGTTTGAGCTTCGGTCTGAGGCAGAATTGCAATTTTAGGAACGAGATAATGTCCCTTTCAAATGCATTCAATTCTTGCCTTCCCTTTAACCTCATTCCTCCTACAAAACATCATTCTGCATGCATTGTTCCTGCAATTACCATTTTCCATGTAATTTCCTCCTATCCTTTTCTAATGATCTCACTACTTCTAGCACATTTGCTTTAGACTTTGATTTTCATTTTCAAGTAATTGCTTTTTTGGCAGCCACCAGAATTAAACTCAGCAAGGCCTTACTATTTCTAGACAAATGGCAAATCACTGAGGACTGAAATCAGAAAATAACAGACATTTGAGTTTCAGACTTCATACCCTTCAGAAAATTCATGCTAATGCAAAACCTGTTACTCTATCAACTTTCAGTTTGTAAGACTAATATTTAAAAAAATGTCTCTATTCTGAGGGCTTTGTGCTCCCATTATTTATGGCTTTGTCCAGATTTCATGCACTAAGGTTGAGAGAGTTATGAAAGAGACCAGTCTGGCTAGAGGTATCATGAGAATCATAGATGCCACGGGACTCCGAATCTGGAAGCACTCCCTCCCTTGCCCATTAAGGGGACCCCCAACAGCCACAGAAAACATTCTAATGCATGGTCCACAGAGGCTGTATGTGCAACACCAGAGGAATGTGAAATGTAATAGATTTAAATGTAGCTCTATGTCCACCCCCGTGGAAGAAAAGCTCTTTCCACTGAGATTCACCTGGCATTCCCAGCTTGCATAGGAGATCTCTCACCAATAACACAGATTCCTGACACTTTGAAAAAAAAAAGTGTGCATAAATAAGCAAGTCATCTAAATATGGAAAAAAAAGTGGATACCCTGTAGCTTGCAATATACTATAACTGGATCTAGACACTTTGTGAACACTCTTGGGGCAGTGGATGGCCCAAAACGTAAGGCAAAGACTGGATAATGTGATCCAGACACAAAAAACCTTAAGAAACATATAAATACGTAATGGACAGGAATGTGATAAGCACCTTTTAAATCTAAGGTTAGCAAAAAATCTAAAATGGGGAAGAAGGGGCAAGAGATTGTGTTGTGAAAGCATCTTGAATTTGAGCAGTATTACAAACTGGTTTAAGAAAAAAAGGTACCTAGCAGATCTCCATGCATTTTCTTTCTTTGGCATCAGAAACATTCTTAAATGAAAACCTCTTCCCCACTGGGAAAAAAGAACAATTTCTATTACCTCCTGATAAAGCATGTGCTGTAGGACAGGAGGGAACAGGAGGGTTTAGTTTGGTGGATGAGAAATAATTCCCTGCAAAGGAGGGAACACTTGCCACTGCCAACTGTACCCCTGCTGAATTAGTCTCAGAACCTGTGTCTCTGAAATACCCTGTTGCCAAAGAGAGAAATGGAGATTCAGACTTTCTGGAAGGGATAAGAGACTAAGAAACTGCCAGGGCAAGACGGAGGACGGAGCCCCTTACACAGTCATTCTGACTTCTTTGACTGTCCTTTACTCTGGAGGGTTCCTGCTTTCTTTTAGGGAACCTCTTCACCATTGTTTTTTTGAAGTCTGCTTGCCAGCATGTTGCTGAAACTGTTTCTGTTCCTTGCCACAGTTGGACAAGGGAACAAAAAACCTTGGAAAATTTAGAGGAGGAGAGAGAGGAAAAAAAATGAGAGCTTCCCGGTATTAGTTTAACCCTCTCATCACATTTTTGATAACCTTTGCAGCAGTGGGACCAAAATCTCTATCCAAAAGTCAATTTAAAATCGTATGTTTGCATCCTTTAGGAGGTTCTCAAAATGAAGCCAGGCAAACCCCCTAAACGCAGCATCAGCGGCAACATCAATGGATGTAGTACCTACAGTCATAAACAGACTTTAAATGAGTAGTAACCTGAAAAATAAAAGAAACCAAACCACACAAAGCAGATTTTTCCTCACAGAAAGGAACTGCAGATAAAACATACCTCATATTTTCACAATTAGTCAGAATAAACTTTAACATATGAGCCTGACAATCCAAAGTTCTAAAAATGAAAATGGCAGAAACAAACACTTCTTCCCCAAACATAAAAATTGTTTTCCCATCTTTGTCAGCAGGGGAAGGATTACAGTCAAAATGCTTGGCAGCAGCTGGATTAGCTATAGCTATAGCTTCTGGGTCATGTCTGGGAAGAATGTATAAAAATTTAAGACTGAGTAACTCTATGCATTCTATTTGACTTTTATAAAGGCAGCAGGCTGGGTATCAGGAAAACCGCAAGCAGTGACACACACACTTTCTCCAGAGGTGACAGAACTGAGGAAATGGGTGATGGTCCTGGAAATTCCTTCTGTAACAGCTGACAGCATTTCTGGGGGAGTTCTCCCACTGAATACACATTCACATTCTGGAAATAGTCTACGAGAAATAAATCACCGATGGGGAGATTCAGGTTACATGCTGTCCTCTGAGTCTGAATCAGAATTCTGAGGGGAAAAATGTATCTGTTCCATCACATTCCTATCCAACTTTAATTTCTTGAATCTCTTCAGGAAAAGAGGAATCCCTTTTTCTCTTACCAGAAATCACCTGATAAGAAAGGTCAAGAGACAGTATAATACCCTGAACCATACTTAATAAACTACTCCTGTCCAATGAAACTGGTGCAAAAGAAGCTATAAGTTTAGTTTTCTGTTTCTTCTTGACAGAACATTTCAGCAAACATGTTTTTGATGCCTGCGCAGGATAGCTTTCTCAGGGATAGACACAACATTCTGGTTAAACAGGGGCACTTTCCCAGCCCCTTCTTCCAGCACCAGCAAAAGTGCTCTCCCTAGTCCACTAAGGGGACCCCAACAGCTGCAGAGGACATTGCTAATCCCCAGTCCACAGTGGTTGCTCCAGTCCATACATGGCTATATATGCCACATTACAGGGATCCAGGTAAAAGAGAAGAGCAGTCTGTGCAACTAGCTTGCTAACAGCAGAGTCTCTCACCTGTGTCTGAGGCAAATTACCAGCCTGTAGTGGTAGCAAAGGCTGCTTAGTTACATTTTTTAACACCTTTATTGAATTATCATTTAAAACACAGGCAAACATACATTTGCATAAAAACAAAAAACATGAGAGGCTTCTACTAGCTAAGAATTATGAGTAATGATCCTTGAGAATATAAGATAATATTCATAGACAACTTCTCAAATAAAAGTTTGTTGACTAAGCAGCACAAAACACTCCAAAATATATTTTTTGTGTGGTCAGAATCACTACACCTCCCACGCACTGGTACATTAGAATCACATGAAGTAGCTGCTTCACAATAAAAAAAGTTAGTTTCCTGACAGGATAAATTTACACAGAAATGCATTTTGTTGGGTAATATTTGCTGATTTTTACATTGCCAGCTTTTAACTTAAAAAAAAATGTAATATTGAAATAAAATGAATAATTAATATTTTTCCTGAATAACTGTGAAGGTTATATGTTAGAATAATGCAAGTTATCTGTCTACATGCCGTTTTTTTACAGGAGTTAAACTGCTACTGATTTTGCAGCACAGGTACAACAAAATTGCATGAAGAGAGATAATGTTCATCATTTTAACATATAAACTTCACAACATACCTTTCAACTGTCCAGATTTTTTGCCTCACATTTTTGGTCTTTTCCTCATAAAAATTCTGGCAATTCAGTGAGGACTGATGTCACTAAATAAAAACATACAACTGAGTTGCAGATGTCATATCCTTTATAAAACACATGCTAACACAAAGCCTATTACTCTACCAACTTTCTAAGCTTACAAGTGCAATATTTAAAATCTGTCCCCATTTTTGGTCCCTTGTCCCCCTCATTACTTCAGGCTTTGTCCAGATTTCTTGTGTTAACAGGTTGAGAGGTATTGCTTCTGAAACATGATTTAAAAGTTCAAAAAAAGTTATGTTCTCTAGATCAACCTCCCTTATATAGGAATTTGAACCCTCCCTCTACATATTCACTAACATTTGCATACCACGCGCACACACTAATATATACCCATACACTCATGTCCACACACACATACACACTCACTCACGAAAACTCTCATACACTCTTCTTGCAAACACTAGCAGACAACCAGACATGCAAACGCACACACTTTCTCTTTCTTAGAGGAAGAGTCTTATGTCCCTCTACACACATGCGTGCACACACATACTCGTGTACACATGTACTCAAGCACACTAGCATGCATGCAATCATGCAGACTTGCACACACCCACACACACACCCGCACACTCACCTCTGCACTGACACACACATGCATGCACTCACACACACTCACACATACCCATGCACTCATGTGCACTAACATATACACACTCTCCGGCAAATACTCGCATATACGCTTTTGCAAACACTCTCAGACAACCGGATACACACTTTCATGATTTTATTTAAAGTAAGGGAGTGTTAACCAGCCCCCCCAACCTTATGGTTCTGGCGCCCTTCACAACATGGTGTCTTAAATGTTGCAAAGTTTGTAAGTGGTTGAGTACAACATATAATGCAGATGGCAATCTGAAGTCAGTTCATCAGGCAAATCAAAGATAAAAACAGATAAAATAACCAGAAATTCAACCAAAACTAATTCAGTACAGCAAGTTAAGATACTGCCAAAACCTGACAGAGGTTATTCCCTGGCAACCAAATGCCACCATCCTGGTAGTACTCGCACCATGCAATGTATACGACAACAAAATGCAACATTAAGGCAGAGATTTATCTTAAACTTCTAATGAACTCCCAAAACAAGAAAATGGTTAAGTCACATCTGTGGCTGTTATACCATGATTGTCAATAGTTGTCCATGCTCATAGATTCATAGGAGGTTACAAAGCTAGCGGTCTAAGAGCCTTTGTAAAGGTAGACATGTTAATCCCGAGTTGCCTCAATTGTCCTCAATTAGATGGACGTAATTCACAGAGTGAGTATGATCAACAAAAAACACCCCTGTCCATGAAGGACAAGGGTGCCACCTCCAGGGTGATTTTGTGTTCTCCCATCTATTTGTTTAGGTTGCGCTTTAATAGGGTCAGTGAGGAGTTCTGCTTCACATGAACTGGAATTTTATTTCAGAGTAGTGGCAATCTCTGGGAGCTCTCTCTCTCTCTCTCTCTCCAGCATGTTCTGATAATGTCACAGGCTAGGTTAAGATCCCTAGAGCGAGCGACTCTTCTGCCATCTGATTTGCGGACAAGCAACTTCCATCAGGACAGGGTCAGAGACTGCCCTGCAGGCCAGGCACAAATCACCTCTCAGCAGCCTATACGATACACAGTTCAGTGGCAGGACTTTCTAGTCTATCCACGCAAGTCATGCTTTGGAGGCCATGTATTTTCTTGGTGAGAAACTTCTGCGGTGTCTCCAGCTGCTGCAGGTATCTGGTGAGGTACATGCAGAAGGAAGCATTGCACTCTGTTAATGGTCTGATGGCGGTGAAGTACAGTGGAGTTACAACATCCTTAGACTTGGATGCAACGCCCTTACTTATGGAATGTGCAAAGTAGACTGCTTTCCTTATCACTGTGGAAACTTGGTGGTATTCTTCAGTGTTTTCAGTAACTGAGAAGGTGCATAACATTTTTCATTCCGGTAGTTTTCAGGTTAATCCATTCAATCTACACGCCCTCACACACACAAAGCATAAAAACAAGAAATGGGTCTAGTTTTCCCTTTCTGCATAGTAACTGTAACTCAGTAGAACTATCCACAATTACAAATCCACATAATGCACAGAGAGCCTATAGATCCAAGATCAAAAAAATGTAAAAGAAGCATCAAATGCCCGAAAGTATTTAAGGAATAAATAATTCTATAACCAGTAATTTCAAGCTTAACTTACTAGTTCCATGATCCAAACTGTCCAAATGAGTCATTTTCTGAACTTTCCGTAATGGCTTAGATGTCTTCTTCATGCTGCTTTTTTCTGATTTCTCCTTTGTTTTGCCACTTTCTGGGGGGAAAAAGAAAGATCAAGAAAGAATTCACTTTCTTCTAAATGCTTGTGAAGCCTGAACAGAATTAATTATAACTAGTCAACAAGTGATGCGTAAGCATTACTCTGTATGCATCATTTCCCAGCAACCAAAACACTCCAACAGCAACAAAACTAGAACATACTACTGCAAACTCAGTCTCGCTTTGTTGCTCTTGATTACTCTTCGAGGCAAGGAAATTCATAAAGTTGGCTCTTATCCAACATAAACACCTTGTTCCTTGTTGTAGGACAGTAACACCTGCAGAAGCAATTAATGTTTGCCTTCTAAGAATCTGACAGAAAAAATAAACTACATAACACAAATTAATAAATATCAATTTTAGGTGAAATACTTTTTAGTGCACATAGGCCAGCATGGTACAAATCTCATCCTGTTACAGAAGTGAGATGCAGCTACACTTACTAGCAGTTAAACTTTGACCTGTTGAGGAAATAATGTGCATGTATACAGGCTAATGATGACATTGTTTAACCATTTAACCTGCAAAATGAATGAGGGACAAGCAAGAAACCAAGACAATTTTCAATTACACAGAGATAAAGGGAAGCTGTCCCTATAAATGTAACACAATAACTTATTAATGCACTGTATGGCATTAAAAGTCAAAAATAGCAAAGCATCTCTGAGATCCAGGAAATAAACAGATTCTTTCCACTTTTTTAGGCAATGCAAATTGAAAGTACTTCTGACATAGCAAATCAAAACCAAGAAAATCTAACAGAATTACTGCTCAATGCTAGGAGTCTAAACAAAAAATCTCTACTCCCTAAACGCTCCCTTCACTCTACACAATGCAGATATCTGTGCAGTCACTGAGACATGGTTTAAAGCCGCTGAGAGCATACCAACAGTGCAAAGTTATAATGCCTTCCACACATTTAGACCAGGTACTTCACAGGCAGGGACTAAAGGTGGAGGTATCTCTATTTACATCAAAACCAAATATACTTCAACAAGGCTGGTCAAACAAGACAATGCACTTGAGCTGCTCCATATTCAAATCACCATAGGCAAAATCCAATACCATTTCCTTGCAAGCTATAGGTCTCACTCTATGACAGAGGAAACCCATACAATGTATTTAAACTCATCAGAAACACTAACTATCCAACCCAATACCATATTCATGGGCGATTTTAATTATCCCACTATTAACTGGGAATCCTATATGACACCAAACGTACAGGCACAGAGATTCCTGGATTTTGTAAACCCAAATTCCCTGGACCAAATATGCAACCATACTGGATCTGCTCCTCACTAATATGGTTCAGTGCTGCACAGCCCCTACTATAATGTATTCCTTGTTAAGGTCAGACCACAAAATGGTCTCATTTGAAGTAAAAATAAAACCTGGACTCCTGGCTAACCTAGAATATTCGGGAATTACTCTAAGGCTAACCTCCTGCTATTAAGTTATAACTTGCCAAAATTTCAAGCCTCCATAAACCCTGAGAACATTGCTGCCAATGCAGAACTGTTCACAGATACCCTGTACAAGCATGTTAACAGCTGTACAGAGGCAGGTGTATTCACCAAGATGTACAGAACTAACTCAAAAAACAAGCCACCCTGGTGGAACCACAACATCAATAGGGTGTATAACAGAAAAAAATCATGGCAAAAATTAGGAGGTGCAGCACCCAGCAGGATAAAAGCACTCTCATCAAACTAAGCAAACAACTCAGAGGACAAATAAAGTCTACCAAAGCCAAATTTGAGGCAAGTTTGGCCTCCCAGGCCAAGGACAACCACAAAGCATTCTTTAGCTATGTCCGCAACCTCAAAGGCAATACACAATTGTGTGCAGAGCTCAATGTAAATGGTGCCACCTAAAATGAGCCAGAAGATATAGCAAACTTACTGGCTAATAAATTCAGCTCCAACTTTACCCCTCTCTCCCCCTCAACCTTCCCTCAGAAAATACCATCAACTTTTGATCCACAGGGCTGTGTCATGGAGACACAAGGCGTGGATACAGACTAGGACCCCAGATTTCCTTTCAGTCACAGTCAAGGATGCATCATCCGAATTGCCTGGACTGCTCCATTTGCTACTAACTATTGTAGTATATCTTGTCCTACCCTAAATCTCTGCATCAGCAGTTAAATCACTACTCATCTCAGGGATACCACCTGCTTTTGTCTTGCACGTTTGAGTCATGTAGAGCTCTTCAGTTGCTTCAGCCTCTTTAGAAGCAGGAAGTACTCATTCCCAGGAAACTGAAGAACTGGAGAGGTTCATAGACAACTATGTTCTGGAATAACAAGTGCAAGGAATACTAGAAGACAATGGAGATGATGATGAAGTTCCTTGCAGTGTATCTCCATGGACAGAAGAGTGTACTGACCAGTTGGATGGAAGCTGTCCATCAAAAGGAAGGAGATCGCCTAAAAAGTACCTTCAGAATTGGACTCGAGAAGATCCAATCTGTGATGTACTAGGTACTGCTGTCTGGACAACTGGAACCAATGATTCCATAAGTGGTGCCACATGGGACCTACAACCTGAAAGATTGAGTTTCACATCATTTTACAGAAGGCCTTACTGCAAATACCACTTCCCTCACATCGACAGAAAAGGGCTGGGAAAAGTGAAGACTGACAGCAGCGGTGGCATTTGTTTGACTTGACATGGAAAAGGCCCTCCCCACTTGGCAGGATTACCACCAAATGCCTCATGAAGATGAAATTCCACAAACCAAAAAACTGCACAGTAGAAGAAGAAATTATTGTAGGAAGCGGCAGAGGGCACAAGGAGGAAATAAACCACAACAGCAACACCACCAACGATAGCCACAGTCACACCAGAATCAGAGCATCAGCAGAACACTAGACACTGTCAGGATCAGCAGAGACAGTACCAGCGCAACCACTGTCCACCATTCTCAGAGAGAACAAGATCACCATGGTTATAACCAAAACAGGCAATGGCATCAGAACCAGAGGCACACGCAGAATAACTCCCCCTACTATCACTAGGGAAGAGGTCCTTAGTGCTCGCTCCAAGACCAAGAGCACTACATCAATGGGCCCAGACAATATCCCAGCATGCCTTCTAAATAGCATGAAAAATGACCTATCAGGGCCTCTGGAATTACTATTTAACTGTAGCCTGCAAACAGGCTTCATGCCTCATGAATGGAGAACAGCAACAGTCACCCCAGTCATCTGCACAAAGGTGGGCCATCTACAGACCCTGGAAACTACAGACCCTTAAGTCTCACTAGTCTTATATGTAAAGCCATTGAAATGATCAACAGAGATATAGTAAACCTCCAGACACTGAACAGAGCCCAGTTTGGTTTCGTCAAAGACAGATCATGCCTATTCAACCTGGTGGACTTCTTTGAAAAGGTAACCAAAGCAATGGATGAGGGAAAAATGGTTTACATTGCCTACCTTGACCTGGTCAAGGCATTTGACAATGCCCCATTCGGGCATTGTTGACAAACTCAAGAGGTTAGGTATAAACTCATATCTCACCCGGTGGATAGCCAACTGGCTCACAGATAGGACCCCAGGAAGTTAGAATTGGGGAGTCCACCTCTATACAAAGAGGCCATTCACAAGTGGAGTCCTTCAGGGATCAGTCCTCGGACCGCTGCTTTTTGGCATTTACTCCTCTGAAGTCAAGGCCAATGTCAGTGGTCTCTGGTTGACAAAGTTTGCAGATGATTGCAAATCAGGAGAAGTTATGGAATCCCACACTGACACAAATGTTCTCCAGGATGGGCTGACACAGACAAACAACTGGTATCAATGCCACGGACTAAAACTAAATGCCAAGAAATGCATAACAGTATCCTTTGGGAAGTCATCCACCCCTAGTAACTATCATATTGACAACATACCCCTTAGATTTGACCCAGAAGTCAGGCACTTTGGGACACGCACAGTAATCTAGCCTTTGAAAATCATGTGTCTATAGTAGTGAGGAAATCATTCTATGTTGCGCAACTTATAAACAAAGGCATGGCATCTAAGTCCAAGGAAGTCATTGTTCCACTGTATTCGGCATTCATCCGACCTAGCACTGAGTACAATGCCCCATCTGGTATGCACCTAACCAGGCATATCCAACATAAAAGTTATGTACTCACCATAATGTTCCATCTGAGTTGTTGCTTTTCATTTGTCTTCAACCTGTGGGAATATGGATCTGGTATAGATCCAACTCAGCTGCATTTTCCAGCATTGGAGCCAAGCTCCAAGCTCCACCCCTACCCATAATGCCCCTGTCTCCCCCTCCTTCCCTCAGATCAAGTTTGGCGCCAACAGTAACATCCCAACCTAAAACCAAGTAAACCCAGAAATCGACTAAAAAAATGCAAAAAGTAGCTTGGCTCAGACAAATGAGATCCAAAACTAGTTTATTGTAAGCGCTTTCGTCCACTTCAATAAAATGAACTTACTCAGACCATTAAAAACTGACATTCCCCTCCTTATATAATCTTTAAAAGTCACGACTAATTAAGAACATTATAACACATCCAAACAATATAATATACTAAACATGTTTAAAACTATATAAATTACCCTAAGTGTGCACAGACCCAACGTAAGTGTTTTTCGACTTAATTCATAAAACAATACACACATACATATTTCAGCGTGTTAAAGTTTTGAACTTATGTATACAGACTATGGAGCATTGGTCATTTAAACCTGGGAAACAATAAGCATTTAAATGCAACTGCCACCATAATTCTTGTTTTTCCAATAATAATCCTAAGTTACCACCCCAATCATTCAACTTAACTTGGTCAATGACCCTAAATTTGAAAGTATGTCCTGGATTTTCCTGCACGTGTTTTGCTAAAGCATTATTCTCTTTTGCTTTTCTTATACTACAAACATGTTCATCTATCCTTTCTCAAAGTTTGCGTTCGGTTTTACGTGTATAGAGGCCAGCACAATCATTACATTTTCCCAGATAGACAACATTTTTAGAACTGCAGTCATACTTACTGTTAATTGTAAAGGGTATGTTGTTAGTGAAAAATTTCTTCCCTATGTCTATATATTTACAGTACGGACATGCTTCACACCTGAACATCCCTGTTTTTTTCCTTGGTATTCGTAATTCCCTCTCCAATATAGTTTTTAAATTAAAAACTTTTTTATATACTGCACTCTGAGTCAATCCCAGCCTATTTTTACACTCTGTGTTTTCTAACAGTCATCCAATTTTTCTTCAAGATATTAGTCATTAGTCGGGCATCTATGTTAAAAGTGGTAATAAGGCTTATTTCATATTTTTTCTCTTTTATAATACAATTGGATTGTGTCCCAGTATTTATTGGTCTTGTATCTAAATCTTTCACAGAGAGTCTTTTTAATATGGGTAAAAAATGCCCATTCTCCCTTTTATTCTTCACTTCTATTAATTATTCTATAAATACATTTGGGTACCCTCTTTTAATGAGCATGCTTTTTTAATTTTAAACATTCAGCTTGAAAATCCATGTCCAAGGTGTTCATCCTAGCTGCCCGTACTAGTTGTCCTTTTACTACAGATTTCTTTTGGTACATAGGGTGCCCACTAGAGAAATGTAAAAATGAATTTGAATGTGTTTCTTTTCTAAATATTTTAGCCATAAAGCATAAACCAATCTCATCCTTTGCTAATTCTACATCAAAGCAGGCAATCCTCTCCTTGCCAAAAGTGTACATGAATTCTAAAAATTCAGTAGTTCTGTTCATCATTTTAAATATTTCCTCAGCTAAATCAGCTTCGCCTTTGACAATAATAAAAATGTCATCCAGGTATTGTGTGTAATATTTAATATCATCCATAATGCTTCTATTATTGAACACACAGTGATTCTCCCATAAGCCATAACAGTGTTAACAAAACTAGCTTCACAAGGAAACCCCATGGCTACTCCCTTTTTTTGCAAATAGTACACCCTATCAAACATAAAATAGTTGTTCTTAAGAATAATATCTAACAGTTCTTGCACCAGCCTTAATTCGTTTGTAGGCATACCATCCTCCAAGAGAAATTCCACAACCCACACTATACCTTCTTGGTGAGGTACAACCCTGTACAAGTCTTTTACATCCACGGTTAAGAAATTCAAGTCAATTGCAAATTTTTGTTTTTTCATATCTTCCAAAAAGGACCACGACTCTTTACAAATTTGTTTCTCCTTACATGCATATTTTTTTAGGAGGCTATTTACTACTTCAGCACAGGCATAGGTTATGGAATTTCTACCATCTATAACAGGCCTCATTGGTGGGTCCTGTAAATTGTGCATTTTGGGTGTACCAAACATAACAGGGGTAATGGGTATCTGCATAGTCACAAAGTGGAACAAACAAGTATCAACCGGGGACCTCTTACAGCAATGTTACTTGTCTAAATGCACACTCAAAATCATATCAGGGTGCTCGGGGATGGGCTCCACCAAGTCAGGCTCCTTCCATGCCTGAGATGTAGCCAAATCCACAACTGGATCCACGGGGAGGGGACACCCAGGAGGTAGAGGGTCCTGTGACAAACACCTCCAGGAACACCGACTCATCAGGGTTGGATTTTTGGACAGACCACCCCCCATGCTGGTGGAGGATTTCCATGACGTCTCTAGAGGAGACATCATCTGGGGGTGGTCTATGGGAACCCTCCCCCTTCCTTTAAGTTGGTGTCTTTTTTTTTGTGAAATCTCTTTATTCAAGTTTGACAATAACATCAACAAAACTATATGCAATAATTAACAATAACATCAAACAACTATATACATTTGTACTCCTTGCCCATTCGACAGTAAACATGGGTTACATTAGGATAAGATTTATTCAAACATCATCTTCCAATATTCCATAAAATAAGGGTGAAGCTCCATGCTGTAGAACAGGTGCCTGTGGGCTAATAAGTGATTAGTAGCCAAGTGTTTAAATCCATCCCATGAAAGTAAAGACCTGTCTTTCCAATTGAGTGTAATATAATATTTAACTAGCATAAAGAGGGAAATTAAGGTATGGAGTTGTAATTCAGACAACTGGGGAGGGGGATATGCAGTAGGGTGAACTTCCAAGAAAGGGTCGATGTCTCGTAGCCCATTTTTTCCAACTGAACCCTTAGGGAGCACCCAAGTTTATAGGTACATTTACATCTCCAAAAAAATGTATATAAGGTCGGCTTTTTGATTAGGACAGAATGGGCAAAAGGGGGAGGTACTGGGACAGATTTTATTTAAAATACATGGAGTTAGAAAGGCATTATTTAATAACATGAGCTGAGTATACTTACGTTTTTTTAAAGGGGATGAATTGAGAGGATATTTAGATGGATTTGGCAATTTGACTAGTTGAGATTGAGGAATCTTGGTCAACCCAATACACAGAATGAATGACCTCCTTTTGTGATTTAATAGTATTAATAAGTTTATAAGAGCTGGAAATCATTTTCTTTTTAAGACGCAGTAATTTCCATACAGATTGGTAGGAATTAATTTCACCTGCAGTCAAGGAAGGTTCCTCTAAGATAGTGTGACATCGTTCTTTTTTCTTAATGATGATTGCATAGTTTTTGTGGAAGTTCATCTGAATCCTTGTAACAGAAATAGGACCATGCTTAAATGAAAGAAGTCTGAAATAGATTTATCTTTTAGAAGAGGGTATTGGTCTAGGTTAATCATTTTCTTGTTTAGTTTAGGTTAGGATTCAGGTGAATTGGTGGTAGGGAATTAAAAATGGGAAACAAGTTTAGAGATTTAAATTTTTTTTGTAAGTTAGTTATTTTAAGTTTTAGAGCTATCTATATCTATATATATATATATATATATATATCTATATATATCTATATATATATATATCTATATATATATATATCTATCTATATATATATATATATATATATATCTATATATATATCTATATCTATATATATATATATATATATATATATATATATATATATATATATATATATATATATTGTGTCGTTCGGCTTTTCCCAGTTAGGGGTCACCACAGCGGAACTCCGGTCCGCTAATGACTGGTAGTTGATTTTTATGTGCCAAGTTACCAGCCCTGACGCATAACCTTCAACGAAGGTACACCCATTCACGCATGTCTCCACGCAGAATATATATATATATATATATATATATATATATATATATATATATATATATATATATATGTTAATCTTATTCAAGTTTTTCCTATTTAGGAAAGGGAGAGCTTTAGGGTCGAAGTTGAATGATTGTAAAATACTTTAATACAAACTGAAGACCAACAGGATGACTTAGGATAAAAATCAGATATAGCTAATATTCTGCTGCAGTTAATAATATTGTAGTATAATTTGAAATCTGGTACGCCAAGGCCCCTTTTTTCTTTGGAGTAAGAGAGCTTTTTGTAGCTAATGCTAATAGATTTGGGAGACAATAAAAAGTTGAAAGAAAGGCGTGTAGAGACAAAGAATCTGATATAAGTTATTATATTAGAGGTATTAAAAACGTATAAGAATCTAGGGTGGATGTTCATTTTAATTGTGGCTACCTTAGCTAGAAATGGAAGTTTGAGTTTTGACCATCTATTTAGGTCTTTTTGGATGTTTGACCAATGGCTTATAATATTATGATAATAATGGGTAGGATCTTGGTGAAATGAAACCCACATGTATTCTAAGGATTGGTTAATACTAAATTCCAAAGATGCTGCATCTATAGGGAGTTGACAATAAGAGTTGATCAGCAAGATTAATGACTTGCTGGGATTTAGTTTATATTTAGAGAGTTTTGAGAAGGAATCAATAGAGGACAGAATTTTCTGAAGATCCGAGTTAGGAAGAGTATGTTAGATGTTTAAATCATCAGCGTAAGCTGATAAGAGGAATATAGGTACCACAAAGAAGAGGAATGTGATGGAAGGTTTTTTTTGAGTAATTAAAAGAAATAAAGGTTCAACATACAGGTTAGAGAGATAGGGGGATAGTGGGCAGCCTTGTCTCGCCCCGATCTTAATATTAATCTTGGAGGATAATAGCTTATTTGTAAAGTGGTGTGGGCCTTAGAATAGAGGGTTTTAATAATCTGTATAAAAGCCTGGGGTATACTGAAGCAGGGAACAATTGCAAGTAAAAAGTCAATGTTAAGCCGATCAAAGGCTTTAGAAGCATCAGTAGCCAGGGTGTGTGTGTGTGTCGGTATCTCGAGTTCATAAAGTGTAAGGATTGGAAGATCGCAACCACAGAAGTGCGAAATTCAAAATCTCAAATGCGGGAGATTTTGAATTAGCGGTTTTGGTGTTGCGATGTGCTCGTGGATTCAGGTAAGCGTTTATGCTTAATGGTGTTGGGTGGGGGCTGTAGTGTGTTTTAGTGTGTGCTGTTACTGTGATGTGTGTGTGAGAGGAATATAGTTTGTGTGGTGGTGTTTTGTGTGTGTGTAGTACGACCTTGGAGTTAGAATATTTAAGTAGGGAGGGTGTGGGAGGTACAGCCCCCCACATGGGCGGTGCAAGGGGGCTTGCCCCCCTGCATATAACAAGGCTAGGTGTGTGTGCTTGTTTACTTGTGTGCATGTGTGTTGTAATGGCGTTTGCAAGTGCTGGGAGTTTGAATTTCGTGGTTTAACAGTTTTGGGATTTAGGGCTTTGTGATTGTGTAGTTTCGGGTATTTGGATTTTCTACTTTATAGGCTCGAGATTCTGTAATTTGAGATTTCAGTAGTTCAAGCTTATAAAGTGAATATATATATATATATATATATATATATATATATATATATATATATATATATATATATATATGGGTATGGCTAAGAGTAGAGAGGGATATCATAGCATCAAGAGTTAGAGTGTGGTCAAAAGTTTTTCTGTGTTGTATAAAATCTGATTGTTCTAGGGAAATAACATGAGGAATAATGGATTTAATTCTGTTAGCTAGTATGGAGGCGAAGATTTTTTATGTCAAAGTTAATTAGGGAAATAGGTCTATAGTTCCAAGGATTTTTAAGGTCAGAGTATAATTTAGGAATAAAAATCGTTTTAGAAGCATTTAAATGGAGATCACGGATTCCATATTGGATGATATAATTAAAGAGATAGTGGATAGTTTAGGAGCAAAGGCTTTATAAAATTCAGCAGTGAAACTGTCTGGACCAGGAGCTTTATTAGGTTTGAGATAAATTGTTGCAATTATTTCTTATTGAGTGATATGGGAAGATAAGGACACTTTGTTGCTCTTTATTAAGTTTGGGAAAGTTTAACTGGTTAAGAAAAGGTTGATGCATTAAACAAAAAATCATGAGGGTTATATAAATGAGTATACAATGTTTCAAAAAGTTTAATTATATCATGATTGTTGTGATAAGTTTTACCTTGGTATGTTATTTCTGAGATAACAGGAGAAAGTTTATTTGGTTAATTAGTCTTGTCAGGAATTTGGAGGGAAAC
Organism: Protopterus annectens; assembly: GCF_019279795.1. NCBI lineage: Eukaryota > Metazoa > Chordata > Ceratodontiformes > Protopteridae > Protopterus > Protopterus annectens. Next base: position 981,720,248 of record NC_056744.1, read on the forward strand.
TGAGCCCATTCAGAGTAATTGGCCAGAGTTTTAATTTCTTGAAAAGAAAGGTTTTCAGCATGTAAGCAGTGGAGTTTCTCTTGTAAGTGAATTAGTTGTTTCTCTGTCTCTTGTTTAAAGTTTGCTTGTAGGTCTAGTTCCAGTTTAGTAACTATCTTTAATTGACGATTCTTTGAGGAGGAATTTTTTTCTTATAAAAAAAGAGGCTTTACATATAAGGGAGCCTCTAATTAAGGCTTTAGTGAAGGCTCACAAGATATTTAAAGGAAGCAGGCTGGAATTAAGTGAGTTAAGGGAATGCTCAAAAAGGGAATCTATTTCTTGTATTAGGTCATTTTTTTAGGTGATTAGGATTTAACGACCAAAGACAGCCTCTATTACTAATAGAAGATTTGGTAATCCGATCAATATTAAAGGTAATTTTAGAGTGGTCTGAAAGAAATCTGGGATCATCGTGAAAAGAGTTGTTAAAATTCAAAATGACACCAGAGATTAAGAAGAAATCCAATGTAGACCAGCTTTTGTGACAAGAGTGTATAAAAAGTAAATTTGTTATTGGGAGGATTACATAAGTAAATGTAGGGGTCAAATAAATTAAAGTCACTTTGAAGTTCCATAACAGTTAAGGAGGCATGTTTGTTGTATATGGCTTTAATGTTAGTTCTGTCCGTCATGGGGTCCTGCACAGAATTGTAGTCTCCACTTAATATATAGTAATGGTTAGGGAAAGAAGAGATAATTTTGTATATAGACATAAAATCTGGTTGATTAACACAGGGGGCATATACACTGAGCAACAATACAAGTTTGTCAAGGTGGGAACAGTTGGTCGTTACATAGCACCATCTTCCCTGAGGATCCGAACCATAATGCTTAATATCCTCCTGAAAAGTTTCTTTAGTAATAATAGCCATCCCTGCACTTAGATTTTTTACCAGAGGCTATGACAGAATTAATCTATTTTCTCCCCTGAATAGGATTCTATTGGTTGGAGGACATATGGGTTTCTTGTACAAAAATAATATTTAGTTTAGATCTGAAGACCAAGTGGAGAAAAAGTTTCCTTTTTTTTTCTGATTGCAACCCCTTAATATTCCATGACTCACTTAACTACATATCAAGAAATCTTCTTTATACCATGAGGGAGGGGAAGATGAGACAGAGTGGAAAAAAGTATAACAGTACAAATAAGTGGACAAAGGTACATAGCTCTTCCTGCAATGACCCTGTGCTTAACCACAAAACTACTTACCCCGAAGAGCATGAGATATTAAGTATTAGAACATTAAGGAAAAATACAGTACGTGAAACAAAAAGCAGTACTATTTCAATATATCCACTATTTATGAAACCACTGGATTCCAAAGCTAAAAAATTAAACCTAAAGAGCACAAATAGCATAACTTTTCCTAACAAACTACTCGCTAGTCCCACTGCTCATGAGATCAACAAGAAGCAAGAGAGTAAATCTATGGGATTAAATGTATGGGTAAAACATATACGATTTGTCAGCTAGCAACTGCTGTTCTTCTTCTTCTTTCGGCTCAGGGGTCGCCACAACGGATCACCTGTCCGCTCATGATTGGCAGTGAAGTTTTACAGTGTCGAGTTGCCAGCCCGGCACCCAACCTTCCACGGAAGGCACACACATGCACACACTCATGCCTAGGGCCAACATAGAGTATCCAATCCACCTACAGCACGTCTTTGGGATTTGGGAGGAAAACGGAGCACCCAGAGGAAACCCACGCGACCAGAGGGAGGACATGCAGACTCTGCACAGAAGGCACCCCAGCCGAGGATCGAACCGGAAAACCTCTTGCTGTGAGGCGGCACCGCTAACCGCTGCACCACCGTGGGCGCCCTAACAACTGTTATTGTGGAGAAATTCATAGTTCCCTTTGGAGTGTATGTGCTTTGTGAGAATCACCAAGACATTGTAATTTGACACATCACAGTAGGTGACTAGTATAAGATAAGCAGATAAATATAAACACGAATGAAGTGAGTAGCTAGGAGAAATTTAAGTGATGCTTTGTTTTGTATAACAATGGTCAAACTAGCATCAGGTATCAAACTAGGGGGGACTACGCAGGCACAGTACTTGTTCAATCTGGCAATAATCACTAATAGTGAGTTCCACAAATCACACATATGTCTTGCATACTGGAAAACCAACCCAAGAGCCAGTGGACTCAAGAAAATTTCTCAAATTTAAAATGAGCTAGGTAACTAGAAATGAGTCTAAGAAGGAAACAGGTGGTTAAGTATTCCTAAGTGCAGTATTCTACTACAGTTCCATTTATAAAACAGTTAAGCTAAAGTAGCAGAAACACTGAATCTAACAAATCAGATTACTTATGTTGACACTACAGACCTTCCAGCAATACATATACATGTAAACCCCGGTAAATAGCAGAAGTAGAGGTAAAATGGGAACACTCTGTTAAAAACAGTAAGTTTGGTCACTTGATAGTTGCAGCAAAATGAGAATTATAACAAGGCTAATTCTTGAGTGCGATGTACATCAGCCACAATAACATTTGACAAGAGGCTCTACTGCAGGCATCAAGTATATATACAGGCTGTCTTAAGCAAATCTGCAATAACCAAGTAGCAGTCTTTCAGTTAATAGCTTTACAGTAATACCCAACTCAGTTTTCAAGTCGGAGCATCTAGGACAAGTCCGAAGAAAGTGCCTCCTCAGCAACAACAATAAAGGTGGACTTGAAGCAGTTCAGGGCACATAAAATAGTATTATAACAAATTTAAAAGTTTGACATCAGCTTCAATATTACCAGCGCAGGAAAAAAACGACAGAACATTCAAGCAGGATAGAAAAAGCTCTAGAAAGCTAAAAGTACTTTACTCCTTCTAGATTTCAACCAGATTAACAGTTCAAATGTACAAGAAGCAACAAGCGGAGCAAAAGAGAGCAGTAGTCCAACATTTTGAAGGTACGGCAGCGAAGGATAAAACCTCCCAAGTTCGATTTTTGGACTGTATACCTTTAAGAGCCACAGGACGTCTGGGTTGGAGGGGTCAGAGGGCTGGGTGAAGGTCATACGTTGCAGGTCCTCACAGAGCTAGTGGGCCATGTCAGAGCTCAAAAATATCAAAAAGAATGCATGCCCATGTGGGAAGTCATTTGGCTGGCGAAAACATGTTTAGGAAGAAGGCAGAAAACTGAATTATTAGGCTATGCCAGCATCACGTCGATAAAACAAAACAAAACAAAACAGAATGTATCCAGGGCTTTTCAGCGTTTGACCCTACCCATATCAGGAGTTTCTTTACAAATGTTTATGAAGATTCCTGTAGCTTCCTTAATATTATAGGCAGAATACTTAGAGCCATGGTAATGGGAAGACAGTGTATTAGGATATCTCATCTGAGATTTGGTCTGTTTTTTAATGAGATAAGCACAAAAGGGAGCAAGTTTTTGTCTTTCCAGCTTAATTTGGGATGGGAGGTTATGAGAAAGGTAGATTTTGCTCCCATTCCAAGTAATATACTTCTTGTTTTTAGCTGCTGTTAGCAATTTATTAACATGTTGGTAGTTTAAAACCTAGCATACACCAGAAAGCTCTGTGAGCCCTCTCAATAATTGTGACTGGTGTCTACTGAGTTTTTCAAGAATAAACTGGATATTGAGGTAATCTCTGGAAGTTTATAGTGATCAAACCATTCCGATATGCCTCTTATGATAATGTTATGAAGTCTAGATTTAGCCTCCAGATCTAGCAATTTCTGTTACATTTCTTGAATAAGTTTAGCATTGGAGCTGGCTTTTTTTTTTTTTTTTTTGCATTTGTTCAATTTTAGTTTCATTGTCAAAAATCTTTGCCTCAGTTTTTTCAGCTCTGGTGAGAATTTGGTTAACTGAGTCTCCAAAAGTCTTTAGTTGCTCAGAGAAGTTCTGTATAGCCATTTGAATAGGATGGAGAGCTAATTTTAAGTCTTCACGATTTGTATGTTCCGGCTTGCCTTTACTAGCTGATCTGGTGGGTTTTTGTTGTTTCCCTGTTCTAGGCCTCAATCTGAGCATCCTTCTCAGGACAGGCTAGTTTGTGTATCCATATGGTCAGGATTACTCGACATCTTTGGTTTTCTTTTGATATTTTAGAAACTGACATTTGAACAAGTAACCCTTGTAAAAAAATCCCAAAATTGTATACTGTTGGTCTGTCTTTCCTGCTAAACATAAGTGAAAATACAGTGCTGAGTGCAAGTAACATTAAAATTAAAGTACTGAGTGCAAATAACAGAGTGCTGAGTGCAGATTTTAGGCCCTTACATTCAACTTACCTCTGGTGTGGTGTCTTGAGTCAATCAGGGTATTCCCTGTAACCACTCCTACTGCCTTCTCTTTTCCCCCACCCCCCTCTTTTCTCAAACAGGTTAAACTGCTACAATTCAGTACAGGCATCATTTTCAAATCTAGGTGCTTAGGATTTCCTTCTCTCTTCCCCCCTTGGCTGACCTGGTGTGACTCAGTAAGTTTCTTCATTGTATGGAGTTTTTGTGTAACTGAATGACCTGCTGCTAAATTCCAACTCTGCACAGACTGCTCTATTTTTCTTTCAGAGGCTCTATAAGTAGCTAGTGACTTTACTGAATTTCTGTGGTAATATTTGTGTTTACACTGAACCTGTACCTAGAGCAGGGTTGCCAGATTTCCGACTGGCCAGGTAGGGACTTAAAAAAAGGGTCTTCCACGTCTTTAATGCGGAACATCAGAGTTCCACATTAAACAGAAGTAGCTCTGTGTGTTTATTTTTTATTTTTGATAAACACAGAGCTACTTCTGTTTAATGCAATGTTTTGACTGACCGGTATACGGGCCAATCAAAAATCATTAACATCGAACTTCTGCATTAAACACAAGAAGCTCCGTGTTTAGCGATTTTTGATTGGCCCGTATGCCGGTATATGGGCCAATCAAAAAAAAAAAAAAAAAAAAAAAAACAAAGCGGAGGCTGCCCGGGATTTAACCCGGCAGTGCGGGACTTGGGATCAGGCTGCTGATCTCGGGACAGTCCCGCCCAAATAGGGACGTCTGGCAACCCTGACCTAGAGAAAGTGTATAATCAGAGCTCCTACTTGCTGCGTGTGTTTTTAATGTTTAAATTGCACACACACATTGAAGAAGTGCTTTTATGACTTGAATAACCTGGGCTAGCTATACCTGAAGTGCTTTTACTGGCAATTTTCCAGTTGTACATTTGTGAACAATTGATTTAGTTTTTCTGGTATACCTTTAAAATCTGGCAAGTGTTTATTTACTGCATTGCTCTCTTGCTTAGGTTTCTTAGCTATAAATCTTAGTTCATTCTGAAGTATGCTACTTTACCCCCCCCCCCCCACACCAAACCTTTGAATGCATTATTATAAAATAACTGCCTGTTGTTGCCTTCATACTTACCCTAGAATCTCTGCTTTTCTCTTTTCCTAGTTGAACTCTACAGTTCCCTACAAAACTGTGTCTACAGGACTGCAATCAGTTTCTCTCATCATTTAAACAGAGTAGGTTGCACACACAAAAAGCATTTGTTAAGCTTTCATTTACAGTGCTGTGTAACTAAGCAGGTCACCATACTGGTCAGCCATAGGGCTCTTTTTTTCTACTTGAGTGTTTGCCTCCTTCCCCTGTAGCTTAAGTAAATTGACTCTTACATTAAGAGCTATAATACTTACCTTATAGCTTTAGGACACCTTAGGAAACCTTGTAAACTGCATTAATATCATCTGTATGTACATTCCCCCGGGTAACAATATATCTACATTTGAAGATATCCTGCACTGGCTATCATATGTCACTACCCCCAAGAAACCCTACTACTTGGAGACTTTAACATAGACTGGGGCACCTGTTCCTCAGAATCCCCAACCAGCCATATTAACCTGCATGCATTTACACAAATTATATCCACCCCTACCAGGATAGGTAAACCCAACCAAAAAAAAAGTATACTTGACTGGGTACTCATAAATAGTCACCCCCAACTGTACATCTCTGGTACCCTCCTTGATGGCCTAAGCGATCACCTTCTCACATATGTAATTAAGCACAAAACCATTAATTCCCAACAACCCTTACTCAGAAAGGTTAGAAACAATAAAAACTTTGACCCTGCCAAATTCCAACAAGAACTAAACTCATGTAATTGGTCTATTCTAAAACACCTCCCCTTAGAGGAAGCAGTAGCATACTTTTAACAACAAATTCCTTGAGATCCTTGATTTGCATGCACCTGTTCGTTCAAAGAGAACCAAGGCAAAAACTGCGACATGGCTATCTAAAGAGTCTAAACTCAAAATTACACTTAGAAACAAAGCATGGGCTTTATGGCATTCTTCTAAAGACCCTCAAGATCACATTAAATACAGGCAATCCAGGAACGAAACCAAAAATCAATTTTGCAAGACAAAAAACAATACTACTGTAATTTACAGACAGTAAATCAAAATAACCCTCAGAAGTTTTGGGCAGGTTTAAATAATCTACTACATCCTGGACAAACTTCAACCCCAATCCCTACTACGACTATTGATAAACCCCCTGAAGATGTTTGACAGTTTTAACTGATTCTTTACTGAGACAATTCAAGCCCTAGCTAGCCAACTACCTCCTAGCTCCCCTGGTCCTGAAAGTTGCACCCCTAGAAACCTACTTGCGGTCAGCTTCCAACCAGTCGCCACTTCACTTATCCATACCTTGATCAAAAAATTAAAACCCACTACACTTTCTGCTGATCAACTCCCTGCCGAGTACCTACAAAAATCAGCTGATGCTATTGCTTACCCCGTCTCAATACAAATCAATCAAACCATAGTAGAAACTAAAATTCCCACCATCTGGAAAATATCCTATGTAATCCCACTTCAGAAAGGAGGCAGCTCTACTGAATTCTCCAATTATAGGCCAATAGCTATACTCTCTCTCCACTTGCAAAGATTATGGAAAAATGTATTCATAGACAACTCATGCACCACCTAATCCAGAATCACCTTATGGCAGACACTCAGCATGGCTTCCGTCCTCATCACAGCACTACTTCAGCCCTCCTAGCCTTTACCAACACCATAAACCATAATCGCAACAATAATTATATATCCTCAGTCCTCTTCTTGGATCTTTCCAAGGCATTTGATATTGGTGATCACCAACTTTTACTCCACACTCTGCAAACATTCTGTCTAGATACTAGAGCCCTTCAATGGTTTCAATCCTACCTGAATGGTCGACAGCAGGCTGTCCTCTGGCAGAACAAACTCTCTAACCTTCTACCTAACACCCTTGGAGTACCACAAGGCTCTATACTAGGGCCCTTGCTGTTCTCCATCTTCATTAACGACCTTTATACTGTCATCCCAAAAGTCAGCTGTATCCAATATGCTGATGAGACTACTCAGATTTGCTCAGCCACATCTCCAGTAGAGTTACGGTCAGCTACCCAGAACACCTTTAATACAACAGAAAACTGGCTTTCTGAACATAGTCTGATCCTAAATCCCAAAAAAACTAAAATGTTGTTATTTTCACCAACACGTAGGTCTACCGCTTTCACCTTTACCATAAAATCAAATGATGGCACAATAATCTCCCCTGACCCCTCTATAAAACTATTAGGTGTCATCATAGACAATAATCTAAAATTTGACCTACATGTTAACCAAACTATCAAAACCAGCAATAAAAATCTAGGGTCACTTTACAGAATAAAAGCCTTCCTAACCCCTCCAGCTAAAATTACCATAGCTCGCTCTCACCTTCTTTCAACCCTTCTGTATGCATCCCCTCTACTCTCGAATTTAAACAAGACTGTCCTTAACAAACTCTCAATTTGCTACAACCACATTGCCAGGTTTGCCACTGGGCTGCCTTTTAGGACACATCATTACATCAATCTAAATCAGCTTGGGTGGCTTGAGCTACCCAGCCTTATCCAGTATAACCAACTGATTATGGCCTATAAAATCCTCTATAATCCGGACAATACTCCTGCACTTAAAAATATGATCACACCCTTAACAATCTTAGACCACTTCGATCCTCTAACAAACTACTAATTCAGACTACCAAAATTAATAACACAGCCGGTGATGCTCTCTTTGCAAACTCTAAGTAGATCCTGGAACTCTCTTCAGCTGATATTACCTTACTTTCCACCTTAGGTCAATTTAAAACTAGACTCAAACAACATTTGTCACTTAACTGGCTATGTCAATGTATCAAGCCTGGCTAACTCTCTCTAGAATGTGTAGAAATCTGCTAACCAGTTTACTCTGTAATTTAATTTATCCTGACTTGCGCTCAGGATTAACTGTAACCTGTGGAACTTGTTTAACTTGCTTACTTATGTAATCTCTGTAAATAGTATGTTTGTAATATGTAATGCTGGTATTCTGTAATGCTGTATCTGCTTACCCTTGGAGCTTTTCTCCCCGGGCCTCCGCTGAAAATGGACATGCATCCAGTCGGACTATCCCAGTCAACAAATGTAAAATAAAAATAAATAAAAGTGAAGGCCAAGCAGGAGACCGCATGAAAAGCACATGGAAAGAGAAATCCATGATAATCTTTCTTGATTTAGATGTCCAAAATTGTTTTTGTTGAAATAATCCCTAGAAATGAATTATAATCTGCAAGGCACTAGGGTTATTTTACCGAAAAGAAGCACTCTCAAACCAAAAAAGTTGATGTTTTTGTAGTGTATAGCAGATCTATGGGATAACAGTGTCTATAGGATGGCAGCCATCATGATCTAAGTTAGTGTCTTCTGTGAGGGACTCTGGTGGGGAGTCCAAGTGCCAAGTGCCTCCTTTTACACTTATGTTTCAGATGGAGTTCCTTGGGGGGGGGGGTCTCTAGGGAGGACTTGGAAACTTCAGGCTGTTCCCATGGAGGAACTCTCTGGGGTAGAGAGGGCTGTCACTGAGGAGACAGAATCTGGACCAGAAAGAGAGGAAGCCAGGACAGACTCAGAGGATGATAGCCTCAAGGGTCTCGAGGGGACCGAGAGAACCCTCTCCACCATGTCGAAAGCAGAAGAATGAATCCTGGAGGCTGGGTTCATAACTCTCTGCGCCAACGTGACAGTCGGTCCTAAGCTTCCAGACGCCGAAACACAGAGTGGAATGGCTGACTCTGAAAACCTTGAAGCAAACCCCACAACTTCGGATCAGACGCCAAGGCTATGGCTCCAACCCAGTCGTAGCTGAATCCCTCAGTGCAATGGTCGACATCGAGGTACCAAGTACCATCGACACCAACCCCTTGACGCTGAGGGGCCACGGACCCAAGGACTTTGAAGCCGGAGGTCAGATCGGAGAAGGGTTGGCATAAAGGTGGACTGCTTTCCCCCAGCCTTGAGGGGGAGGGAGCAGGCAAGACTCCCATCTGGATATGGCTCCAGATGAATTTCTGCATCATCCTGTCCACCTCAACTTCAGAAATGCTGCAGGGGACTGGGTGGAGGAAACCACGGAAACTGGCCTGGAGATGCACCGGGGAGAGGCCGATAAAGGGGACTGGCCCTGAGAAACCTCCGCCTCCGGGGAAAAACAGGAAGAATGGAGCAGAGGGGAGCCCAGGCTGGCAGCCAGGCAAGACTTAGCCGGAGGCTCAGCCGAGGAAGCGAGGTTGGAGGACCACTTCCTGAGCCTATGCCGTGCTTTCTGTTTTTGCTTCTCCCTGTCCCGGGCTCTCTTGGGGGGAGGTTGAGTCCCAGAGGCCGGGGTGGAGGAAGGGGTAGAAGCAGAAGTGGAAGCAGGGGTCTCCGATGAAGGTGGAGGAAGGCGGCCCTTCAGGATCAACTTGTTCTTCCTGTCGATCAATGCGGGGGGTTGGATCCCATGCAGATCTAACAGGAGATGTCCAGGGATGGGACCCCCAGACAAACCACGTACAGAGTGTCCACAGATATAGTCAGGAAATCATTAGCCTCAATAGAAACGTCACACTCACAATCTTACAGAAACCAAATACAATGTACAATGTAATGAGATTTATCAAACTCTCAGTAAAATGAATGAACAAAGCTGCATTTGAGGTCTACATGCAAAAGCTGTTTTTTTCCTGTCTACATTCAAGGAGTTCTTACCCTTTAACAGTAGTTAGCAAAACTTTCTTGGAATTGTACTTTGATACTCATGCACATACAACACCCAAAACACAATTTTACCCTTAAGAAATTAAATGCAGCCCATCTCTGAACATGAGTAAGCCATTTATCCCAGTCAGTACATTGCGTTTAGGAGATGTTGTTATTCCTGAGTCAGTAAATGTTACATTTTTTCCAGAGAAATATGTACTATTTCTATAATTATTACTGGTGACTTTATTTTTGTTGTAAAGACAACTGAATACAGACACATTCTGAACATGTAACACATTCCTCACCATGAAAAAAGTGACAAGGTCCACACTTTAAATGAAAAGATAAGATTAACTTGAATCTGTTTTGTCCAAACAAGTCTCTATTTCTTACATACATATATGTCTCTCTCTCTCAAACCATTTAGCCTTTTGTAATACAAACTGTTGTGGGCCATACATGGGCAACCTACCAAATAGATTATAATTTTAATATACAAAGTACAGGCATAAACCTCCATCTTGAAACAGAGTGACCATTCAACCCTCATCAGTACTGGGTTTTTAGATGCCATAGTAAAGTGAATACAAATATTACTTGCATAACTCAGATAATTTGTCCAACGCCACACAGTTAACATTCTTGACTTAAATATTTTCACTAAGCCTGAAAACATGTCATGAAGTTCTTTACTATGGAGTTTTAGAAACTAAGAATACTGCAATAGGATATCTTGGGACTGAAATAATATGATCCCCCAACACACACAAACACACAATAAAAGAGCTACAACAAGTTTTTCTTCTAGGATGCAAATTATGTTCCACGTTAACTGACAGCACCTCTCAGTAAGAACAAAGAAGGTGAAACTTTCAACATATGCAGCTATCAATACATGAAACCTAAAAATAAATACGTGTGTGTTGTGCATTTCTATACATCATATCAATTTTTACATTTCAAAACAGTTTGGTTATTCGTCGGACTGGCACATATTTTCCATCCTTTGTATGTGTGCGCATATATATGTAAGGTTCAGATTCAACTCATCTGACATTCATATGCAAAACCTTGATACAATCAAGACACAGACTTCTCTTAGGTTCATTTTCTTAATTATTTGTGGCAGTTCAGCTTTCAAACAACACCCATACAAATCCAATAGAATAAGCATTAGAAAGATGATAGCTATGATCACCATGGTACAGCTCTTCAATCTCCTCAACCAGCTTCACTTTGTATTAATAGTAGCGATACAGATCACATTTCTTCTTGTAAATCAAAAAGACAAATGCAGTCACATATAACAGCTGGCAATTTTTTTGTACCAGTTTTTCTTTTGGGTACTCTAAGTATCTGCTCACTAAGTGCCATTTTGATGTTGTACTGTATAATAGCACCTGCAGTGAATTTAGAATGCTACTATGTCTTGTGCCACATGTTAACACTTGACCTTGTTTGGTACACAGTCCGTTTCTGCACCAAGCACGTTATGACTCAAAATTTTCAGCTTCAAAGGGGAAACTACCACTCCATTATGCCAACTCCACTAAATACTAGGCAGTCAGCAGACTATTACACACTTAGCCAACCAAACAGTGAGCAGAGGTGAAAATCAAACTGAGCTTGCCAAATTACCACTCTGCTGAACTGGTTCATGAGTTCTGCTGACCGGTTCTGTTCTAGCCCAAAACTTATTGATAAAAATGACATATCATCACTCAGTAAAACAACCTAAGAAATATATTAAGATCTCTCATGCAGTCAGCCATACCATGGGCTTTTACATGATTTGCTTCTCTGAGCACTGTTTTCAGGCAATGAGATGCTAAAGAGAAAAAGAGAGACGGGAAGGGTTGCTGTGCTGAATCCATGGCATTATATTCTCGTATACAGACAATAAAATTCCCAAAAAGCCTGTAGTGCTAATCTTTGAACTTTCACAAAGCTCATCAATGGATTGATTTGGTTGTGTGGACAGGAAACAAACATCGGACAAAATTAATAGAACAATGATGATTCAGAGAGAACAACAACAAAACGCTATTGTTGGTGGGTCTTCGTACAAAGAAAGCATTTTTTAAGAGTCAACTGGAATTATAGGAGTATGGCAATGGTAGAATAATAGGGTTAATTAGGTGTATACATTAAAAGTCAGAGGCAAGAATTAAAGGAGGAGGCTTCATCTCATACATGCTGCATTTAAACAAAGGAACAAGACAAGTGTGTCTTCTTTTCACTTTATTTGCTTTATATTTGTCTTCCAGTGGCTCTAAATAAGGGACTCAGAAATTCAAGGATATAAACAGTAGAATAATCAAGAAAAGGATAGCTTTACTCTGTGTGTGTGTGTGTGTGTGTGTGTGTGTGTGTGTGTGTGTGTGTGTGTGTGTGTGTGTGTGTGACATTATTTTGTACTTGAAAAATCCCGATAAAGGGCATATTGATGTTGTGGAACATTTTGAGACAGTTTCAAGTCTTTTCAGGACACAAAATAACAAAGTTAAAAAGGACTTCAGTAGTAAACTGCGTACACACCCATTAATTAGTTCAGCAACACCCATAATTATGGGGACATAACACGAAGTACTAACATGAACGGATTAAAAAGGATACTGCTATGGATGCTATGGGTATCCAAGAAGAAGCTAAACAAAAGAATAGAGAAACTGAAAGCTCTTGATTATGGATACGAATAGTAAGATATAAGCAGTGAAAATATTACTCCCTTTAGTTTTATACAAAGGCCAAGCATATTACTGACTGAAGAAGTAGTTGTGAACGATAATTAATATAGAGTTAAAACAGCATATCCGGTAGCAGAAGACAGCAAAAGTTAAGTGAAATAACATGAATCTACCATACGATGCCAAAACACCTCCGCTGGCTTTACAATGAAGGGCTGCCCTCCTACAAATACCAAACCTCAAAGGTACAAAATGATGTAACACAAGATGTTGTTGTATATCCAAAAGACCACTCGTAGTTGAACCAGGACAAAATATTTAATAACACGAATCCACAAACATGAACAGAACTGGGATTGAGCGCGCTTTCGTCAAAGTCATATAAAACTTCATCAGAATCCATTGTTTAACGAAATCAAGTGTCTTAAATACACTACTAGTTGATTAGTATATTGAATAATGACTACATTGTTAACAAACCAATGAATTTCACTTGCATTCACCCAATTAACTCTTGTAACAAAGACTCACTTTACATTTTAATATACAGTTTACTAAACTATATAATGAAACATATTTTTAATATAAACCAATATTTATATCTAAATATGTATGTATGTATAAATACTTGTAAAACAAGTCCTTTAATAAAAAATAAAATAAAACCTTAATTCAAAAGGAACAAATTCATCTTTCTAAAATATATATATGTTAAAACCATTTTAATAAAGTGCTTCATGATATTTATGGAAAATTGATGTTGATTTTTTACACAATTATGTATCAAAAAAATCTAAAATACGTTTCTGAACTATATGTGTGTGCTAAAACCCATTTATACAATATTCAATAGTCCAAATTTATATAAAATACAAAAATAGAAATATTTCTTCTAGGTTACCAAAGACCTAAAGGTATGAAACCTTGTAACCGGTGTACCAAAGTGCATTATGTAAACATACCTTATATCATACATAAATAGTCTAAAATTGTATAAATATACATAAATAAATAATTAAAAATCAATAGTTAACCCCTGAATTAAAATACTATGTAAAAAATATATATGTATATATACATAGATATATGTGTAGTGTATATACACATATATATTACTTCCTTTTGGGGTTATTTGCTAAAAGTTTCAAAGCAGGTTTAATGGAAAGGTGGTCATTCATCCCATTGGAACCACAGGCGTCTAACCTAAGCTGCCACATAAGTTCTCTGTATTCCAATAGGGATTCCCAATCACCTCCCCTATCCCCTCTCTTAACCTCCTCGAGGACCCAAAATTTAATATTAGCTTCCACACATGTAGTAGTATGCCTAAACAGTGCATTGTTCTCATTTTTCTTGTTTATATCCCTTACATGCTCATATATACGTTGTTTGAGTTTACGTTCAGTTTTTCCAACATAGTATTTCCCACAAAACAAACAAAGTGCTAAATAAACTACACCCAGAGTGTGACATGTATACTGTACATGTATTGTACATGTACATGTACTTCTGATGAAGTTTTATATGACTTTGACGAAAGCGCGCTCAATCCCAGTTCTGTTCATGTTTGTGGATTCGTGTTATTAAATATTTTGTCCTGGTTCAACTACGAGTGGTCTTTTGGATATACAACAACATCTTGTGTTACATCGTTTCGTACCTTTGAGGTTTGGTATTTGTAGGAGGGCAGCCCTTCATTGTAAAGCCAGCGGAGGTGTTTTGGCATCGTACAGTGTTTTTGGTGGAGGAGAGTGGTCGTTTGAAATAACATGAATCTACCCACAAATCAGGGTGGTTTTAATATAATCTGATTTGAAGGGATATTTTAGAGCTATCCAGTTAAAGTTCATGCACACAGAACAATCAAAAAATTATAAACCAAAGCGGAAAAGGATGATGAAACAGTACCTGGTTGTGGGGGGGGAAGGTTGTTCTAGAAATAAGGAAACAGTGGAATTTTGGATGCATGTCCTTAAGGGGAATAACAATCACACATATTATATTCATAAAGTTGCAGAAAGTATTCTGAGGACTAAGCCAACATGGAGAAAGGAGAGATGACCGTAAGTAGGGAAATAGAAAATGGGTAACAGAGGCTAAAATTTACTGTAGAAAATAGGCAAAGGAACCAAGGTACTGGAAGCAAATGACTAGTGAAAGAAAGATACTGACAGTGGGATGAGACCAAGCAGAAGTTTAGAGTGCAGGTTACAGACTACCTTCTCTACCAGTGATTAATATTAGAATGCAGATGTAGAGAAAGGTATAATACAGTTGCATAAGTAAACTTACCATAACAGCAGATATATGAATGATCACTGTTACTGTAGCCTATGCTATGTTGGTAATATTCTGCATAGGAGAACAGCCGACCAGCTTCCAAAATTTCAAAGCAGCTTCCACACAACCAATCCATGAATCAGTGCAAACTGAGCTGACTAAAAGTCATGTTTGGGCTCTAAACCCTTCAATGATTTCATGCCAAAAGAGAGAATGAGGGAGGCTAAAGCTTTGAGAGGACAACATTAGAAAAAAAAAATACATGACCACAACCTGACAAAAAATAAGGGTGGTGGTGGGAGTGGCTAATGCAGAAATGATCATTCAAACAGCTACTCTACTAAGTTCATCATTATGATCACTGCTGTAGTAGCCTAAGCTACATGGGTAGATTACCATACCTTAGACAGCCTGGAAGGAGAAGTGACTAGGAGTCCCGGGAGAATGGTACTAGCAAAGCCTGTCCTATGCCTAGAGAAGGAATTCAGTTTATTGTGCTTTGTAGAAGTATGCACAGAAGACAAAGTTGCTGCTTCTAGCAAACTTCAAGAATCCAACCTTTTCAAAAAGTCACAGATGAAGCAAAGACCCCTGTAGAGAAGGCCTTGACCCTACCTGGAATAGTTCTGCTGTGGTGGGAGTAACAAAAAGTAATAGTCTAAGACGACTACTTGGAAATAATCTGCTTTGACACCAGCCATTCTTTCTTTTTTTCCTTTACAAGAAATGAACTGATCAGATGTTTTGAAAGATTTTGTTCTTGCAAAATAGTACCAGAGCTGTCAGTAGACATCCAAGGTGCAAAGTATCCCTCCTCATTTTTAGGTTCTGAAAAGAAGACATGGAGATGGATAGACTGAAAGTTAATTCGGATACAAATTTAGGCATAAACTGAGGATTACTTTTTCAAAGAAACCCATCTTTTGGGAAAATGAGACAAGATCGACCCAATAAAAAAGCCTGCAACTTGAGCATTACTCTGACCTCTGGAAGAATATTAAATAAGAAGGTTTCCATATCAAGAACCTAAAGTCATCCTGATGAGCTAGTTAAAAGAAGCAAGTGTTAATTTTTTTAACACAAAATAAAGATCCCAAGAAGGTGCCAATGGTTTTCTAGGGGGCTTCTTGTGCAGAATCCCTTTCAAAAACATTTTGACATGACACTGCATTGAAAGAGGAGGATCCATATGCAAACATGCTGAAATAGCTGACAAAAGAACATTAATGAGGAGTACAACAGGCCATAGGACAATAACTCACGCAAAAACTGTAAAACCAGATAACACTAGCCCTGAGCAGGTGCTGGCTCTTTTGACACCAAAGAGAAAACCTTTTCCATTTGCTAATGTATGATATTCTAGTAGTAGGCTTTCTTGCCCCCATCTATACCTGCTGCATATCCTCAGAAAACAGGTGCTTAAAATGGTATTAAAATCCTATCATCCCGGCAACTAAAGGCAGTTGTACAGGGCAGGATGTATCAAACACTCCTGATCTTGTGTGAGTAAATCCAGTTAGTGAGGAAGCTTGTGGTAATTGCCACTGGCCATTTCCATAAAAAGGGAGAGCCACTGCTGCCTGGGCCAGAAGGGAGTCATCATATAATGAAGCTCTCTGGTAATCAATGGAAAAGGTAGAAAAGCGCACAGGAACATTCCTGTCCAAAGAAAGGAAAATGCATCTGTCTTTAAAGGTCTTTTAGGTTCATAGGTTCATAGATTAGTACTAAGCTAACTGTCCTTGCGAGCCATTTTAAGCTTAGCCAATTATCCCTTGTGAGACTCAAACCCTGCAACTTGTGTTTGTAAGGCAACACCCTAAGCATTAGGCCACCCTCCCAACCCCATTTTTTTATAATGGATCCCAGGAAAAGAATGCTGCCAGTTGTTTTGAGAGGAGGTAGAAGGGTCTACTTATGTTGTTCCCCACAATGGATTAAATCCTGGAATACCCCCCGATTCAGTTTCCATTTGCGAGTGTCTAGCCTTGTTGTCCTGTTCAGCTCGTCCACTACACAATTTTGCTCTGACAGGATACAAGACATCTGTAGAGTTAGATTGTGTTGTAAAGCTTTATCACATGCTAAACTTTCTAGTCTAAATAGGGGGTATGATCCACTCCCCTTTTGCTTGTTCATATACCAAATCAGTATGGTGCACAGAACATTTATAACAGCTAGCATCTCTTTTATGTTGATGAGTTTCAGTCTGTCATTTTCAAAGACCCTGCACTTTTATTCTCACTGATACTGCTTCCTAAACAAAGTATGCGGTATCTGTTGTAAACAGGGATGCCAGATTTCCTATAAGACAGGTAGGGATAAAAAAAAAGGTCCTTCACGCTAAGTGAAGACCATAAAAAAGGTCTTTAACGTGGAAGAGGCAGTTCCACATTAAATACAAGTAGCTCCTTATTTAACGATTTTTGATTGGCCTGTATGTCGGTATACAAGCCAATCAAAAAAAAAATCACACAGTGGACCATCTTCTGTTCAATGCGGAACATCAGACAGTTCCGCATTAAACAGAAGTATGTCCGTTTTGTGATTTTTTGATTGGCTCGTATACTGGCATATGGGCCAGTCCAAAAAAATACAAAGCTGAGGCTGTTTCGCCAGGATTTTAACTGGCAGAGCGGGACTCGGGATTGGATTGTTGATCCCGGGACAATCCCACTCAAATAGGGACATCTGGCAACCCTGGTCGTGACAGACGGTGCTAGAACATAAGGAGAGAATGGGAGAACTGGATATTGAGAAATATGGAGTCTCTACCACAACCTCTCCTTTTACAATTCCTAAAACAGGAATTTGAAAAATCAATGGGCACCGATGTTGGGACCACAAAGATTTCAGACACCAATGCACCTTTCTCACGTGGGGTTTTGCAAGTAGCAAAAAGGAAAACATAGATGCACTGAGACTCAGAATCCTGACAGGAAGCCTGAGTGGCAAACCCAAGAAAAAAATACAGATCTATTTTTTTCCTGTGGAAGAAAAGCACTTTGTAATGAGTTGTCTTGCAAGCACCCCAGAAGCACAGCCCTGTGAGAGGGAGTGAGAAAACACTTCTGAATGCTTTCTTGGAATCCCAGCCTGTGTAGGAGATAACTAATCCAAAAGAAAGATTCCTGACACATTTGAAAGACTGTAAAGATAAGTAAGTTATCTAAAAATGTGGATACCATGCAGTTTGCCATGGGATATCACAAGAGCAATTCACTTTATGAGTACTCTGAGAGCAGTGGATAACCCAAAGGGTGAGGCAGAAAACTGACAAAAGTGATCCAGACACACACAACCTTACGAAACGTTTGAAATCTGGGTGAACAGGAAAGTAATGAAATGCATCTTTTAACTCAACTGTCATCAAGTAGCTCAAATGAGGAAGATGGGGTAAATAAATTGTGAAGTGTTGGCATTTTGAACTTGGGTACTACTGCAAACCGTGTCAGGAAGGAAAGTCCAGAATTGGTCTCTCAGAATCATCTTCTTTAGCAAGAGAAACATTCTTGAACAAAATAACTTTCCTGACAGAGGAGGAGGAGGAACAGCTTCTATTACCCCCTAAAACAGTGTGCATTGTAATACAAGATGGAAGAGAAGAGTTTGGTCTGGCGGAGGAATCCACTGAAAATGATGGAAAACCTCCCACAGCCATCTGTACCACGATGGATCAAATTCAGAACCCATTTGTCTGAAACAATCTGTTGCCAAAGAGAAATGGAGAGTCATTTTTGGAAGGTTTAATGGACTGCCAGGGTGGGAGATGGGAACAAGGTCCCTAATATAGTCATTCTGTCTTACTCAACTGTACTTTGTTCTGAGGAGTTCCTGCTTTCTTTTTGGAATCTTTTTGTCACTGCTTTTCAAAGGTTCACTAACTGGCATTTTCCTAGAACAGTTCATTTTCCTTTTTGCTAAAGCTAGACATGACAGTGAATGATCTCTTGGAAAACTTAGAGAGTGAGGAATGAAAAATCTAAGAGCTTCCCTGAATCAGCTTTCCTCTTTCATCACACTTTTGACAACTTCTGCAGCAGATGGTCCACACAAATAGGGCTATGTACTCAGCATAACTCTGCAGCTGTGTTGCCCATTTTCATTCTTCCTCAATGTATGGGTTACGGATCCAACTTGGATACATTCCACAGACTTTGGATCTAACTCTCGAGCTCTTCCCTCTACCCATAATGCTCCAGACAATCCCCAATATCTCAGATCAGGCAGCAAATAGCAGGAAGAGAAAAGACAAATAAAACCAGGGCTCAAACCTGGAACACTTCCAAAAATCCATGAATCACTCCAGAAGATAACAGGAAGGGGGAAGGAGGGGGGGGGGGGGAGTTGAGGAAGAATGAAAATGGACAACACTGATGCATAGTTATGGTGAGTACATAACTTTAACATCGGATGTTCTTCTTTTCATTCTTCCTCAGTGTATGGGACAAGAGTCTCCAGCTAAGGGAATCTTGGGTGGCTCTCATGGAAAGATATTCCAGACAGATGCTGAGCTAAAAGCAGCTCTGCTTCTGGAAATCATGTTCAATTTGTAATGAGTAATAAAGGTATGAACATTAGACCAGGTAACTGCTGCACAAATTTCATCAATGGAAATTCTAGACCAGAAGACAGATGAGGTGGCCATGGATCTGGTTGAATGAGCCTTAAGTGGCTTTTGGTAGGGAGAGACCTTGCTGGGAGTACATCCAGGAAATGCAATTGCTTATCCATTTGGACAATACAGCCTTACAGACTGGAGTGGAGATCCCAACCTACTAGGTGAAAAAGAGACAAACGGTCCAATTTTCTGAAATCTTTTGTGTGTAAACAGAAACAAGGCTGCCTATGCACATCTAAAAGGTGTAGCATATATTCTCTTATGTTCAAAAATTTTGGAATGAAGACTGGTAAATGAATGGTTTGATTTAGGTTTGCTTCAGAAGCCACTTTTGGTAGGAAAGAGATTTGTTCATAGGTTCATAGTTTAGTACTAAGATAATTACCCTTGCGAGCCATTTTAAGCCTAGCCAATTATCCCTTGTGAGACTCAAACCCTGGACCTTGTGTTTGTAAGGCAAACACCTTAGCCATTAAGCCACCCTCCCAACTCGTCTTTATGAAAAACGATGTATAGGGCGGCTTAGGAAGAGAGAGCCTGGAGTTAAGAAATTATTTTTGCACACCTAATAGCCACCAAAAGGCTGTTTTCCAGCACAGAAATTTTAAATTAGTTTTTGCTGAAGGTTCAAAAGGTTGTTGAGTTAAGCCTTGAAGTACAACTGTTAGAGCCCAAGAAGGTGACGGATCTTCCACTGGAGGTTTGAGCAAGAAGGTGCCCATTAGGAAAGCCTTGCACAACTTGAAAGCAGCCAAGCTAGAAGCATGGTCTCCAGAGTGAAAATCTGATATGGCTGCCAACTGTACTATGATTGTAAAAACTAGCACCTTCTTTAAAGAGAGAAGCTAAAAACTCCAGCACAAAAGAAATAAGGGCAGTAAAAGAATCAATGTCATTTCTCAGGGCCCAAATCAATAATTTTTTCCACTTACTCTTGTAAATCCTCTTAGTGGAATCTTTCTGTGATGACAAAAGGACATGACGAACTGAAGAAAAAAGCCTGGGCTGTTTAGCTATTAATGGAACTGGAGAAACCATGTGATTAGTTTGAGGGCTGGCATATTAGGATGTTTTATCCCTGAGGGATGAGACATAACATCTTGACTGCGGTCCAGTATCCGAGGAGGATAAAGATAAGAGCAAAAGAGGGGGGAACCACACCTACTGAGGCCAAAAGGGGGCAATGAGGATGGCTGAGCTCTTCAACAGACTGGCTTTTTACAAGAATTTTGGAATCAAAGGTATTGGGGGATAGGCATGAAGGAGACCGGAATTCCAAACATGGACTAGAGCATCTCTGAGCGGCTTCCCTGAGGGGAGGACAAAGCAAAGTACCTGCTGCATTTGTTGTTGTGGGGAGCAGCAAAAAGACTGCAGCAAGGTTGTACTCATCAATGGAAAATTTTCTCCGCCACAGACTGATTGAGAGGTCACTCATGAGGTATCAGAAAGAACCTAATAATCTTGCCTGTTAGTAGATTGGATTTCCCCAGAATATGCATTGTCACTAGATAGAGGATAGAGGAGATCACCCATAGCCACACACTCATCACTTCTCGACAGACAGGATAGAATCAAGTCCCCCCCTTTATCTGTTGATGATATTAAACCACAAACATGTTGGTTTGAATGTCAATAGTCCCCAGAAGGAGAACTTCTTAAAATGCCTAAAAAGCTAATAGGACTGCTCTCATCTCTACAACGTTGTTGTATGAATTGATCTCTTGGGGAGGACCACGTTTTTCGAACCATCCTTCCCAAGAAATAACGCCCCTCCCCCATTTGGGAGGTATCCGTGGTCAACATAGCTACTGGGGAACACAAAATGAATGGATGACCTATATAAATGTCATCCAACTGGATTCACCAACGTAATGATTTCTGAACCAGAGTAAGTTTGACTGGGAAGGATAGAGGTTGTCAAAGAACAGACCACTTAACAGCTAGAGTCCATTGAAGAACACATATATAGTGACATGCCAATGGGACTAATACTACAGACACTGACATGGAACCTAGGGCCTGAAGGATAACTCTGGCAAGGAGGAGCAGGATGAGAAAGAATTTATTGAACCTGGCACCTGAATGCACCTATGCGATGAAAAGGGAGAGAAGCAATTTGACTTAGTTTGTTTAGATGAGCACCAGTGAACTCCAGGCTCTGTACCGGTAGTAGTTTGGATTTGGAAATGTTGACTGTAATGTCTAGTGCTTGGCAATTTGGAGCAAATAGACCCTGCACTGTTGTAGGAAATGACTAGATGGCACGGTGAGAAGCCAGACTTTTTAGTGTGGAAAACCTCTGAATCCTTGCAGTCTCAGGTGAGCCGATACCACTGCCATACACTTGGTAAACACCCTGGGTCTGTAGTGAGACCAAGTGCAGGGCTCTGAACTGATAGTGACTGGCTCCCAACTGAAAGCACAGGTATCTTTGAAAGATTCTGCTTATTGTGATGGGATAGTACACATCCTGAAGATCAATTAAGCACATCCAATCGTCCTTGTGTAAAAGAGGCAGCGGACTGAACTGTGATCATTCAGAACTTTGATTTCCTCACATGCTGTTTCAGATTGATTAGATCCCAAACTGGTCTCAGGTCCCCTGTCTTTTTTGGCACTAAAAAGAACTTCAAGTAAGTTCCAAACCCTTTTTGATCTGATGGGACCTCCTGAATGACTTTCTTGTTCAGCAGCTTCTGAATCTCGAGCTGCATTTCCTCTCTGACAGAGTGGAATATCAGTAAGCTTTCTTCTTTTGGATAAAGGAAACTGGAAAGATGGCATGAAATAACCTCTGGATATTATTTTTTAACACCCAAGAATCTTTTGTTACAGCAGCCCAGGCATCTGGGTGTAAGGACAAACATCCTCTGACTATCTCCAGAGGCAAACAGTCAGGCAGCCCTTCCAGAGCACTGAAAGGGTCTACCAGAAAGGAATCTAAAAAACCCTGGTTTTGTACACCTCCTCTGCCACGAGGATGATGTCTTCCATTTGAACTCCCTCCTTTGGCTCTGAAGGAGTTGTTTCCATTCGAATCCTGGAAAGATCCCTGGGATTTATGGAACCACATTTTCTTGTCTCCTCTTTGAATCCTTGAAAAGGATTGTTGAGGAATAGAAAAGCAAATCCCTACAGCAGACAGGGTCTTCCCTTCTTGCTCATTGCGGGGAAGTGCTTCTTTCACATAAGGGCCAAACAAGGGTGTCCCATCAAAGGGGGCACTGATGAAAGAAGACTTGAAAGGCTCTGCAAAACTGCATAACCACATCGAGGCATGTCCTTATGGCAATGTCTGAACCAGACCGCCTGTGAGATACCCCCTGCTGCATGAGAAATCAATCTCACGGACACATTAGAAATAGATAAGAGTGGCCAGCTGTGAGGATGTTGTAGTATTGTCCTCTGCAGACAAGAACTCAGATTTTAAGAGTTCCTTGGTCAAATCTTTCTGCACTCCTGTAAAGTGTGCCAAATAAGTTAGAGACCTCAAAGCAAAGGTTGCTGAAGCAAATACACACCTTTCAAACATGTCCAATGCCCCGGACACTCTATTAGGGGGATGGACAGAGGAACGCTGTTCTGCTAGCTCCTTCTTAGTGGCTGCCGCCACAACCACTGCATCAACAGGGACTCCTTTGCTCCAATCAGATTTGTCTTTTGGAGGAGCTAAAATTTTATCTGGATGATGTTAGCTCAACAGAATCTGGCTCCTTCCCAACAATACGCTCATCAGCCGGGGGGGCGTCACCAAAGATGTAGATGGGCCAAGCACCAAAAGCTTTCAGAAATACTGAGTCATCAAGGGAAGGATTATTCAAGAACCAACCACCTTTCTGCTTATGGCTCTCCAAAATATCTCCAAATGAGATATCATCAGGTGGTGATTTGGGGGATCCTTCCCCTTCATCAAAGTCAGTACATTTGGTGAGAGATTACAGCGGGGAAATCTATGTCCCTCCTTTCACACATTCTCTTTTGGTGAACCTCCTCAGTGGAATGCTCTGAAGAGAGGGGGTAGCTCCTCTGCAGGAGCTGACTGGATGTTAGTTGGTACTGGCTGTCCCTGTGGAGTAGGTCTGAAGGGATCAAAGCTCTGAACCACAGACAGAAAAAGTGTAGGAGCCAACAATATATGAGAGACTGGATCTCTAGAATGAGAGAACACCCACTCCACAACCTCGAATGCCAACAGACCATGAGAAGCTGTGCCCGGCTGCACTGGAGCCAAGGACTCCCAAAGCAGACATGCAGCAACTTTGTCTGGATCAATGCCCCGAGGAGGGATCCGGACCTGTGCTATTTAGTGCCGATGTCCCAAGGGGCAAGGACAGCTCTGGCATCATCAGAGTAGATCCTGGCCCCTCACATCAGACGCCAATGCTTTGGCTCTGAAACTCATCCCAATCTGAGAGAACAGGAGCAGAAGTGATCAGGGAAACCATTGGAGTTAAAGATGCAATCTTCCTTGGTTCCAACAGTGGTACTCTTGGACCCAGGGGCTCCAAAACCGAAGGCCTGATCAGAGAAGGAGATGCAACTGGTACTGAAGAATGGCTCATGGACCCGATGGGAGACTAACAGTACAACTCAACTGGATCAGAGCTCTGAGGAACTTTCTTGTCATCATATACACTTCAGCTTCAGAAAGATTCCTGGAGGACCTAAAAGATGAGGTAGTGGACTGAGGTCTAGAGAATGTTTTCTCAGAGTTTGCATGAAAGGAGAATGGAGCCGAGGAGAAATAGGGACGATCACAAACTAAGGCGAGTGAGTTAGACGTGCCAGAAGCCAGATCCATTGGTGTTGGATCCAAAGATTAAGCAGGAGGATTGCCTTAAAAAACTAAGGGATCAGAGGACTTGGAATCCATAATTTTTCTCTTTAGATCTGAAGAAGTCAGAGCTGATGATTTATGCATTTTCTGTGGATGATGATGAAGTCATCGGAAACTTAAGTGGAGACCGTTTTCTACGCTCCAACAGAACCTTTGAAGATTTACTGGGGGTTTGAGCCCCAAAGAAGGAAGATGATGAAGGAGGTAACAACTCTTTCAGGACTAATTTAGTCTTCCAATCTGCAATAGCCCTCGAGTTAAATGCAGTGCAAATGGTAACGTTTCTACCAATGTGTGCTGCCCCTAAACAATAAATGCACTCGCTGTGGTCATTCAAATTCGGCCTTTTTTGTCCACAGGAAGTGCATTTTTTAAAACCTATAGGCTTTCTCAGCCACAGTTCTATAAAAAAAATAAATAAAGAAAGAAATAATGGTAATGAAAAAGTAGGAAATGGAAGAGAAAAGCAAAGAAAAAGGAAACATGATATGTAGAAAATTACCTTACTGAAGGGGAAGAGCTAATAAGAAAGACCAAAAGCTAAGAGGAAGGAACTATATCAAAATATTTAAACATATAAGTGAATACATAAGCAAGGAGGAAGAGGCTTCTAAGGAAAAAATGCTTACAAAAACACTCGATAATAGTTTGAAAAATGATCAGAGAGGATCCGCGCCTGTGTGAGATGGTGACGAGATCTGAGATATTGGAGGTGAACTAGAGCATTACTGGTAGAGGCAGGACCTCAAAAGTTGAATCTAAGTCTGTGGAATGCAGCCAAGTTGGATCAAAGGACAGATCCATAACCTATACGTTGAGGAAGGATGAAAAGGACATCAGATCTACACATTTATCCAAATGAGAATTCAGAATTTCATTCATGACATTCTCTGGAAGGTTCTGAGACCACTGCAAGGCAAACCTCTTCAAAACAGTTTCAGTGGCAGCAGTCCTGGAAATGCCATCCACAGTCCTGGGCACATATCAAGCAACAAGTAGTGACTATAGAAAAAGAAGAAACTAAATTACACAAAAGCAGATGTTTTCCTCAGAGAAAGAAACTGATGCCAAAACATTTCTCATACTTTCACAATTAGCCAGGGTAAACTTCAACATACGATGCTAAAAACTGAGAATTCTAGAAACTAAAGTTGCAGAAGCATACACTTTTCCCCCAGACTTAACAAAAACCTTCCCATCCTTGTCGTCAGTAGAGGAATTAGTATGAAAAAATGTTTAGCAGCAGCTGGATTCAATAAAACAATAGCTGTTTGGTCAGATCTGCGATTAGTGCACAGAAACTTAAAACAATGAGGAACTGTATATAATGTCAGCTTTTTTTTTTTGGGGGGGGGGGCTTAAAAACTTCCTCAATGGGAGACCGAAGTAGGGGAATAAAAGAAGGTTCTTGAAATTCCAGCTCTAACAAATCTTTTTTCCACCGGAAAAAAAAAAAAAGATTCACCCTAGAAATAGTCCCAAAGAAAGAAAATCATTCACAGGGACGATCAGATATCACATTTTCCTCATGATCTGAATCAGAAATCTAGAGAGAAAAATTCATCTGTCCCTTCACATAAATTCATAGGCAAGTAGTAGGCTAGATGTCCTTGCATTCCACTTTAAGCCTAGCAAATTCCCTTGTTGGTGCTTCAATCAACCAGCCTCGTTTTGTGTTAAGATTGGTCTTACCCATCCCATGGCTGACAATTACATATTACACATAGTGAGACTAAAATGGGTTAATACCACACATAATTTGAGGGGACCTGTGCATGGAATACAGCATATAGGATTTGTCTCTGTCTCTCTGTACATGAGTAGTACCAGGAGCAGTCCTAAAGTAAATTTTCTATTACTCATTTACAGATCCATACTGCAACTGAATATAAACAGGGATGAGCTGCTTTTCACATCATTGGGCAGACTGTTCTAGAGCAGCAGTATCCTCAGTAAGAAACATCTGTCCCTCCAAACTGTTTTGATGATGTTACAGAAGAGGTCTGATCCCAAGACGGAGTACTTCTGATACTGCTGATGTGCAGAGGGGCCATCAGTATTGGATTGGAGAATGCCTTGTATGTCAGACACAAACCACCACTTAGCAGTCTGTAAAATAACCATAGTGACAGGGCATTGAGCTGCCCCTTGCAAGACATTGTTTAGGCTCTAAATCCTTTTAGTAAGGTATCTCTGTAGACATTCCAGTCATTGAATGTGTCTGGACAAATGCATACCAAAGAAGGCATTATATTCAAATGACTGGTCTAAGGGCTTGAGTAAAAGGGGACAGTGACATTCCTAGACTGAGACACAAGCAAGCTGCAGAATACAGAAGATTTTTCTTAGTACACTGGACATGTTGGTTGAAAGTTAGGTCACTGTCCACGCAAGTTCTCAAATCTCAAACAACTAGGTCAACTTTCAGGAGCATACTATCAATGTGGTAGTTCCCGGAGGTAGATGACTTCCCAAAGGATACAGTAATGCATTTTTTGGCATTTAGTTTCAGTCAACAATTTTGGCACCATTTATTTGGGACAAGTCTTTCTAAAGGATCGCAAAATCATTTGAAGATTCAATGACTACTCCTAGCTGGCAGTCATCTGCAAACTCAATGAGCAGATCCATTTCGTATTGGCTTTTACTTCAGAGACGCAGATGCCAAACAAGAAAGCACCCAGCACTGAACCCCAGGGGATTATGGGTGACTGGTCTCTTTGTGGAGATACAATCCTCTATTTTGTTCTCTTGCATCTCATTTGTGAGCACCTGGCAAGCCAGTGGTGACAAAGGAGTTTATTTCCAGTGTATTCGGTTTTTCTACTGTGCCTGAATCGGGACTATGCCAAAAGATTTGGTCAGATTGAGATACATGGTATGTTTTACCTTCATCCATTGCTTTGGTGACCTTTTCAAAAACATCCACCAGGTTGAGCAAACATGGTCTGTCTTGATGAATCAACAGAGACGGGCCTAATATGTTTTTATAGGTTCCCTATGTCCTCATTAAGTCTTCCCATTGCTTTGCATAAGAGGCTAGTCAGACTTAAAGGTCTGTAACTGCTAGGGTGTGTGGACGTCCACCCTTTTGCCAGGGAACAAATGCAACTGTTCTCCATTCATTTTGTAAAAAAAATGTATGGAGGCTGAGGTTGAACAGTGTTGTTATTGGGGGTGGTTAAATCATGCTTCATGCTATTGTCAGGACCCCTAGTTGCAGTATTTTTAGCTTTTGCTATCTCTTTTAGTGCGATAGTTGGAGAACACATTTTCAGGTGTAGCTTGTGGAAGAGATGGAGGCTAAAGTTAGAGCTGAATTTATCTGTCAGTAGGTTTGCTGCATCTTCAGCCTCAGTGTAGGTAACATTGTTCACGATCAGCTCAGTACATTGCTGCACTGTGCTTCTAAGATTATGGCATAATTAAGAAAGACCTTGTGGATAGTCTTCGACTTGGTTAGCTATTTTAGCCTTGGCACTGGTGGATTTTATTAATGTCCTGAGTCATACCTTATTTCAGTGACGACAGCTGTATTATTCTAAGACTTACTCTTCTTACTTGAGGTTAAATTCTCTTCCTTTTGTTGATATTATGGTTCCACCATGTGGATTTCTTTCTAGGGTTTGTCATGCACTTGTTCCAGCAGGCTACAGCTACATCCATGTAGCTGTTTACATCCTGGAATAGTGAGGTGGTGTACATTTCCGCACATTCAGTGGAGTTAACTGGGTTTAGTTGGGATTTCAAGCTTGACAATGTATCACTTAGGAGTAGACAGCTTGTCAGAGAAATATCTAAAGGTACCTTGGGTGGAAAGGGTCACTGGTTTCAATGTTATTTTGAAGGAGACAGCTTTATGGTCAGATCTAACAAGTAACAAAGATATGCAAGGAATGGTGCAAGATGCCCTCATTTAGTAACAAGACCCAAGATGTTATTCCCTCTAGTTAGCACTCTTATTGCTCCAAGGCATTTGTACTGACAAAGTCCAGGAATCACTCTGCTTGTGCATTAATGGTGGTGTGGCTTTCCCAGTCTATAGTCAGATATTTTAGATCACCTAGGAAAATGACACTGGGTTTAATATTTAGTGACCCCAGTTCCTGTAGAAAGGCGTTGTGGCTTTCTTTGGTCATCCAGGGAGTTCTATAACTAGCTAATATATGGTATGGGACCTTTAGAATGATTATTTGGGCATGATGAAGCTCTGCTGCATCATGCTGCTTTACCAGCCTTGATACGAGTCACTTCAGGATAAAGACCGAGACACCTCCAAATTTTTCCTCCTGTTACTCAGTTACTGGTCTGAAACTGTAGAAGACGTTATAGCCCTGCACAGCCAGAGTGCTCTCCTCCATTTTAGATGCCAACGTCCTCGAGAGTCAGAAGGGCTTGGCTTGTAGGAAGTAGTTTCTTGTTTAGGCTCCTAGCATTGATCATCAACACTTTTTATCTTCCTTTGCTTATTACATTACGTTGGTAAGTTTAACAGGTTGGCATTGCCTAAGAAAGGCACTATGGGGGATGGACAACATGTTTGCCAATAATCAAAACCACAGACAGATGCAGACCATCGTTGGCAAAGCAGTGTGGTCTACTGACTATATTTACCCCAGCTGACAAATATTGGACCCCCTCTGAATGACACCGAAATGAATCCAATTACTGAAGTCAATTTTTTTTTTTCCTACTCGTAATGCAGAATTACCCCTGGAGAATGTATTATGCTGCTCAATGCTAGGCTCATATCCTACCTGGAACACACAGTCTACGAGCTCCATCATGTCCCTCTTCACATAGTCCAGGGAGGTACATCTCAAGTCACTGACATCTACATGATTTATGAAAGTCATACTGCACTTGTTCAAAGACTTAAGTGTGCTGTGTGATTGGACGTATCCTGGCATCAGACAAGCAACTATCTCCCTCTTTCCTTACTCAGCTTGGTAAGAGTTATTGCTGCATGATTTACATCAGTCTCAACTATAACACAAATGTTTAGATGCAACAGTGCCTATCTTATGGACTCAGCATCCATGACTTTGCAAGTTAATCTTTAGAACCACAGTGTTTGATGGATTACAAGTATTGTGATGGCCTTGGTGAGGTGTGGTGCTTGGTGTACTGCTGACTATTTTGATGTCTGAGTTTACAGTGTGTGAGATTTCTGCACCCATTCACATTTTATATGTACATCTCTTGTACACTATGTTATGGTGCTTGAGGAAGTGATTATCAGCAGACAGCATGAACCAATTCTTACACTGTTTCAAGATGCACATCTCAATCAGGATGACTATACCAAAGTTGTGAGGAAGTGCTGGTCCACAGTTTTGACAGTAATAACTGAGGGCAGGGGTGACTAATTGCTTGGAGTTTGATTTGTTTGTGATAAGGTTTGGGTGGACGTTTCTGTTGTAGAGTGCCATGCTATCTGGTGTGGAAGACAGATGCCCTTTCTTTCCCTTGGAAGGGGATGTTTACCTATACCTTCCCTTCCTCTAGTTCCAAGATTCCAACAGAAGATTCAGCTGGACTCCTCCAAAAATGTTGCGACTCCCTTTCGGAGGAGACAGCACTGACTCCCCCTCTTAATGCATCTTGCCAGGAGCAATTATCACAAGCTACCTCACCAGGACCTCCTCACACGGGATAAGGGGTTGCTCATCTATCCTTACTTGTCCACTCTCCAACTGACACTGATGAATGACAGGGTTTTGATCCCTTTTAGGCACCTCTTTTCTGAGGACATGCTCAGGCTTTTACAAGAGGCAACAAAACCTGCTACCAGAAAAAGTTTTACATGTCTAAATGGAAGCAGTTTTCTGTCTCATGCCATGGTCATAATCAGGAATCTTTTTTCAGTTGGGGGTCTCCTCTGTTTTTTTCTTATTTATGTGAGTTGCTCCAGTCTGGCTTTGCCTACTCTTCTATAAAGGCCCATTGTCAGCTATTTCCACCTGTCTGCCCTTGAGTCCTCCTTTGGCTTCCTGCTTTCAGGTCAAACAGTTTCTTAAAGGTGTCCTGCATCTTAGACCCCCCCACCCCCAAGGGAGAATAAGCCTCCTCCTTGGGACCTTAATTTTGATTTAGAAAAAAATGACCCAGGCTCCTTTTCAGCGTACAGTTTCAGCTTCTCTGCAGCACTGTACCTGGAAGACTGTCTTATTACTTGCTCTTACTTCTGCTCAGAGGGTTTCTGAGCTTCAGGTCCTTATTGCCAAAGCTCCCTTTTTGGATTTTCACAGGTACAGGGTGCCCTTTTATGCCTAAGGTGGTCAATGAGTTGGTCTTTGAATCAAACAGTTTAACACCCTTCCTTTTTTCCTTCCCCTCATTCTGCTAGTGAAAGGGTCCTATATACCTTGGATTTCCACAAAAAGCTCAGGTATTATTTGGATAAAACTAATGCCATTTGTAAATATGATCTTCTTTGTTTCTTTTTATCCCAGGTCATTGGGGTTTGGCTGTTTTTAAGCAAACCATCTCCTCCTGGATATCTACGGCCATTTCTTTTTGTTATTCTTTTCATGGCAAATGTCTGTCTACTCCCATTAGTGCTTACTCCAGTAGTGCTGTTACCTCTTGATGTTGCTTTCTTGAAGGGATTGGATACCAACTACATCCTTGAAGTGGTTACTTTGTCTTCAATGCATACCTTTACTAAGCAATACAAATTGGATATGGTTTCTATGGCCAAAGCAGGTTTTGCTCAAGCCATTCTGCACGAGTTTGTTTAGGGCTCTTCCCAGCCTTCCAACTCTTTTCTTGAGCTTTTGTACTCTCCGTATTGTGAAGAATACTGCAACAGTGATATAGAAAGACATAGTACAGTTGTGTAAAATCTTACCATAACACTAGAGGTCATTCTCTTCATTGCTGCGGTATTCTCTCCCTCCCTCTCTCAAATCCCCTTTTTTTCATTTGGATTTTTGGTCTGCTTCCCCTCTTGGCCAAGAATCTGCATTTTCTCCTTCTGGATTGTGCATGGAGTTTTTGTCCTATGGAGACTACTCTCTTCTGGGGCAATTCATTTCTGGGCATCTGCATCTGTATATCACCTTTATGCCCCATGTCCTGCACAGGGAGCATATGTGTGATATACAGTGTATGCAAGATCTAAAGGCTTTGGTATCCTGGCTGGACAGTGGCGTCTCCTTGGCAGGAGATCCCTACTATGAAGAATACTGCAACAGTGACAAAGGACATCAAAAAACCCTTGCAGTCTTCCTGAAGGGTATCATTCTGTCAAGGTAGTACCTGAGCTACCGATCCAAGGAATGAAGTATTCTCTTTCTCTTAGGTTCTGGAAAGAACATGAGGAGATTAATAGACTCATAGAGAGTGAACGGTGTGACCACTTTTACCATGCAACAGAACCTTTTCCCTGTAGAAAATCAGGTAGGTTTGTCCAACCATAAGAACCTGCAGCTCAGAAACTCACATTGCAGATATCAGAGCAAGAACCAAAACAACTTTCCAGTGAAGAACTTCAGATCAGCTTCAACTGTCGATTTGAAAGATAGTAAGGTCAACTTTTCCAGAACATAGTAGAGATCCTACAAAGGAGGAATTTGCTTGGGACGGGATCTCACATGCATTACTCCCTTCTGAATTTTTTTTAACAAAACAGAAGGAAGTGGGTGATCTATTGGCGCACAAGCAGAGAGGGCCACTAAATGCAACTTAAAAAGTGCATACAATAAGCCATCCGAAAGTAACTCAAACATTTCGAGCACAGAGGGCTGTTAACATCAAAGGATCCTCTGTTCTCACTTTAGGCACCACTCAGAAAACTTCATTTACTTGTAAACATAAGACTTTCTACTAGCAAGTTTTCTGCCATCCTTTAACACTTGCTGCACATCCTCATGAAACAAATATCTAAATGAAATCAAGACTGAATCATCCAGACGGGACATCCAGAATGGCTGCACACTAATTAACAGCCTGACTTCAGCTCTCCCAGTGAGAACAGAAACAAAAAAAGAGGAGTGCCGCTGAAACGGCTTTTGGGTAAAATTAAGTTACTTGCTAGTAAATTACATCACCTGAATGCCAATAAAGAAGAAATCAGGAAAACTTGAAATAAAATCAACCAGAAAAGCTGAAGAGAAAACACTGCCTATGAAGGATATATGGTTGCCACCTGTCCCATTGTCAGCGGGACACTCACGGGTTGAGCTTTCTCATCCCGCTTCCCGCATTCACCAACAGTGGGACTTTAAAAGTGCCATTTTCTCGTTCGCGCTCGCAAAATTGCCGTTGCAAAGCCGAAAATACTTCAGTTTTTTCCACAGCAATGTGGCTACGTCACCAACCCGGACCTGCAGTTAGAGGGATTCCCTGCTAGGTCCGGGTGGTGTAATTTAAACTGTAATTGGCTAAAGGGATTGGAGGGGGCGGGTATTTATCTAGAAGAGCCCAATAAAGGTCGCAGCTGTAGAGCAGTTTGTTTTAGTGCTCTACAGCTGTGAAGGGAATTAGGGAAAAAGATCTGAAAATTCTGCCAGCCAGCAAAGAAGCCAACCAGACAGCCAAGAAGCCAGCCAGCAAAGAAGACAGCCTGCAAGGGAGCCTGCTAGCCAACAAGGGAGCCTGCCAGCCCAGCCAACTAGCCATTCGAGCAGGAAGGAAGCAAGCTAGCCCAGCAAAAACTGTGATTCTGGTAAGTACATAACATAGTATTTTGTGGCTTTAGTTATTTAAAATGGGAATATTGTGCTTTATTTAAGTTTTTAATATTTAGAGGTAGATGGTGATGTAGTATGCAGTATTTACATCTATCCAGTGGTTATTTTCAGATTTTTCAGTAGTAGTTTAAAATGGGAATATATCGTGGTTTAATTTTTTAATGTATAGAGGTAGATGGGGGTGCAGTACGCAGTATTTAAATCTGTGCAGTGGTTATTCTGAGATTTTTGAGTAGTAGTTTTTAAAGATATAAAACCTGTATGTATATGCAATTGTTATTGTTCTTGGGGGTATGATTTGGAAGCATTACTTTTAAAAGTCTGAACTGTGTGTATAGAAGTTGTTTATTTCTGGTGGGGGGCAGTGAAATATAAATTTAGTGTGATGTATTTCTATTGTCATAGCTTTTTCTGGGTATTTTCTGTTTGCAGACGGAAAATGTTCGAGCATAGTTTGCACTTTTTTGTGTGGAAATGTGTGCAATTTAATGCTGTTTCCAGGAAGTTAGGATATACTGTTTGGATAATTTTTCCTGTTAGTTCTTGCAAATCAATGTGTATGTGGTACAAGACTGCCTTTTGAGGGGGAATGTTAACAGTTAATGTAGTGTATTTATTATTCTAGTAGGTACACATGCTGCCAACAAGCTGAAGCTGTTTCAAGATTGTTTTCATTTATACTTGTAAATGTGTGCATCTAATTTTTTATGCATTCTTAATAAGGTTAAAATGTCCTGCTTTGCTTGTAATGTGAATATGGGTGTGCTGCTTTTACTTGGGCCTGTTTATTGCATCGCTGTGCTGAGTAAATT
This sequence comes from Protopterus annectens, assembly GCF_019279795.1. Taxonomy (NCBI): domain Eukaryota; kingdom Metazoa; phylum Chordata; order Ceratodontiformes; family Protopteridae; genus Protopterus; species Protopterus annectens. The sequence continues at coordinate 981,754,284 of NC_056744.1, forward strand.
ATTCTTAATTGCTATGTTTTGAGGTAAAAGGAGCCCATGGAGTCTGCTGTACATTGTAGTTTATTTTACTTCTCTTGCAAAAAGTATTTTTAAAAGTTAAAATTTTTACGGACTTTTTTCCTGTTTATTTTTTTTTGCGGATGCATGCTCAGAAGTTAATGCAGTGTATTTGAGATTGTACTAAACCATGTCATTGTTACAGGGTAGTTTGCTTTTATAAGTAGCAAAGTTTGTATTTTGTGTTTTAGTGGTGTCTTCAATAAACTTACATTGTACTGTTTTCATTATAATCTGATTATGCCCATTGCTGCTGTTGGGCATGTTCATTAATAGATCATTATGCTGTGTAAATTAGTACCATACAGTTCTTTTAACTGCTGTGGTCAAAAGCTAAATCAGGTCTATGGTATCCACTGTGCATTCTCATTCATTTTAGTGATTTTTTGGTTCTGTGAATGTGGTTAACTTTTTTTTTCTTGAGGGGTGAGGTGAGGTGGGCATGTTCGGTGGTAAAAATAATGCATTTCATTTTCTACAAGCTGTGTTAGTTTTCAATGGCCAAAATGCCCCCTACATTACCTCATTTACTATTTGACCGTTTTCATATTATTTGTAAACTCTTTTCTGCTCCATTCCTCGGTTATTTCGCATGCCAATGTTTTTTGAGCCAGTTCTTTTGAGTGACAATGTTTTTCAAGCCAGTTTTTTCAAGGGCCACTGTTTTTCAAGCCATTTTTTTGTGCCACTGTTAAGCCATTTTTTCGCATGCCAATGTTTTTCAAGCCAGTTCTTTTGCGTGCCAATGTTTTTCAAGCCAGTTCTTTTGCGTGCCAATGTTTTTCGAGCCAGTTCTTTTGTGTCACTGTTTTTTGAGCCCGTTCTTTTGCGTGCCACTGTTTTTCGAGCCAGTTCTTTTGCGTGCCACTGTTTTTCGAGCCAGTTCTTTTGCGTGCCACTGTTTTTCGAGCCAGTTCTTTTGCGTGCCACTGTTTTTCGAGCCAGTTCTTTTGCGTGCCACTGTTTTTCGAGCCAGTTCTTTTGCGTGCCACTGTTTTTCGAGCCAGTTCTTTTGCGTGCCACTGTTTTTCGAGCCAGTTCTTTTGCGTGCCACTGTTTTTCGAGCCAGTTCTTTTGCGTGCCACTGTTTTTCGAGCCAGTTCTTTTGCGTGCCACTGTTTTTCGAGCCAGTTCTTTTGCGTGCCACTGTTTTTCGAGCCAGTTCTTTTGCGTGCCACTGTTTTCCGAGCCAGTTCTTTTGCATGCCAGTTTTTCGAGCCAGTTCTTTCATGTGCCAATGTTTTTTGCGCCAGTTCATTTGTGCCTACAGCAGTATGTTACTGCACCCTACTAACACAGTTTTGGTAAATATGTTGCATATCAGGTAAGTACAGATTCAAGCATGAAGAGAGCAGCAGCTTCATCACAGTCAACCAGCAGCAAGAGAATGTGCAAATGGCAGGATGTTTGGAAAACAGAATTCGACTGGATCGAGAGATGCAGTGATGTCAAAGCGTTCTGCAGGTACTGCAAGAGAGAATTTCTAGTGACCCATGGTGGAAGAAACGATGTCGCACGACAAGGGGCAACTGAACAACATAAGACTGCTATTCTTCAAGCTAAATCCACTCACCTGATGACAAAGTGGGCAAGGAACGCAAACCTTGAGGGACCAGAAAAAGAAGTTATGTCCTTACCATAACGTTCCATGTGGAGTGTTCATCTCGCCTTGGTTATTACACATGGGTTCGGAGCCGATCCTCGGCTCCGTGCCGGCCGACTGCAAGCTCTGCATCGAGAAGAAGCTTGAGGACATCCAATACCCACAATCCCCCTCTGCCTTTACCTCAGATCTAGTTTGCAAGCAAACCAGACATACAGCACGCACACCTGCCAACTATATACATAAAAGTACATATATACAAACATACCAAGAGTATGACAGTAACAGCAATACTGCAACAGCAGAAGGAGAATACTCCAGACCAGGCACCAAATCGAACGTTCTTCCTAAGGGTGGGAAGGGTGAGTGTAATAACAAGCGAGATGAACACTCCACATGGAACGTTATGGTAAGGACATAACTTCTTTATGTGAGAGTGTTCAATCTCGCCTTTGTTCTTACATGGGTAGCGTCCCTAGCTCCATGATCCTGAGGAACTCAAGGGAGAACGTTCTTGAGCACAGTGGAACCAAAGGTTGCCCTATCCCTAGAAACCCTGTCCACTTTGTAATGAGAAATAAATGTATGTGGTTTAGCCCAAGTAGCAGCCGCACAAATGATGTCTAAAGGTAAACGAGCTGCATGAGCCAAAGATGTAGAAATTGATCTGGTAGAATGTCCTCTGGGTTTTGCTGATAATGTTTGATCAGAATTCTCATAAACATAAATGATACAATCAGTTAGCCACTTCAAAGAGTTCGCTTCGTAACTGCAAGACCCTTTCTGCTGTCAGCAAAAGCTATAAATAGCTGATCAGATTTCCTGTGATCTTTTGTTCTATCCAAATAAAATCTGAGTTGTCTATGGACGTCCAGTTTGTGCAACATATACTCTAATTTATTAGAGTGGTCTTTAAAGAAGGTGGGTAATTCAATGGACTGGTTAATATTACTAGTAGAACAAACTTTGGGAAGAAAGGATGGATTAGTGCGTAGGGATACTCTGTCAGAATGAAAAATTAAATAGGGATGTTTGACTGAAAGGGCCTGTAGCTCAGACACCCGCCTAGCCGATGTAATAGCCACCAGAAATAATGTTTTCCATGACAAAATTTCAAAGTGCAACTTGAAGCTGGTTCAAAGGGTGGTAACATCAATTTAGAGAGCAATAAATTTAAATTCCATGGTGATGTCGGACTTCTGACTGGTGGTCTGATATGAAAAGAACCTTTTAAAAAGGCTTTACAGAGTCTGTGAGCCATAATAGGTGCACCACTTTCTTCTATATGATAGCTAGAAATGGCAGCCAACTGTACTCTTAAGGTAGCGGAGAAGCTCCTTCCTGAAATAATTCGTTAGAAATTCTAAGACCTTATTCAACGGAGCTGTAACAGGGTCCAACTGATGTGACTCAGCCCAGATGACAAAACGTTTCCATTTACTAGTATAAGTTTTTACAGTGGAAACTTTATGAGAAGCTACCAAAATATCTTGAACCGATGTAAGGGGATTGACCTGGCTAAGGGAAGCGAGCAGCCAAGCTGCTAGATGGAGAGATTCAGGGATGGGTGAGGAACTCCTGACGAGTGAGTCAGTAGATCTGGCTCTGGGTCCAGCATCCAAGGTCCCCGAATGCGGTGACGCAAGAGAAAGGGGAACCAAATTTGACGAGGCCAGAACGGAGCAATGAGAATTATAGTCCTCTGAAGGTTGTTTGCTTTCTGCAGAAACTTTGCAATCAGGGGAAATGGAGGAAAAGCATATAGGAGACCCGGGGGCCAATCGTGCACCAGCGCGTCCCTTGGGACTTCCCTGGAGGGGGTAATAGGGCAAAGTAGCTCCTGCATTTGGCGTTCATTGGAGACGCAAACAGATCGCAGGTAGGCTGGCCCCATTTGCGAAAAACCTTTTCCGCAACTGACTGTTTGAGGACCACTCGTGAGGCAATAGTATTGCCCTGCTCAGCCTGTCGGCTATGACGTTGGATGACCCCGGGATGTGCGTTGCGATCAGAAAGCGACCGTGGACTCTGCCCATTGCCAAATTCTCATGGCCTCTGCATAGTTGGTAGGACCTGGTTCCCCCTTGCTTGTTTATGTACCAGACTACGGACATGTTGTCTGTCTGAACTGCAATGGTCCCTGGAGGAAGAAGGGGAGCAAAGTGTTGCAACGCCAAAACACTGCCCTCAACTCCAGAACATTGATGTGCAGATTGTACTCCAGATTGGTCCATTCGCCTTGGACTGTCTGTCCCTGAAAGATGCCCCCCCACCCTATCAGGGAAGCGTCCGTGGTTATCATTGCTGACGGTGTGGGTAGCACAAATGGTCTTCCGCTGGATAGGTTGCAAGTCTGTAACCACCACATTAGGTGTGATTTGCACGTTTTCATTATCAATATTTCGTGAGTTAGTGGAAGTTGTTGGAATGACCATTGTGCAAATAGAAGCCATTGTAGCACTCTCATGTGCAGTCTTCCCAATGGTATTGCTATGAGAGAAGCTGCCATGAGACCCAGAACTTTCAGAACAATTCTTGCTGGGGATTTCCTGGACGACAGCAGAAGGGAAATGTTGGATTGAAGTGCAACTATTCTTTCTGTTGGAAGTTTTAGAACTAACTGACGAGTATCTAATTCCGCTCCTATGAATAAGATATGCTGTGATGGCTGTAGCAAGGATTTCTCGAAATTTACTGAAATGCCAAGATGTGTGCAAAGTTGTAGGGAGTAATCCCTGGCATGTATCAGTTGACGCCTGGTGGTGGCAGACAGGAGCCAGTCGTCCAGATACGGAAACACCTGGAATCCTAGGCGCCTCAGATGAGACGCTACCACTGCCATGCATTTGGTGAAGACCCTGGGGGCTGTGGTCAGACCAAAGGGCAGGGCTCAAAACTGATAGTGACTGGCTCCCAGCCGGAAGCGCAAGTGATCTCTGGACGCCCTGGCCATTTTGATGTGGTAGTATGCGTCCTTCAGATCTATTGAGCACATCCAGTCGTCCTTCCGTAAGAATGGAAGGATCGATTGAAGCGTGACCATTCGGAACTTTTCCTTCTTGACAAAAGTGTTGAGATGACTTAGGTCCAGAATTGGCCTCCAGTCCCCTGTTTTCTTTGGAACTAAAAAGAACCTTGAGTAAGTTCCGAATCCTATTTGGTCCGCTGGGACTGGTTGGATGACTCTTTTTCTTAGCAGCTTTGAAATTTCCGTAGCTGCTGGGTCTCGCAGATGGGGTGGTACATCTGGGAGTTTTCTTTGGAATGGGGTGGATAGAAACGGGATTTTGTAACCTCTGGTAACAATGCTTTTTACCCAATTGTCTGAAGAAAGGTTTTGCCAGGCCTGAGGGTATAAAGCTAAGCGACCCCTGACTGCCTCCAGAGCAGGACAGTCGGGCCTCCTCTCAGGAGTGCTGAAAGGTTTGCCAGGGAGGTTATCCCTGTCACCTTGGTTTTGGACCCCTCTGCCGCCAGGGCGGCGTCTTCCACCTCTGCCCCCTCTGCCTCTAGAGGGGCATCACCCTGTGTGTTTGGAAAAGACCCTTGGGGTTTACGAAACCACATTTTCCCACCACGTTGCCCTTTGGGGTACGGTCTGGAAGGGGTGGAAAAACGGACTCCGACAGCAGACAGAGTCTTTCCCTCCTGTTCACACCGGTAAGGGTCTCCTTTACTTTAGGGCCAAAAGTGTGGCTCCATCAAATGGGGCGTTAGTAAAGGAAGACTTGAAGGCTTCCGCAAACGAACATAAGCGCATCCAGGATTGCCTACGAAGAGCAATCGCTGAAGCTGCTGCCCTACTCGATCCTTCGGCTGCATAGGATATCAGCCTCATGGACGAAGTTCACAATGGACGTAAGGGTGTTGAGATGCGCTGTAACTTTCTCTGAGACAGCGGCATCTGTAGCACCCTGGAGGGTATCTCCCAACTCTTTGACTAGATCCCTCTGTAAACGTGTAAAATGGGTCAAATAGTTCAGGGAACGATAGAGAAAGCCGCTGAACTGAAAATGCGCTTCCCGTATCTGTCCATGGTCCTAGAATCTTTGTTAGGCGGATGGACAGATGAGGAAGACTCCGACATCTCCTTTTCGTGGCGCTGCCACCACCATGGCGTCTACCGAACTCCTTTGGTAAGGTAAGCTTTGTCCTGTGGTGCCGTGATGTACTTATTTGGCTTCCTAGGGACAGGTTCCACTGTGTCAGGAGTCTCCCACGCCTTCGAGCAATTAATTCCATTAACTCATCAAAGGGCGGAGTGACCCAGGAGGAGGAAGGACGGGCACCAAATGCCTTCAGCAAAACTGACTCATCCTCAGAAGGGGAGGGCTTGCCAGTCACCTCTCTGTTTAAGGATCTCCAAGATGTCAGCAAAAGAGACATCCTCTGAAGGTGACTTAGGGACCCTTCTGACTCATCTAAGTCAGTATCAGATGTCAAGGATTCTTGTGGAGAATCCAAGTGTCTCCTCTTACACAGTCTTTTCCTAGGAACTTCTTCGTGGGAGCATCCAAGAAGCCTCCGAGGAAGAGGGGCACCCTCCAGGGGTGGCTGAGACACTGGTGCCCGACGCTTGGACGTGGCCGTGGGTGCAGAGGAGGATAACGGTCCTTTGGGGAGGAGAAGCTGTACCTGCTGATGTGGTTGTCTGAGTAGACAACACCTTCCTCATGAGGTCGAAGGCCCCCGGGTCCCGAGTCGAGGTATCTCCCGGTTCAAGAAATGGGAAGAATCCCAAACAGGAGCCAAGGCACCGACCCGAGGACGGAACCGAATCGATCCGCCGAGGCCCGAGAGGAGAGTCGGAACGAAACATCGGTCCGACTCTCGGTCCCGAACCCAGGACAGATCTTCGGCCCGAGACTCCGGTACCGGATCGGATGGAGTCGAGGTAAACGGTGCCGACCGAGAAAAGACGGTTCTGGCACCGAGGGCTCCACAATCATCAGGTCAGCCTCTTCCGGCTCCAAGACTGAACAGGTCTCAAGGAGGAACAGATGGAGATAGTGGCAGGCCTTCAAGTCTCGACATCAACTGAGAGGAGACCGAATTAGCTTGGACAGGGCCGTATGCTCCATAAGTTTCTGCACCACACGGTCCACGCCGGTGTCGGAAAGGGCTCTCAAGAACGAGTCGAAGGGATCGAAGACGGAGCCGACCTCAATAGAGTCGGTGGAGGGAGCTCCGCCACCGGTTCCAAGACTCGAGGCTCGGAAACTGCCAACAGTTGAATACTCGCCCCAAGTCTGTGGAACCGGTGATCCAACTAAACTCAAGAGCTCGGAGCCGATGTCTTTGGCTCCGGCCTTCGACCTTCAAGACTTGGATGCCTGGTCTGAAGCATCCAAGGCCTCCTGGAAAGAGGGTTTCAGCAATCCTCTATCCATCAGTTTCCTGCGCCTATCTGTCATGACCCTCCCACTAAAAGAGTGACAAATAGAGCAGTCCTCTTGTAAGTGGAGAGGGCCAAGACAGTAGACACAGGAACTGTGGTTGTCTGTGACCGACATTTTTTGGCCACACTGACAACGCTTGAAGCCAGATTTTAATTTTTCTGACATGACAACAAGAAAGAATGACAGTCCAGTAATTAAAAGTCACTTCCAATGAAAAAAACAGTCAAATCCGGTATATGTGTCAAATCCTGTAATAAGCAGACTACACAATATTTAGTCCAAGTTATTTAAGTAGGGGAGGTAGGCCCCGAAAAAAAACTCTGTACCCTTTAGTTAAACTAAGTAACTAATCTAAGGAACCGAGATATCAAAGTCCACTCACACACCTACTCTAACTATTCATAGACTATATTGAAGAAAATTTTTGAAAAATTTAAACAGAAAGATAAATTCTTATCTGTAAAAGCCTCGAGCTAGTCCCCAGCGATGCGTATGCAGCAGCGGCAAACTAGATCTGAGGTAAAGGCAGAGGGGGATTGTGGGTATTGGATGTCCTCGAGCTTCTTCTCGATGCAGAGCTTGCAGTCGGCCGGCACGGAGCCGAGGATCGGCTCCGAACCCATGTGTAAGAACAAAGGCGAGATTGAACACTCTCACATCTTAGGATCACTGCAGCAGAGGCCTCGGAGGTGTTCCATGCTGTTAAGCACAATATTTCCTATAACAGCTTGGACTGTGCAGTAAAGTTGGCCAGCCAGTTGTACAGTGACTCGGACACTGCAAAGAAACTATCTTGTGGAAGAAGCAAGGCTGAAGCCATAGTTGAAAATGTTTTGGGACCGCACTCATTGGAATGCCTCCTGCATGACCTTCAAAAGCTAGGCACTTCATTTGCAATTTCATCAGATGCTTCCAACAAGGGGAACATAAAATTATTCCCACTTGGTGTGAGGTATTTTTCTAAAGAAGAAGGGGTGGTGAATGGCCTTTTGGACTTCTGTGAAGACACTGATGAATCTGCACAAGCTATTTCACAGCAAATTTCCAACATTATGGAAAGGCACTCCTTGCCCTGGAACAGCATTTCAGCTTATGGGGCTGATAATGCCAGTGTCAACTATGGGAAGAAATCTGGTGTGTATACCAGATTAAAAGAAAAGTGCCCATCACTCCAGAAGGCTGTGTTGCCCACATCATTCACAATGCAGCCAAAAAAGCTGCAGCACAACTACCGTACGACGTGGAAGTATTTGTAATGAGACTTTTCAGCCACTTCTCCGGTCCTGCCACAAGGACCAGAGACTTGAAAGACTTCTTTGAGTTTTGTGGCATGGAATTTGAGAGTCTATTAAGACATGTGCCAACAAGGTGGCTGTCACTACTCCCAGCCATTGAAAGAGTAGTGAAAAATCTCCCAGTGCTCCAGTCCTATTTCCTCTCCCAGTGAGAAGAGGAGACAGATATGGCAGTACTTTTCAGCTAATGAACATGGTGAGAATGAATTGCCTACACTGCCACAGTACTATCTGCACTCTCTCTGTGCTGTTCTTGTTGATTTTAATGAACATATAAGTATATTAGAAAAATCAGCACTTACTGCCATGGAAACTTTTTGTGTAATGGTCTCTCTGAAGCAAAAACTGCAGGCAAGAGCTGAAGGTGCTTTCTTTGGAGGGAAACTTAGGGCACTTATGAGCACATTAGATAGCACTTCTGCTAACAAACTGAAAAGAGACTTCATTGTGTTCTTGGAGACAGCAGTGAAATACCTGGAACAATGGTTTGATTATACTGAAAGCAACTACTTGTTTACACTATCTAAATTATCTCTAAATGAGCCCTTTGCTTACAGTGACTTACTTAATGTGACCACTGCCCAGAGTCTGCAGGATGTAGATGAAGATTATCTTTTTAGGGACTACTTGGCAAGTAGGCCCTTGCTGGAACAGTTATGTATAGCACATGCTTGACCCCCAAGAGAGAAGTGGCTGAAGCTTTTCAAAGAAGGGCCTGAACTGACTACACTATATCCGGTAACTGCTAGGGTTTTATCTATACTGACCTCAAACGCATTTGCAGAAAGAGTTTTTTCTTTGGTGAAAGGTAAATGGACAGATGTGCGAAACCGATGTAGTGTGGACTTGTTAAAAGCTGAACTAATGATGACTGTAAATTACCGGATGAAATGTTGTGACTTTTATTCAAATATTACTTCAAATCGGGCCCTTCTTCAAGCCATAAAATCAAATTCAAAATACACTTTTAAAAAAAAGTGATTTAATGTACTAGTGTGCAGTATAAAGTACTAGGGTGCAGTTTGTAATTTTGTGTTCTTTGTTTAGCGTTAATTTGCTAGTGTGCAGTATGTAGTACTAGGGTACAGTATGTAGTTTTGTGTTTTTTCTTTGCTTTAGCTTTAATTGATGATAAAAAGTCTTCATTTTATACTTGGCTTGTATGATGTATGTAGATTTTTTTAAGTTTTCTTTCTGAATAGTCATGGTTGGTTTATGAATTTTTTAAACTTTTTAAATAAACAAGTGTCTGTTTAATGAGTAGTGTGTTTTTTATTCCTTTAAAGTTTATTTACTGTTAAACTGAGTAATGTGTTTTTTTGCAGTAATAGTTCACTTCATTTAAATGGTTTGAGTTTTCAGTATGCTGTAATGTCACAATGTTGTATCCTTCTTAATTGTAATACAGCATCTCCTTTAACACTTCTGGTGATGTCGTGGTGGGGGTGTGGCCAGTGTCATATTGACCACACACCCATGTCCCACTTTGGCCTTGTTAAAAGGTGGCAACCCTAGAAGGATATTGCAGTTGTTCATCAAAATGCAATTCAAGCTTGAGCTCTGGATCAAAAGATGGTTTCCAGTAATTTACAGGGGAAAAAAACAAACATACTAGACGTGATTGAAACAAACGAAACACTGAATGAATGTATCAAATCAAATAATAAAAGACTGGAAAACAGAAGAAGCTTAAAACTAGCTGTTCAGATAATCTGATAAAACTACAAAAATTAGAGGATGAAATGAAGAAAAAAACTGTAAGAATGGAGGCTTCTCAACAAGAGACACTTCAAAAAAATAAGAGTTAGAAGACAAAGCATGCAGAGAAAAATCTGACATTTTTTGCTGTACTTGAGAAACTGAAAAGATTGACTACAATAATTTTATGAATGCACAAATAAGCAACTGGATTGGTGTTCCACTGCAGGAAAGGGTATATTTAGTGTACACTCCACACCTGGTCATGAGAAAGCAGCAAAGACCTATATTAATAAAGATGCTGTCATACCAGCAGAAAGAGTTGATTCTGACAAAAGTGTGGCAGAAGGGCAAAGGATGATTATTCACTGTCCACTGGGCAGAAGAGAAGCAAATTTATTTCAGCAATCAGGGAATGTCGAAAGGCAGGTATGAGATTCAAGAGGTCCAGATATCAAGCTGTCTTCAAAAATATTTTTCTAAGGGGGATCAAAGACATTTTTGATGAAAAACAAGCTAAGGAGGAAATAAAGTTTATCCAACAAAAAGTGAGCCAGCAAGGGACTCTGCATCTCATTCTTCTGATTCTTCTGACAGTACAGTTTATAGAGAGACTTTGTCAGTAAAACCTTTTCCATTGTTCCAATGGAAAATGCTTGGCAGACAGAAGAGAGCACAGGGGTTGAGTAAAAGAAATAAGAGTACCACGGACTTCAACCAGTGTCTGACGTTTGTAGATGGACATGAACAGGAAGACCACCAGCAAACCCTGAAAATAGTGAATAAATGGGAGGCTACTAAGCATCAATCACATTTGTGGAGTATGGCTTTGAAAAAAAAAGTGGCTGAAAAAGACTGGAGTTTTGTTAAACTTGTGGGTGAACTGTAAAACATATACCGCCCACTTTATGTCATTAATGTTTATAAGGATAATAAATGGGGTAACTAAGTAATAAAATGTGTTCTTAGTACGTATGGAACACATTTTGTGATAAAAACTGCATGTTGTATACGGCAAAGCACTTTTGTTTGGTGTGCAGTCAAGCGTATTTCAAATGTGAAGGGAGTCTTCAACGACTGCTGTATGTGTTAAAAATATTAAGGTAGACACTCACTTTTTTAGCTGTAAGAAATATAGGCTTTACAGTATAGCAAAAAAATGTTGGGCAAAATCAATTATGTTAATATGCTGTGATTTTGGTTTGCTGGGTTACTGCAGTGATTATATTATATTACATTATATATTATATGAGTGATACAACATATTATATTATAGTATTATATTATATGTAGAATCAAGATATTTTCTCTGACTTTTACAAGGATGAGTGTTTAGATTAAAGCCCTAAAGCAAGACTAAAAATAAGACAAAAATGATAAAAGCCATGAAAAATGCTTAGTTTCTCACAGCTGCAAAGACATTAGCTTGTTTTCTTCATTAACAAATGCTCAGTGGGAATCAAAAAGTTTGAAACTGAAGGCAGCTGCACATTCTCTTACTGAGAAAAATTTAGATTCCTTGCTTAGCACTTTTCCATGGAGATAAGTCGTCTGCAGGTGCAAGCAATTACTCATTTTGTTTTCAAAACACCTTTATTTAATTATCACTTATGACACTGGCAAATTTGCATTCATATAAAAGTAATCAAACTATATTAACAAACATTAGACTTCACATATAGTACTATATATCAAACGACCTAAACAGTATTACATAAATTATTCAATTCCTGCCCTTTTTTAAAACAAGATACATCTTTGTTAAACCATCACTTACTACACAGGCAATCATGCATTTATATAAATGAAAACAAACCGCACAAGACACAATCCTAGTTGCAAGCATTTTATATCACAAACCAGAATGACACACTCCCAGTTTCAAACCATATACATCACTTATAATCTACCCAATTTTTCTCACTCAAACATTACATAACTCATTTAAGTCCTGCTGCCATTTAAACCTCATGCCTCCCTTGTATGTACTGTTTCCACAATTCCTATTTTTCCTATGTAGTTTGCTTTACCTCGGTTAGTATATTCACTACTTCCAGTACAACTGGTTTAGATTTTGATTTCCATTTTCTAGTAATTGCTTTTTGGCAGCCACCAGTATTTGCTCTTGACAGTGCTGCGCATTCTTTGCTGAGGGAAATACAAAATTTAAAGGTATAATGGCAAACAATTCAGTGGAAAAAAAAACTTTGAAACAATTTAGTTTTATGGAAAGATAGCCAGCAAACTTATTCTCAGGGCTAAAAGTTAATGTGTTCTGAAAGCATACCACCTGTTTTTCACAACTGGGAGGGGAAAACCATATAAGAAAAGAGCCATCAGTGTTAAGTGGGAAAACAGGCTGTTGCATGCACTTTAACATGGGCAACCTTAATTTTAGGTTAGGTAATGAGAAGTTATGCACCTACCATAACGTTCCATGTTAGTTGTCTTCTTCTCACCTTCTTTCTTGCTGGATGGGTTCGGAGCCGATCCTCAGCTCCGACTCAGCCTATACTAAAGCTAGAGAGCTAATTTTACCGGCTCGAGGCAACCCTATATCCCATGATGCTAGGCGCTAACTACCCAGATCTCGTTTGGTAGCTGAGAACATAGCAATTTTATCCTTCCAACCCAAGGGAGAGAAGGAAAGGGGGAAAAACTCCCATGTGCCACTACCTGAAGCTAAAGTTACCCAAGGATAACCAGTGTATGCTTCAAATTATGAAGGGTGAAGACCCTGATTAAAAGGGAAAATCCTTTCGGTCTATCCAGGCTAGGGGGATGGTGGGTGGGACGCAAGAAAGAAGGTGAGAAGAAGACAACTAACATGGAACGTTATGGTAGGTACATAACTTTTCAATGTTAAGTTGTCAATCTCGCCTTCATTCTTGCTGGATGGGACCGCGTCCCTAGCACCTTCATCCCGGGTGGCTCATTGGAACAGGCTCTTGAGAATGGTGGAACCAAAATTTGCCCTGTTTCTGGAGGCCATGTCTAATTTGTAGTGTGTAATAAAGGTATGAGGAGAGGCCCATGTGGCTGCTGCACAAATAGTATCTATTAGCAATCTAGCTTGAAAGGCTGTTGATGTAGCTAAAGCTCTGGTTGAATGGGCTTTTGGCTTAGAAGGTAATTCTTTACCTCTGAGTTGATAGATACAGGTAATCACAGAGAACAGCCATCTAGACAAGGTTACTTTGGATACCGGAAGGCCCTTTTTACCCTCCGCATAGGACAGAAAAAGCTGATCAGATTTCCTAGTTTGTTTAGTTCTGTCCAGATAGTAACGGAGCTGACTATGAACGTCCAGATAATGTAGTTTTTGCTCTGCCCTGTCAGAATAATTAGGGAAGAAAACTGGAAGATCGATAGATTGATTTAAATTTGCCTGAGAAGCCACCTTGGGCAAAAAAGACAGGTTAGTTCTGAGAGAAACCTGTCTTTGTGGAAAACTAGGTAAGGAGGATGAATGCAAAGGGCATGGAGTTCTGATACTCTCCTAGCAGAAGTTATGGCAACTAGGAAGAGAGTTTTCCAAGAGAGTAACTTTAAAGAACAGGAAGCCGCAGGTCCAAAGGGAGGAAGAATCAAGGATATTAAAATCAAGTTTAAATCCCACTGTGGTGGGGGTTCTTTGGAGGTTTGAGTAAAAAGATACCCTTAAGGAAGGCTTTACACAGCTTGTGGGACATGATGCTGGAATCCAATAGGTCTATGTGAAAATTGGAAATGGCCGCTAACTGAACCTTTACAGTGGAGGATGAAGAGCCTGAATGAAAAATTTCCGCTAGGAAATCTAGGACTGACTGTATAGGAGCAGTGAAGGTATCTATATTCCTAGCCCTTGCCCAGAAGGAAAAACGCTTCCATTTACTAGCATAAATCCTTCTGGTAGAGGACTTAAGTGAAGCTACAATAATATCACGGACAGAACTGGAAATCAGGGGAAGCCTGGCTAAGGATGGAAGTGGAGCAACCAAGCTGTGAGGTTGAGAGATTGGAGGGATTGGTGCAGCCGCCCTGACTGGTGGGCCAAAAGATCTGGCACTGGGTCCAGATGCCAAGGCTGTTCCAAAAGGTAACTATGCAGGAACGGGAACCATATCTGTCGAGGCCAATAAGGGGCAAAGAGGATCATTCTGGCTCACAAGGCGGTAGCTTTCTGAATCAACTGAGTGATTAATGAAGTCCCCGAGGCCAATCGTGGACTAGAGCGTCTCTGGGGGGAAAGACTGGAAGGGGAAAGAGGGTGAAGAAGTCGAGGCACTTGCTGTTCTGAGGTGTTGCAAAAAGATCGCAACAAGGAAGACCCCACTTCTGAAAAATCTCCTCCGTTACTGATTGCTTGACAGACCACTCGTGTGGCATGAGAATAGCTGTGCTCAACCTGTCCGCTATGATGTTGGACTTCCCGGGGATATGCGTTGCCATCAGAAACCGCTGAGAAGAGATCGCCCATTGCCAAAGTCGGAGTGCCTCTCGACACAGGGGATAGGACTTGGTTCTGCCCTGCTTGCTGATATACCACACTACGGACATATTGTCCGTCTAAATTGCAATAGTCCCTAAAGGAAGAGGGTCTTGGAGGGCTTGCAACGCTAAAAGCACTGCTCTCATCTCCAGGACATTTATGTGCAGGTGGCATTCGAAAGGTTGCCATGTGCCCTGGACTGTCCTGCCCTGAAAATGCCCCCCCCCCAACCCGATCAGGGCGGCATCCGTTGTGACAGTGGCGACCGGAGGGGAAGGAACAAATGGTCTGCCCTGAAGGACTTGAGGGGAGACCATCCACCAAGACAGATGTTTCTTGCAAGAAAGTGTTATTATGATTTTGTGTGTCAAAGGAAGTTGTTGGAAGGACCACTGGGAGAAGAGCATCCACTGAAGGAGTCGCATGTGAAAGCGAGCAAGGGGAAGTAGCGTGATGGCTGCCGCCATGAGACCTAACACTTTTTGAACAAACCTGGCCTGGATTGTTTTGCTCAGAAGGAGGATATGAACATGATTTCGAATATCTAAAACTCTTTGGTCGGTTAATTTTGCTGAGAGCTGTATGGTGTCCAAGGTGGCGCCTATGAAGGTAATAGACTGACAAGGCAGACTTTTCGAAATTTATGGAGATACCTAGCCCTTTGCAAGTTTGAATGGTGTAATCTCTGGCAAGAAGAAGCTGATGCCTGGTGGTGGCAGTAAGGAGCCAGTCGTCTAAATACAGAAACACCTGGAATCCTTGACGTCTCAGACGAGCCGTAACCACTGCCATGCATTTGGTGAACACTCGGGGGGGGCTGTAGTAAGACCAAAGGGCAGGGCTCTGAACTGGTAGAACTGGTAGTGACTGGCCCCCAGCCAGAAGCGGAGAAACCTTCTGGAGCGCCTGTGCATCTTAATGTGATAGTACGCATCCTGAAGGTCCATTGAGCACATCCAATTGTCCTGACCCAGAAAGGGTAGAATGGACTGTAGCGCGACCATCCGGAAACTTCGTTCTTTTTACAGACTTGTTTAGTCTGCTGAGATCCAATATTGGTCTCCAGTCCCCTGTCTTTTTTGGTACCAAAAAGAACTTGGGAGTAGATTCCGGATCCTAGTTGGTCTGCTGGGACTGGCTGGATGACTCTTTTTGTTAGCAGTTTTGAAACTTCTAGTACTGCTTGTTCCCTTAGACTGGGTGAAACATCTGGGAGGGGCCCTTTTGGCCGAGCTGGGGTGTGGATAAAGGGAATTTTGTAACCCTCGGATATAATCGACTGTACCCATTTGTCTTGTGTGAAAGAAAGCCAGGCTTCTGGATACAGCGATAACCTTCCCCCGACTGCCTCCGAAGGTGGACTGTCAGGCAGCTTCTCAGGGATGCTGGAAGGGTTTGTCAGAGAGAGAGAGAGAGACTCTCTGTTACCCTGATTCTGCGGACCTCCTCTGCCTCTAGGGCGGCGTCTGTTGTTGTCCCCCCCCCTGCCTCTCGGGGGGAACTGACCTCTTGCGTCAGGCGTGACTCCCTGAGATTTGCGGAACCAAATTTTTCCACCCTTTTGACCCTTAGGATAGGGTCTGGACGGGGTTGAAAAACGGACTCCTACGGCAGAGAGAGTCTTGCCATCTTGTCCGCATCTGGTCAAAGTATCCTTCACTTGAGGTCCAAACAACGCCGAACCATCAAAGGGGGAGTTAGTGAAGGATGCCTTGAAGGGGTCTGCAAAGTTGCAAAGCCGCATCCAGGCATGACGCCTTAAGGCCACGCCTGTGCCTGCGGCTCTACTCGCTCCATCGGCTGCATAGGAAATAAGCCGCATGGAGGAGTTGACAATGGAATTTAGGGTTCCTAACTGGGAGTTGATTTTGTCCTGAGACCCCGCAGCTGTTGGATCCTGTAGGGTATCACCCAGTTCTTTGAGAATGTCTCTTTGAAGGTGGGTGAAATGGCACAAGTAATTCAGTGACCACATGGCGAAGGTCGCTGAAGAGAGCATCCGCTTGCCGTACCTATCCATAGTCCTAGATTCCTTATTAGGAGGATGGATAGGCACTGAAGGATCGGCCATTTCCTTCTTAGTGGCTGCAGCCACCACCATGGCATCAACTGGGACACCCTTAGATAAAAACTGTTTGTCTGTCGGGGCTGTGATAAATTTGGAAGGCCTCCATGGGGTGGGTTCCGTCGTATCAAGGGCCGTCCACACCTTCTGCACCACCACTTCCATGAGTGGGTCAAAAGGCGGAGACACCCAGGAGGTGGAAGGGCGAGAACCAAATGCCTCTAGGTAAACCGACTTGTCCTCGGAAGGATTGAGGGTAGACCAGTTCCCCCTCTGCTTGAGGATTTCAAGGATGTCAGAAAAAGAGACATCCTCAGAGGGGGACCGTGGGGACCCTTTCGACTCATCCAAGTCGGTATCAGATGTAATGGACTCAGGGGAGTCGACATGCTTCCTCTTACATGTCCTCTTTCGAGGGGGTTCACCTGACGGATCAGGGGAAGCCTCGGAAGAGGAGGATATTCCCAATGGGAAACCTGAGGCGTTGGATCTCTACATCGGGAATGAGAGGGTGGGTAGAGACCGCAGCAGGCACTACAGTGGGAGGAGCTGATGGAGCTGACCGTGGAGCAGGCACAGGGGCCAGTATGCTCCTCATGACCTCGAAGGCGCCCCTATCAGGCAGGACAGAAGGCTCCCGTTCCGAAGAAATAGGAACCCCAGCCAGCACCGAAGCCGATGTCGGGGCTGAACTCACCAGCGCCAAAGCTCCGAGAGGGAGAACAGGGTCGGAAAAGGGTCCGATGCCACTCGCCTCCTCGGAGCCGACGAGGGAATCCAAGCGCCTGGATCCCTCCATGGATGGGACCATGGAAGAGATCAGAGCAGACGACGGAGCCGAAGGGGGAAGTATCGGCTCCGATGTCACGACGGTCACGGCTCCGAGGAGCTCCGGCTCCAAACTCAGGGGCAGCGTCGGAGGAGGAATCGAAGATGGTATGGGTAAAGCCACTGTCTGTTGAGATGGGTTGTGAAGCATTTGGGCCAGTGCCTGAGACTTTAGGAGTCTGCTAACCACCCTCTCAAGGTCATGGTCAAAGCTTGGAAGACCGAGAGGAATGGCTCCGATGGCTCCGCAAAAAGAGCAAAGGCGATCTCGGAGCCAAGTGAATGGACCTCCAGGGACGGTCTAGATCTTTTGCGGGTGGAAGATGGCACCGAGACTAGTGGTGCCGATGGAGCCAAAGATACGTCGGCTCTGACCTTAGCTGACTTTGGAGACAGAGTCTTTGAGGCATCGGCTCCGGCCGGAGCCGATGCAGGAGACTGCGACATAGCCGTATTGGCTCCAGCCGGAGCCAATCATGACGCAGTAGGTGAGCCACCAGCCGAAGGCTTGGAGCACGGAGCCGACGGTTTGGATGGACCAACAGTGCCAACAGTGAAACATGAAGAACATCTCTCAAGACATGCATCACCAACATTTCTTTGATAATGACGTGCTTCATTGAGTCCTTTGTCCACAAGTGGCATACACTTGCACTCCAACTAACACCACTCCCCTAGCAAAGTAGGACTAACTTGTCTGGATAGATTGCTTTAAATGGGTGGTAAGAAGGGGAATCCTGGATTGATATTCAGCTGTGTTCTCCATCAATTTAACTCTAAACTGATGAAGGGCAGCACTGGCAACTGTGATTTCAGGGAATGTAGGATGTGGGTCCAACAACTTGGTAAATAGTTCATAGGTTCATAGGTGTGTACTAGGCTAATGGCCCTAGAGCCTTTACAAGCCTAGTCCACAGAATTACCCTGGCATTGTGCCACCTGACCTTAGTTCCCAGTGCCTCTATCAAGTAGAGCCACTGGAGTGATCCCCGGGGTGAATTTTCTACTTCCCATCTACTCATCAAGATTTTTCTTGAAGAGGGCCAGTGAGGCTCTCCGCTTGACATGTATGGGAAAGTCTACTCCATAGCATGGGACGTCTCTGGGTTATGAACCTGTCCCTCCAGCTTGTTCTGTTGATTGTGGTAATGAGGTTGAGGTCTCTGGAGCGTGTAGTGCGGAGGGATTGGGATTTATTTAGATGTAGCATTTCTAACAGAGCTGGGTCAGACATGGCTTTGTAAGTCAAGCAGAGATCTCCTCTAATTAGGCGATATGAGACAGAGAATAGTTGGAGCTTTTTGAGTCTGTCCATATAGGACAAGTGTTTAAGGCCCAAGATCCTCTTTGTGAGGTATTTTTTGCAGCCTCTCCTGTTGTAGTGTCTAGTGAGGTACATGCCAAACTGAGCATTGTACTCGATGACTGGCCTAACGAGGGAAGAGTAGAGGGAGACAATTACCTCTTTCTTCCTGGATGCAAAACCCTTGGTAATGAGATGTGCCACACAGGACGACTTTCTGACCACAGTGGCAATGTGGTGGTCAAGAGAGGTTGCTGTCAATCTGTGTTCCCAGATCTCTTATGACGGCATCTGTGTTCTGTGGACTACCATCGATGTGGTAATTCATGGGAACTGGGTTTTTCCCAAAGGGGGTGACACATTTTTTGGCATTGAGCTTAAGGCCATGGTTCTGACACCAGTCATTGGTCTCACTGAGGCCTTTCTATAGGATGTCAACATCACTTGAGAAGATAATTATGGCTCCCAACTTGCAATCGTCTGCAAACTTTATCAGCTAGAGCCCCTTCATGTTGGCCTGGACTTCAGAGAAGTAGATACCAAACAGGAGAGGACCAGGACTGAACCCTGTGGGACTCCACTCGTGACTGGTCAGCAGTCTGACTTGGAGTCAGCTACTTTCACACTGCGGGTTCAATCTGTGAGCCAGTTTGCAACTCACCTAGTGATATAGGGGTTGATGCCTAGCTTAGTGAGTTTTTCTATGATTCCTGAGTGGGGAATGGTATTGAAGGCCTTGGCCAGATCAAGGTAGGCTGCATGAACCACCTTGCCTTCATCCACAGCTCTGGTGACTGACTCAAAGAAGTTGACCAGGTTGAGCAGGCATGATCTACCCTTCACAAAACCAAACTGTGTGGGATCCATAGTTTGGCGGTTCCCTATATCTTTGTTTATTAGGTCCATGGTGATACATTCCATAGCTGTGCATATCAGACTTGTCAGGCTAATGGGGCGATAGTTCACAGGGTCTGTAGTTGCTTCCTCCTTTGTGAAGAGGGATGATTGTAGCAGTGCACCATTCAGTAGGGACAAAGCCTGAGGTGAGGCTGTGATTGAACAGGGCACTCAGGCGATGTGCCAGCTCACTCTGTAGTTCATGTAGAACACAGCCAGGGATATTGTCAGGTCCCATAGAAGATGTATTCTTGGCCTTGCACAGTGCTGTTTTAACCTATGCAGCAGTAATACTGGGTGCCTGGCAATAATCCACTGACTTTTACTCATGTAAAGATGGGACAATGTTATGATGGGAATCCAGGAAGCCATCAGTCCTAGAATTTGCAAGAATTCTCTTGCAGAAATGATGTTCCTCCTGGAGCATTAGGATCTTGCCTTCAAGAAGAAAGGTCATCTTTTTGTTAGCATCAATTAAGAACCAGAGGAAGACAAGTCTTTGTGAGGGTGTCAAGCATGATTTCTGAAGGTTCAGCCTGAACCCTAGCTGGGAGAGTAATGTCAAGACCTTCTCTAGTGATTCCAAACACATGGAAACAGACAACAGCATAGATCAACAAGTCATCCAAATACAGAAAGATGTGAATGCCAGCAGTCTGACAGTGGGCCACTACCAGGACAAGGCATTTGATAAACACTCAAAGGTCAGAAATCCCTGACAACCTGGATGCCTTGCTGACAGCTAATTTTTAAGCCGGGGCACTTGGAGAATAACTTGAGAAAGACAGGTGCCTCGCCATAGAAATAGTTATGTACTTACCATAACTTGGTATCTGTGTTATCCTAGGTCAGCTTTCATCAAGATGATTCTGAAATTATCCAAGTGCAACTAACACTGGGCAAGACTGCAATTCAGGTTGTTGCTTGTTACAGATCCCCGACCATGCCCCAGGATTCCCAGTCTTTATTTCTTAATATACTGGAAAATATTAAGGTACAACCCAATATCTTAATTATGGATGATTTTAACTACCCCACCATCAACTGGGAAACCTACTCATGTACCAACTTATTCGGTCAACGTTTTCTGGAATACATAAATTCCAATGCCTTGGATCAGCTTGTCCACAATCCCACCAGGGGCAGCAATATCCTGGACCTGGTCATTACCAATATGGGTAACTGGTGTTCCATACTAGAGGTCAACTCCCTCATTGGTCAGATCCGACCACAAGCTAATCACCACATACATCCATATCCCACCCCCACCCCCATTAAGGCAACCACAGTCAAAAACTACTCCCAAGCCAACTTCATGCTTCTTAAGACAGAAGTGGCAAACTTCATGACACCCATGCAGACGGAAAATAGAGGTACGACTGCTGAATCTTACACAAATGTACTGTATAAGCACATCGAGTGCATGGCTTGTGCCATCCCCAACAGAACCAAGACACTATCCTCCAAAATTGGAGGAACTCCCTGGTCAGCCTCAGCAAGAACCTGAGATCCCTCATAAAATCCTCCAAAGCCAGTTATGGAAATAAGATCACCACTGATGCCAAAGACAACCACAAAGCATTCTACAGCTATGTCAAGAATCTCAATGGCAACACTCAGATCTGCTCTGAGCTGCAGCACAATGGCACTAAATATACAGAACCATCCGATATTGCCAACATCCTGGCAGATAGGTTCAGTGCTAACTTTAACCCTCTCTCACCCTCCAAAGGGCCCAATCTTAATACTGGAAGAATGCAAATGCCCCTGTAATCACGGATGAACAAGTAAAGACCGCACTCTCCAAAGCCAAGAACACAGCATCCATGGGACCAGACAACATCCCAGGCTGCGTACTGCATGAACTACAGAACCAACTGGCACCCCACCTAAGTACCATGTTCAATCATAGCTTCACCTCAGGCTATGTGCCTACTGAATGGCGCACATAGACTGTTATCCCACTCCACAAAGGGGGTGCCACCAAGGACCCTAGAAACTACTGCCCCATTAGTCTGACAAGCTTGGTCTGCAAGGCCATGGAATATATCACCTTGGAGCTTATAAACAAAGACACAGGTAACCTCCAAACCCTGGACCCCATTCAGTTTGGGTTTATAAAAGGTAGATCATGTTTACTAAACCTGATTGACTTTTTTGAAGCAGTCACTAGAGCAGTAGACGAGGGCAAGGTAGTGCACACAGCCTATCTTGACCTCTCCAAGACTTTTGATACCATCCCCCACTCTGAAATTATAGATAAACTCACTAAACTGGGCATAAATCCCTATGTCACAAGATGGGTGGCCAAGTGGCTCACTGACAGATCCCAGACAGTAAAAGTAGCTGACTCCCAAGTTCGACTTCAGATCAGTGACGAGTGGAGTACCACAGGGTTCGGTCCTGGGCCCTTCTCCTCTTTGGTATCTACTTCTCTGAAGTGCAGGCCAACACAGCAGGTCTTTGGCTAACAAAGTTTGCAGATGACCGCAAACTGGGAGCCATAACAGAATCACCTAATGATGTAGACTTTCTACAAAAGGGCCTCACAGAGACAGATGCTTGGTGTCAAAGTTATGGCCTCAAGCTCAATGCCAAGAAGTGCACTGTCATTCCCTTTGGGAAAAACTCGGTACCCATGAACTACCACATAGGTGGTAGCTCAATAAACACTGAAAGTGTGATAAGAGACCTTGGGACACAGGTGGACTGTAGTCTCTCCTTCGATAACCACATCGCCACAGTAGCCAGGAAATCCTTCTACGTGGCACACCATCACAAAAGGGTTCTCTTCTAGAAAAAAGGAGGTCATTGTTCCTCTACTCATCCCTCATCAGACCCATTATAGAGTACAATGCCCTGTTTGGCATGCATCTCACAAGACACCTACAACAATTGGAAAGGCCACAGAAATACCTCACTAAGAAGATTACTGGCCTCAAACAGATGCCATACACAGACCATCTAAGAAAACTCCAGCTCTACTCTGTCGCATATCGCCTACTCAGAGGCAATCTCTGCCTAACACATCAAACCCAAAGCTGCTGGACATGCTACACTTAAAGAACTCCCAATCTCTCCAAACTACATTTGCTCCAGAGACCTAAACCTTGTCACCACAATAAATAGAACATGCTGGAGGGATAGATTCCTGTCCCAGAGACTTCCCATACTCTGGAACAAACTACCCCATTCATGTCAAGCAAAGTTCCTCATTGGCCCTCTTTACGAAAAATCTTGACGACTGGATGGGAAAAAGAAAATTCACCCCGGGGATCAATTCTGCAGCACTGCTTGACAGGGGCACAGGAAAATAATTTTCTTGGGTGGCGAAAGCCAGGGAACCTATCTGGCTAGGCTTATATAGGGCCCCAGGGCCGATAACCTAGTACCTACCTATGAACCTAAGACAGGGTCTAGAATCCAATTACGTATCCAAGCCGGCAACATAGCACAGATGGATCCAATGCTCCAGCTCATCCCTCTCCCATAATGCCTTGCTGCCCTGCATTCTCCAGATCGAGTTTGCTGTTTTTTTAATTCTAAAGAGTATTCCTACAACAACTGTGGAAGAAAACAGACCAACTTTCTCCAATACTCACAGGGTAGGGGATGGAGGAAGGAAAAACGTGATGAATGATAACCTAGGATAACAGAGATATCAAGTTATGGTAAGTACATAACTATTTATCTGATGTTATCCCTGTCATCATTCAACACAAAAGGGTCAGATTCTACATCCCGGGAGGCCTCAAGGAAGGTCGTTCTGGAGCACAATGGAGCCAAAGTAAGCCCTACTCCTAGAAGCCAAGTCCATCTTATAATGTGAAATGAACGTGTGAGAACTAGACCAAAAGTGGCAGCAGCACAAATGTCACCGATAGAAACCCTAGCCAGAAAAGCTGAAGCAGCAGCCACAGATCTAGTAGAATGAGCTTTGATTTTCCCAGGAATCTCAAGGTGCCTGTAGTCATAGATCGTGGAAATGCAACTAGAAATCCAATTAGAAATAGTGATTTTAGAGACTGGGGAGTCCACATCTATTAGGGCAAAAGGTCATAAAAAGCTGTTCCACTTACGAAACTCTGGTCCTGTGAAGGTAGAATCGCAACAGACGGTGAACATCCAAGGTATGAAGAATGTATTCTCCCTTGTTTAAGTAATTAGGAAAGAACACTGGAAGTTGAATACATTGGTTGAAGTTGAACTCTTAAGAGACTTTGGGCAAAAAAAAAGAGGGATTTGTCCTGAGAAAAACCCTATCCTTGTAACAAAACATAAAAGGAGAGGTAATGGTAAGAGCTTGCAGTTCCAAAACACTCCTGGCTGAAGTAACGGAGACCAGGAAAGCTATCGTCTATGATAGGAACTTGAGGCCTCTGCCAGCAATAACCCTCTAAGGGAAATAGTAGGCTCAAAGGGACTGGTAGTTAAGAGACTGCAAAACTAAAGAAAGAACATAAGGAGGTGTGGGGTCCTTTATCAGTGGTCTAAGAAGAAACCCCTCCTTCATGAATGCTTTGCAAAACCTAAAAGAAAAGGTAGATTCGCTGTTCTCATGGAAATTAGAAATCACCGCCAAATGGAGCTTGACAGTAGAGAGATTCTTCACGGTTGGAAAAGTGAAGACAAAAACAAGAGAATGTCAGAAACAGAAGCAGAAAAAGGATCCAGATTCTTGCCTTGGCCCAAATAGAGAACCTTTTCCATTTGCTGCAGTAAACCCTTGTAGTGGAAGGTTTCTGGGAGGCCAGAATGATACGTTTAATAATGAGGAATGGAAGTCTGGACTGCTTTAGAATCATTGGAATTGGAAAAACCATGCGGTTAACCGGAGGGTATGAAGATTTGGGAGAAGAACCCCCAATGGATGGGAATTCAGATCCTGAGTGGGATCCAGTATCCAGGGTGGATACTTCAGATGAGACCTGATGAAGGGGAACCACGGTTGAGGAGGCCAGAAAGGAGCAATGAGGATCATAGATAACTTCAGCCATTGCACTTTTTGTAGAACCTTGGGAATTAACAGGACAGAAGGATAGGTGTAAAGGAGACCTGGAGGCCAATCATGGACTACAGCGTCCCTCTGACTCCCCCTAAGGCGGGGATCAGGGCAAAGTACTTGTTGCATTTGTGGATGACTGGGTAGGCAAAGAGATTGCAGCAAGGTAGACCCCTGTAGTCAAAAATCTGCTTCACCACAGATGGATTGAGACACCACTTGTAAGGGCTCAAGATCAGTCTGTTGAGCCTATCAGCCAACACACACTGGTACTCATGGGTATATGCGTTGCAAGAAAGCACCCGGAAGACATCGCCCATTCCCACACTTTCATGGCCTCCCTAAACAACTAGTAAGATTGTGCTCCCCCCCTTGCTTGTTGATATACCAGACCACAGCCTGTTGTCCTTCTGAAGTGCAATCATCCCTCAAGGAAGGCAGTCTTGAAAGGCTTGCAACAATAGGAGAACCGCTCTCATCTCTAGGACGTTTATGTGCAACCTGGTCTCTGCAGGGGACCATTCATCTTGGACCGTCTTTCCCTGAAAATGCCCCCCCCCCCCAACAGGGAAGCACTGTGGTCGCCATGGGCTGGGGTAGAGAGAAGGGCCTGCCAAGGGAAAGATCTTGGGAGTGAAGGCACCAAAGACATCATTTGCATAACGGCGTCAGCTTTATAGTCACAGACATGGGATGATGGAGTACTGACAATTGAACCGACATGGTCTAATGCAACACCCGCATGTGGTATCTTACCAGGCGAACAAGATCAATGGCAGTGGCCATGGAACTGAGGGCCCGCAGAATCAAGTGTACTGAGGATGGGATAAATTCAATAGTTGAGTGACCTGATCCTGGATCAATTGGACCCTGTGCATGGGAAAGGTTGCAATCTCTGAAGTCGAATCCAATAGCACCCCTATGAATTCCAACTGTGGAGAGGGCACTAGATTAGATTTTGAATGACTGACAGTGATCTCTAGTCGATGGAACAGGGGAAGAACATACTCTATAGCATCTAGCAGTCGATGCCTTGAAGGAACTGTGAGGAGGCAACTGTCTAAGTAAGGAAAGAACTGGAAACCCTGCAAGTGCAGGTGAGCCGCTACCACAGCCATGCATTTGGTAAACACATGGGAGGGCCTGTGGCGAGACCGAAGGGCAGGGCTCTGAATTGGTAATGAGTGGCCACTAGTCAGAAATGCAGATGTCTCCTGGATCGCCCGTCTATCTTGATATGGTAGTAGGTGTCTTGGAGGTCTACCAAGCACATCCAGTTGCCTTTGCTTAGGAGTGGCAGAATAGACAGTCAGTAACTATCCAGAACTTTGACTTCTTTACTGACGGACTGAGCTTCCTGAGGTCCAAAATTGGAAGCAGGTCCTCCATCTTCTTTGGCACTAAAAAAAAAATGAGAATAAGTACTGGATCCTCTTTGCCCTGCAGGGACCTCTTGGATGGCTCTTTTTAGAAGGAGTTGCTGAACCTCTTTGAAGGCCGACTCCCTCTGACGGGGTGGAACGTCGGGGAGGAAACTTCTTATGGACGGGGGGGGCTCCAAAAAGGGAATGAAACAGACCCTGGATATGATGTTCAACACCCACTGGTCAGAGTTTATATCTGTCCAGGCTAGTGGATGTAGAGAAAAACGTCTCCCAACTGCCTCTAGGGCAGAGCAGTCAGGCAACACTTCAGGAGCATTGTGGGGGCTGCTCAGAGAAAGCCTCCCTGGAGCCCTGATTTTGCATACCCTCCCTGCCTCAGTGGTATCATCAACCACTGAACCCTCTTCTCCTGCCTCATGAAGAGGAGTCATCAGAAGCATCCTGAAAGGTGGACTACATCTTGCGGAACCACATCTTCCTGGTTCCCCCACTGGGTCTTAAGAGAACGATCTCTGGGGGGCAGAGAGCTTGAGCCCAGCGGCAGACAAAGTCTTCCCTTCCTGCTCACTGCGGGTCAAGTATCCTTTACAAAGGTCCAAACAAGGAAGAACCATCAAAGGGGGCATTAGTAAAGGACGCCTTGAAGGGCTCCGTAAACCCGCATAAACGTAAACATGCATGACACCTCACAGCGATGCCAGTACCTGCTGCCGGAGAGGTAGCGTCTGCAGCACTGGAAATTAACCTCATCGAGAAGTTTGCCAGAGAAGTCAGAGTGGATAGCCTGGGAGCCACTGTTTTAAAGACCTCTGCTGGCAATAACTCTCCAAGGGAAGTGGTGAGTTCTTGGTACATATCCCTTTGGAGGCAGGGAAAATGTGCCAAATAGTTAACCGCCCTCAGACTGAAAGTTGCCGAGGTGTACATATGCTTCCCAAAGCAGTCCAGCGCAGGAGACTCCCTGTTTGGTGGATGAACCGTGGAGCTCTGCTCGGCCAGATCCTTCTTAGTGGCGGTGGCCACCAACAATGGCATAGACTGGGACACCCTTGCACCAGAAAACACTTGTCTGTAGGAGGTCTAAGAAATTTGTCTGCATGCTTGGGTACTGGCTCTACCATGTTGGGTTCCTTCCACAACCTGCTGGCAATTAGATCCACCAACTCATCAGCAGGGGAGACACCCAGAAGGTAGATTGACCCATCCCAAAGGTCTTCAGAAACACGGACTCCGTCAAAGACTGAGGTTGGGGAGGCTATCTGACCTTTTGCTTTAAAATTTCAAGGATGTCCCCAAAACAGACATCTTCAGGTGGCGATCTCTCGGTCCTGTCTCCTTCCTCGAGGTCCATGTCCTGAGTGAGGGATTCCAAGGGGGAGTCCAAGTGCCTCCTCTTGCATTTTCTCTTACAATATACCTCCTCAGTTGGGGCCTCCGGGGAGGACTCGGTAAGAGAGACAGACTCTCAGAGGGGAAGAAACCCTCTAAATCCTCGAACAAGAGGGCTGACCCTGGACAGAATAAGAGGCCTAACCAGCCATCATAGAGAGAGGCAGGGAGGAACCGGGAGCAGCAGACAAGGAAACTCCAGGCCTGGAGAATGTCTTCTCTACCACCCTGAAGGCCCAG
Source organism: Protopterus annectens (assembly GCF_019279795.1). Classification (NCBI taxonomy): domain Eukaryota; kingdom Metazoa; phylum Chordata; order Ceratodontiformes; family Protopteridae; genus Protopterus; species Protopterus annectens. Next base: position 981,781,916 of record NC_056744.1, read on the forward strand.
GGGCTGGAAGCAGGTCCATCCCACACATCCAAGGGAGAGGTCCCCCAGAGAAAAGGAAAAAGCCCAGAAACAGCACCACAACCCCCAGATGACACAGACTCAGAACTGTCGAAGGCTGAAGCATTGAGGGGAAGGGACCAGTCCGAAAAGATACCAGATCCACTCCCCCCCAGGAGCCAGTGTTAACTGCACTGGAAAGGGTCTCTACCTGCTCTGAGGGAAGGGGAGCAGAATAAGACAGGGACACCAACGGTGACGAGAAGGAGGGGATGCTTGTCCTCACCAGAACCTGGCCACAGGCATCTCAGTCCCTAGGTTCCAAAGCTACTGGGGTTTGGAAGATGAGTGTGACAGGTTGGGAGGGGCGAGCCCCCCCCCCCCCCAGCTGGATGGGCTAGAGAAGCCAAGACCACCAACTCTATTTGGGCTTTGAGGAAACTCCTCATCATTCTTGCCCATATCCAAAGGTAAAAGGCTCCTCGAAAACCTGGAAGAGGCAGAAGAGTGGTCGGACATGGTGGGCATACTTCTCAAATGTACAGATTTTTGGCTCATATTTTTGGTCTGTCCCTTATAAAATTTGTGATTCTCTGGCAAATCACTGGGATGATCTGAGGACTGAAGTCACTAAATAATGATATACATTTGTGTTTTAAACTTCATATCCTTCAGAAAAATGCACGCTAAGCCAAATTCTGTTATGCTCACAACTTTCTAAGTTTATAAAAGCAATATTTAAAATCTGTCCCTGTTTTTGGGCCTTCATCCAGATATTTTCGGCTAAGAGGTTGAAAGGTATGGTGGTGGGAGATATCTTCCTGACCTACTATGATGCTCTGGGGTGTGGCTCTGATGTCTTCGAGCAAACTGTGAAACTTGTTTGGAGTTAGGAGGAATGACTACTTCCTCGATAACAATGATCAGATCCAAAGATCCTGTCTGACCTGAAAGCCTGGCCGACGCAGCAGCCAGATCAGACAAACAGGTTGGATCCGAGGGTGGTCTGGCCTTTGTCTGATCCGGAGGTCTCTGATCCAAAGAGGTCCTGGATCCAAGGGACGGCTCCACGGCTCTCAAATCTGAAGGCCTCGGATGCAAGGCAGATCGGGCTGGAATTGGATCCAGGGTCCTGGGATCCGACAGCCACTGTTTCTTGGCAGGAACAGGCTGAACGGAAGGGGACTTACTCTTCAGATCGGAAGAAGAAACCTCCCCTGGGTAGACAAAAGGCCCCCCAATGAGCTATACCCTTAAGCAAAATTTTGTTGCGGCATTTCCACCAAGGCCCTGGGGTTGAATATGGCACAAATGTCACATTCAACCTCCAGGTGCAGATCGCCTAAGCAATACAAGCACATCTTGTGCGAGTCAGAATTAGGCATCTTTCAACCACACAAGAAGCATTTCTTAAAGTCAGTGATCTTACTTGACATACCGAACTCACGCACACAAATTAACCAAAAAGAAAAAACAGCCCTAACGGCTAAGAGAAAAAAGGGTGCCAAAAAACACACACTCATAACGAACACTAAACTAAGCTAGGGAGGGAGGTAAACAGTTAAAACTACTATAAATACCATACACTAGACTAACTACTACTATGCTAACAACACTACACTAACCAACACTAGAAAAAACTTAGAAAGAAAGCACTTATCTACTACAGCCAAAGGTACACGTCTGTATTGAAAGCATGGCAAACGAGATCTGGGGAATACAGGGCAGCAGGGCATTATGGAAGAGGGAGAAGCTAGAGCCTTGGATCTGTCTGTGTTATGTTGCCAGCTTGGATCCTAGACCCTATCATGATGAATGATGACAGGGATAACATCAGATTTATTGGTTAGATAAAGCAGTTATGTACTTAATATAGTGTTCATCTGCGTTATCCATTTTCATTCTTCCTCAACTGCTGGGTTTAGATCCAATCCTCAGCTATGACACTGCCATATAGCTTGTAGCCACAAAAAAGCTCTCGAGTCCCTACCTTAGCCATAATGTACCAACCCCCTAACATACCTCAGATCTTGTCTGCTCTTTTATATAAAGTAGAAAGAGCTACTATAAAAATCTTAACAGAATAAGCCAGATAGAATCCCCAGCTACCTAAATTCCTGGGTGGATTATAAGGAAGGATATTCCTGAGCGCAGCTGAGCCAAAGGCTGCTCCTCCCCTTAAGAACAGATCTAGTTTGCAATGAGTAATGAAGGTATGAGGGTTGGCCCAAATTGCAGCTGCTCATATGTCATCCATGTAAAGCCCTAGATAGAACATTGAAGAAGTTGCCACGGACCTAGCTGAATGAGTTCTTACAGATTTTGGTAAGGATAAATCCAATTTGTTGTAGCTAAATGATGTGCAATCCTTCAGCCATCTGGCTACAGTTACCTTTGCAACTGACTTTCCCTATTTAGAATCTACAAAGGACACAAACAAGCTGTCCTTCTTAAATCTTTTGTTCTATGTAGGTGAAAAATATAACTGTCTGTGGACAGCAATAAATGTAACATATATTCATCTTTGTTTGCAAATTTAGAAAAGAAGACAAGCAGATTAATGGTCTAGTTAATACTGGATCCTGACACCACCTTAGGAGGGAAAGAAGTATTGGTAACTCTATCCTTATGAAAAATCAAGTACGGAGGTTTAAAGGACAACACTTGAAGTTCTGACATCCTTCGAGCAGAAGTAATGACCACTAGAAAGATAGTTTTCCAGGTTAGGCATTTAAGATCTCATTTAGCTGCTGGTTCAAAGGGAGAAGGAATTAAGGCCTACAGTACCAATTTAAATCCCATGGTGGAGTTGGGTCTTTACCCGGAGGTCTCAGCAGGAGGGTGCCTCTCAAAAAAGGCTTTACAAAGCATAGATGAAGCCAAGGAAGATTTTTCAAATCCAGTATGAAAATTAGAGACTGCTGCTAACTGAACTCTAATTGTTGAGGAGCTAAAGCCCTCATTGTTGCCAAAAATTCCAGAAGAATTTGTATAGTTGCTGAGAAGGGGTCAATGTGTTTCTGCTGTGGCCAAAAAACAAACCTTTTCCATTTACTTCTGTAAAGTTTTCTTGTAGAAGTCTTATGGGAAGATAAAAGTCTGTGACGACAGGGGAAGACAGCATCAGCTGTCTGGATATTAAAGGAATTGGAGAAACCATGCTGTTAGCTTGAGGTCTGAGATATCCGGATAAATCATGCCTGCCGGGTGACACAGGAAGTCTGGAAACAGATCCAGAATCAAAGGTGGGTAAAGTAGACAAGACCAAAGGACAGACACCAAATTTGTCGAGGCCAGTAAGATGCAATGAGAATGGCTGTGCTCTTCAACCAAGCAGCTTTATGTAGGAATTTGGGAATTAGGGGAGTTGGGGGGGGGTAAGCATAGAAAAGACCAGGGGGCCAACTGCGGAGTAGAGCATCCCTTGGTGATTCCCCCAGAGGAGGGAAGAGGACAGAGAAGCTGCTGCACCTGTTGCTTAGAGGAGATGCCAACAGATCACTGGCTGGCCCCATTGATGGAAAATTATATCTGTCACTTTCCTGTTGACAAACCACTCGTGAGGTAGTAATGTGGACCTGCACAGTTTTTGTCTGACATCAAGTTGGACTTCCCAGGAATGTGTGTTGCTATTAGAAAGTGGTTGGAAGAAATCGCTCATTGCCAGACTCTGACGGCTTCATGATACAAACACTAACACCTGGTTCCCCTTATTTGTTGATGTACAAACTACTAACATGTTGTCTGTCTGGATCTCAACTGTCCTGAAAGGGAGAGAGTCTCGGAATGCCTGCAATGTTAAAGCACTGCTCTCATTACCAGAACACTGATATGTGTTGGCCTCTTTGGGGGAGCAGGAGCCTTGGACCATTTTCCCAGGAAGTGACCCCCACCCACCCAATCTGGGAAGGATCTGTAGTCACTATAGCCTTGGGCTGAGGAATGATGAAAGGACAGCCTTATAGAACCTGATCTGACTGAATCCACCACCAAAGGTATCTCTTGCATGCCTGAGTGATTATTTGTGCTGACATGCATTGGTAAAGAATAAACCACTGTGATGCTAGCATCCAGTGAAGAATTCTCATATGAAATCTTGCGAGAGAAACTAAAATTATGGCTGCCGACACCGACCCCAACACTTCCAGGATCAACAGAGCTGAAATTTTAGTACTGGAAATTATTTTCCTGATCTAGAGTCTGATGGCCTACACTCCTGAGAAAGGAAGAGAAGCTATCACTGATATCATGCTGAACACCACTCTTACAAATTCCAATGCTCGAGTCAGTTATAACTTGAGACTTGTTGCAATTTATGGTTATCCCTAGATAAGAACAAGTTTGGAGTATTTGATCTCTTGCTCTTATTAGCAGGTGCTTGGTCGAGACAGTAATCAGCCAGTCATCTAAGTATGGAAACACTTGAAATCCTTGCAGTTTCAAGTGAGCTGCTATCACTGCTATGCATTTGAACACTCTGGGGACTGTGGTGAGGCCAAAGGGCAGTGCTCTGAAATGATGACTGGCTCCCAGACAGAAACGTAAATATCTTCTGGATTGTTTGTTCATTTTTATGTGACATTACGCGTCCTGAAGGTCTATCAAGCACATCCAATTGTCCTTGCCCAAAAAGGGCAGAATAAACTGAACCATGACCATCTGAAACTTTGTGTGCTGAACTGACTTGTTCAAGTCACTGAGATTTAAAAATTGATCTCCAGTCCCCTGTTTTCTTTGGCACTAAAAGAATCTTGAGTAAGTTCTGGTGGGACCTCTTGGAGGACTCTTTTACAGCAGCTTTTGTATTTCAAGTGCTGTCGCTGTCCTCTGACAGAGTCGAACATCGGGAAATCTGCATGCAGATGAAAGTGGAAGGGAAAGGCAATTATATAACCTCTGGAAATAATCCTCTGCACCCAAGTATAAAGAAGTTATGTACTCACCATAATGTTCCATCTGTGTTGTCCATTTTCATTCTTCCGCAACCTATGGGTTCAAATCCAATCCTCAGATTCAACTTGGTCACTGTTCTATAGCTCGTAAAAAACACAAACTCTCAAGCTCCTGCCTTACCCATAATGCAGCAGGTCTCCTCCCTCTCCAGATCTTGTTTGCAGCTTCCTATAAAAACATTACTATACTTCAAATAATATGAAACTTACTTTCTGGAGCTCAGGAAAAAGGAACTTGGTTCCTACAGCACTCTCCCAGTTTACCAGAGGTCATCACAGAAAAATGGCAGAAGGCTGGAGGAATGGGAGTTGAAGAATGAAAATGGACAACACAGATATTTCTTTACCTGATGCTGTCAATTTTCATTCATTCCTCGACCTACGGGACAGAGTCCCCAGCTACCTAAATCCCAGGTGGACTCTAAAGAAAGATATTCCTGAGAACTGTAGAGCCGAAGGCTGGTCTTCCTCTACAGACCAGTTCCAATTTATAATGAGTAATAAAAGTAGGTGGATTAGCCCAAGTCACAGCTGCACAAAAATCCTCCTTGGAAGCTCTAGACAGGAAGGCTGATGAAGTTGCCGTGTACCTAGTTGAGTGGGCTTTCAATGGTTTTGGAAGAACCAAACCTAGCTTGCTATATACAAAGGAGAGACAGTCAGTCACCCATCTTGATAATGTTAATTTCAAGACTGTTTGACCCAATCTGGTGCCTGAAAATTATAGAAACAGCTGGTCAGATTTCCTAAATTTGCCAGATCTGTACAAACAAAAACATAATTCTCTATGTACAGTCAATAAGTGCAACATATATTTGCCTTGGAGAAATTTCGGAAAAATTAAGGGAGATTAATGGTTTGATTAATGTTAGATCCTGACACCACCTTAAGAAGGAAGGAAGGGTTGGTTCTTAAAAACACACTTATCCTTGTGAAAGACTAAATATGGAGGCTTAGAAGATAAGATTTGCAGCTGGGATATTCTTTTAGCCGATGTTACAGCTATGAGAAAAAATTGTTTTCCAAGTCAGATGTCATAGTTCACATCTTGCTACAGGCCTGAGTTAGGACCTGTAACGTTATGATAAGATCCCAGGGTGGAGTAGGGTCCTTGGTAGAGTTCAAGTATGTCTCCAAAGGACATGTCGTCAGGTGGTGGTCAGGGGGATCCTTCTCACTCAAAGTCAGTGTCTTCAGTGAGAGACTCCATAAGGGAATCTATGTACCTCCTCTTGCACGTCATCTTCTGAAGATCTCTTCCGTGGGGTTCCTGGAAGAGGCATCAGAAGAAGGGGGAATTTCCTTGAGGTAGTCTAACCTATGGCAGGAATGATGGGCTCAGTGCTCGGAACTGATAAAGGGCAGAGGTAAGGATCCGGAATGTCACAGGAAGGTTCTCTGAGGATAGAAAAGGCCCTTTCTGCAACCTACAAGGCCAACAAACTTGAAGACCCCCCCCCACCGAGCTGAAGCAGTCAGGGGAGGGGGAACCAGTGTCAACCCCGAATCCGAGGCCTCCTGACAGAATCAGACACAAGCTGTCGAGTGCTAAGGCCCCAAGGGGAAGGGACGGATCTGACAAAGTCAGAGTCGATGCCATCCCCCAGGAACTGATTAAGACCTCTCAGATCGACCATTGCCACACCCTGAGGGGTTCTGGACACAAGAGGTAAGAGCTGGTCCCTCCCTGCTTGTTGATGTACCATACAACCGAAATACTGTCCGTCTGAAACGCAATTGTGCCGTAAGGGAGAGTGTCCTGGAATGCCTGCAATGCTAGGAGTAATACTCTCATCTCTAGCACACTAATATGCAAACTGGCCTCTTCAATGGACCAAGTGCCTTAAACAGTCTTCCCCAAGAAATGCCCCCACCCCCAATCTGGGAAGCATCTGTGGTCACTATGGCACTGGGCTGAGAGAGGATGAATGGATGACCTTGTGGTATTTGATCTGATTGAATCCACCATCTAAGGCTGTGTGTGGAAGATGAAGTTATGCTGATCAAGGGTTGACAAGACAATGGTTGATTCAGGATGGACCACATGGTGTAGAATTTTGATGTGGTACCTCGCTAATGGGAGCAGAATTATAACCACAAACATGGACGCTAGAGTTTGTAATACTCGGCAAGCTGGTATGGATGAACTCTGAATTATATTGCCGACTTGAAAACACATGGTTTGAACCCTTGGCAAAGGCAGAGAAGTTATCATTGATGTTGTGTTGAAATTGGCTACTATGAATTCTAGAGACGGAGCAGGTTGGAGAGGAGACTTCTTGCGATTGACTGTGATGCCCAGATTGGAACATGACTGGAGTACATAATCTCGAGCTGTTATTAGTAGATGCTTGGTCGGGGTAGTACGGAGCCAGTCATCTAGATATGCAAACACTCTGAGTCCTTGTAGTCTGAAGTGGGCTGCTACCACTGCCACTTATTTGGTAAACACCCTGGGGGCTGTGGTGAGACCAAAGGGCAATGCTCTGAAATGACAGTGACTGGCTCCAAGCTGGAAGCGTAGGTATCTCCTGGACTGTCTGTTCATCTTTATGTGATAGTATGCATCCTGGAAATCTACACAGTACATCCAGTCATCCCCGTGTAGGAAAGGCAAAACGGACTGAACCGTGACCATCTGGAACTTAGTCTGAACTGACTTGTTCAGAATGTGGAGATGCAAGATTGGTCTCCAGTCACCTGTTTTCTTTGGCACCTAAAAAAATCTTGAGTACGTTTTGGATTCTTTGTGCTCTGGGGGGAACTCTTGGATGACTTTTTTCCAACAGCTTTTGTATTTCTGAAGCCACTGCCTTCCTCTGCCTGTGTAAAATGTTGGGAATTCTGTTTTGCAACAGTGGTGGATGGGAAAAAGGGAATAATATAACCTCTGGAAATGATCCTCTACACTCAGGTATCTATTAAGTCTAGCCAGACTCTCTGGTGCAGAGATAAATGACCCCTGACTGCCACCAGAGGTAGGCATTCAGGCCTCCTTTCCAGAGCACTAATGGGGCACGTCAGACTCCCTGATTTCGCAAGCCTCCTTTGCCCCATGGGAGGTGTCTTGCATTGGAATTCCCCCTCTACCTCAGGGAGAGCTTTCTCCATGTGCGTCATGCAAAGGACCCTGGGATTTCCTACCTAAAACCACACTTCTCGACCACCTTGCAGATTCTGGGAAAAGGCTCCTGAGTCGTCAACAAACATACACCAACAGCAGACAGGGTCTTTCTAGCTTTTTCACACCTGGAGCTTGTGTTCTTAACCTTGGGGCAAAACAGCTAACCTCTGTCAAAAGGAACACTGACGAAGGATGACTTGAAGGGCTCCGCAAAATCACACATTCACCATACGACTCCTAATGGATATGCCTGAACGTGCTGCTCGAGGCTTCTTCGGCTGCATGGGAAATGAGCTGCACAGATGAATTTGAGATGGACTAAAGGGTGGCTAACAGTGGAGCAATATTACATTCCGTTTCAGCAATACTAGTAACATACAAAAGCTAAAACAACTAAGAAAAAAAAAAAACGGTAGTAGGATTGCAGTATGCAGCAAACGTTTATTAAAGCGCTTTTCGTCAGCTTTACAAAGCTGACTTCATCAGAATACATTCAGTAACCGTAAAACCATGTGAATATAACACAATTCAATTAATTGGCACAACTTCATTTAACGAGACAACCCCTATAAAAACATCTCAAATTTTAAAATGTTACAAAACAATTAAAAAAAATAATGAAAAAATTACATACTATACATATTAAATACTCTAACACGTTCCTTCACTATACCAGCTGTCATCCCTTCCACCAGAAAAAATCTGTAGTTAAGGGACAGCTGGTGAGAGCCTCTAGGATGGTTAGCTTGGATGAAGATATTCTTACTGAATGTAATGTAATTAAGAATATGTTCCTTCACAGAGGGTATCCTGAAACATTGCTCGACTCACTCAATCAGGAGGTTACAGAAAAAAGATACAACAGAGTATACACTCCACTTTTGAGTGTCAATTTCATAGTACCTATTTTAGAGTCGGGTACAGGTCTGGAGGCGAACAGCTGTGGTGATGCTAATAATGTGTCTGCTAGCATTGGACAGCCGGAGAACAACTTATTTGCAAATTTTATAACTACTTTTAGTACACATAGTAAACAATGTGCATCTATTTTGAAGAAAGATTGGGATCTCTTCAAATTACACCCTGAGATCCACCGGAAATTAGGTGAAGGGCCAAGAGTGATTTATAGGAAAGGGAACAATCTAAAATCTTTACTAGAAAAGCATGATGTAGCTGTAGCAAAGCATCCAGGTATGCACAAATGTTTGAATTGCAATTATTGCAGATTTGTGGTCGAAACTAACAAATTCCAAGTAAATGGAATAACTTATAAACTGAAGAGTAAATTTGATTGCAATTCAACATTTGTTACATACTTGGCTAGATGTACATCCTGTCCAGCATTTTATGTTGGTAAAACTGACAGAAGGCTGAGGGACAGGATGTACGAACATCTTTATGCTATCAAAAAGGGCAAACTTGAAAATGCCCTTGCTAAACACATAGAGTGCTATTTGGACCATAATTTTAAGTTTATGCTTATTGACCAAGTCAAAGTCGACCCAAGGGGAGGCCCAAGAAACCTTAAACTTGATGAACTTGAGTTAAAATGGCAAGTGAGATTAAATGCCTATAGCCATCCTGGATTAAACGACTCCTGTTCAATTAGTAGTGTGTTGAAATTAAATAGTCTGAAGAGGTGAGCAAGTATGGGTCTTTAAGTAGCTAAAGAATGTATATATACATAATCAATTCACATATACTTAATATATATATATATATATATATATATATATATGTAACTAGGCTTGTTATTAGATGTATGGTTTAATATAACTTTTGAAAAAAGTCTTTAAAATTGGTTTATACACGTTTTTTATCAGTCGTAGGTGTTATTTGAATGGATGAGTAAACAGCATTAATTAGGATTGGACCTTATAAGTTTGTTGTTAAAATTATATGTAAAAAATGTTTATTATTTTTTTAATTTTGTAACATTTTAAAATTTGAGATGTTTTTTTAGGGGTTCTCTAAATGAAGTTGTGCCAATTAATTGAATTGTGTTATATACACATGGTTTTACGGTTACTGAATGTATTCTGATGAAGTCAGCTTTGTAAAGCTGACGAAAAGCGCTTTAATAAACATTTGCTGCATACTGCAATCCTACTACCGTTTTTTTTTGTTTCTCAGCAGTACTAGCCCCGGAAAGGGTTTTTGACAGCTCTTTGATCAAATCCCTCTATAATCTGATGAAATGCGCCAAGTAGCTGAGGGACCCGAGTGCAAAGGTTGCTGATGCATACACTCACTTCCCAAATCTGTCCATCGCCCTAGACTCCCTCTTAGGAGGATGAACAAAGGAACTCTGTTCCACAAATTCTTTTTTGCTGGCTGCTGCCATGAACATAGCATCTACTGGTACTCCTTTGCTCCAGAGTTCCCTTCCACTAGGTGGTGCCAGGATCCTATTTGGTCCCTTGGAGATCAGTTCTACAGAATCTGGTTCCTTCCACACCTGCTGAGAGATCAAATCAATGAACTCATCAGTAGGCAGAGTTACCCAGGAGGTAGACTGGCCAGTACCGAAAGCCTCCAGAAATACCAATTCCTCTTGAGAAGGGATGTGGGAGGACCAACCACACTGTTGTTTCAGGATTTCTAAAATGTCTCCAAAGAAGACATCGGGTGGAGATCATGGGGCCTTTCTCCCTCATTGAAATCTGTATCTTCTGCGACTGACTCCTGGGGGGGTCCAAGTGCTTCCTCTTGCACTTTCTCTTTCTACGGACTTCTTCGATGGGATTTTCCAGTAAAGTACAGGAAGAGATAACTATGCCCTGCGGAATCATCTGGAGACTTTGGTCTGACTACCCTGTGAAGGAGAATGCTGAAGTTCATGACACAAAGACATCTGAGAACCAGAGGGGAGATCCGAGGAGAGAGGTGCCATCTGATCTCCAGATGAGAACACACACTCTACCACCTCAAAGGCAGACTGCTACGGGGAGAAAGGAGCCTTCAATGCCAAGAAGGCAAGCTTCTGGACTGACAGTTCCCTCTGACCCAAAGACACTGTCCCTGAGGCAGGAGATGGAGCAGCGCTATTGAATGCAGAGTCTTCAAGAGGAAGAGAGCTCCGTCAACTTTGGAGTCGACTCTAACCTCTCGGACCAAAAAATGAACCTTTGGCTAAGAGACCTCTCCAACTCCAACACTCGGAGCCGGTACATTCAGAGACAACTTCAGATCCGAAGTACGAGGTATCTGGATACTCAGATCCAAGGGCTCAGAAAACAAAGGATGGATCGGAGTAGGAACAGCAATATGTGTAGTCATACAAATCAAGACCTCTGGACGAGCTGGGAGAACCCCATCTGAATTTCTGTTCACAGAAACTTCTCATCATTCTATCTGTGATGATGTAAGGTTTTGCAAGCTATGCCAGGAGAAAAGTACAGTTTTGTACCTACCATAAATGTAGATGTCTGAGAGGTATGCATCTGCAGTCCTAACAAATGGGTTGTCCTGTCCTCAGGCAGCCCTTCGGTTGGCCGGATTCCAAAGTCTGGGTCTGGCCTCGGCTGATGTCGCACTTCACCCGACGTCATAGCTGCAGTTCTTCGGGTATAAAGGTATCAGCCGACGCTATTTTCCTCAGTGTTTCTTGCCCCAGATGCCAGGTGCCCTCTAGGAAGGCTAAATCTGGATAAATGTAAAAGTTTCCAAATAACAGACAGCAAATAAAAATAAACATGTATGTACATATATACAAACAAATACACCATAATAGATTCCCCCAGCTAGCTAGAAGATGGGCAAATACCCTAGGAGTACCACAGAGGGGAAGGAGGGAGGGTAATCCTGACTGCAGATGCATACCTCTCGGACATCTACATTTATGGTAGGTACAAAACTGTACTATGTCCTTCAAGGATGCATCTGCAGTCCTAACAAATGGGTAGAATACCATAGCCAAACTGGCTAAGGAGGTAATAATAAGATTATGGTGTAGTTAAGATCCCTTGCAAAACAGCAGTGGCAAAACCTGCTCGGGATCTGGAGTATAAGGTTAGATTATAATGCTTGGCAAATGTATGCACGGAGCTCCAAGTAGCAGCCTCTAAAATGTCTTTGGTAGCCACTCCTCATAAAAAAGCTGTAGTAGTGGCTGTAGCCCTTGTGGAATGAGGTCTGATGTTTTCTGGAGTTGTCTTCCCATGGTAAGAGTAACAAAATCTAATGCAATTTCCTATCCACTTAGAGATGGTCTGTTTTGAAATTGCTTTTCCTTCCATTCCTGTTGCATATGCTACCAGTAACTGGTCAGTTTTTCTATTGCTCTTGGTTCTGTCCAGGTAGTAGCGCAATTGTCTATGTACATCCAAGGTATGTAATAGCCTTTCTCCCCTGTTCTGCGGGTTGGGGAAGAATGTAGGCAGGTGGATAGCTTGGTTTAAAGATACCCTGGAGACCACCTTTGGCATAAAAGTAGGATTAGTTCTCATGGACACTCTATCTTGATGGAAGATAAGGAAGGGCTGTACTGCCATTAATGCCTGTAATTTAGAAACCCTTCTTGCTGAAGTGATTGCAAGCAGGAAAGCAGTTTTCCATGATAAGTACTGTAATTCTGCTGTTGCTGCTGGCTCAGAAGGAGGGAGTGTCAATTTTTCTAGCACAAAGTTCAAGTCCCAAGCGGGCAATGGTGGCTTCCTTGGTGGTTTTACATTTTTAATTCCTCTCAGAAACTGCCTGAGTAGAGGATGTGAGAAGACTGGATGATCCATGTTGTATTCTGCCGAAATAGCTGATGCATGAATCTTAATGGAAGAATAGGACAGGCCATTGTGGAAAAGTTCTGCCAAGTATTTCAGGATGTTAGCTGTGTTTACCAGTGACACATTTTCTCCTTTTGCTGCACTCCAAATGAGATATCTTTTCCATTTTGCTGAATAAGTTTTCCTTGTTGAGGGTCTGTGAGCCTCCAAGATAATGTCCTTAACCCTTTGAGATAAATCTGGGTTATTTTGTCTTATGCAATGTTCCAGGCAGCTAGCTGCAGCGTTTTTAGGTTTGGATGCAGGGTTTTGAAGTTGTTCTGTGTTAGCAGTAAGGGAACTAGGGGCAGAGGCCATATTTGTTCCCGAGACATACTCCTCAGTAATGGGTACCAATGCTGCCTCGGCCAGTCTGGAGCTATCAGGATGATCCTTGGCCGGTCTTCTTTGATCTTCAGTAGCACCTTGTGCATCAAAGGAAGAGGTGGGAATGCATATGCTGTCAGGTTTTTCCAACTGAAAGATAGGGAGTCCACCTTCCAAGCAAGTGGGTGGTATGCCCTTGTGCAGAATTTTTTCAATTGGTGGTTGTGTGGGGATGCGAGTAAGTCTATTTCTGGTAGTCCCCATTTCCTTGTAATGGATATGAAGATGTCTGGATGCAGCATCCATTCGTGGGCATCCGTGGTAGTTCTGCTTAGGATGTCTGCTAGTATATTTTCTTTTCCTGGTACAAATATTGCCTGTAGCTGAATGTTGAAGCTCAGGGCCACATTCCAGAGGTCCATTGCCATCCGGCATAGAGGGTATGAATGTGTGCCTCCCTGTTTGTTGATGTACCACATAACTGTGGTGTTGTCCGTCGTTATCAGCAATTGACCCTGTCGAAGAAACGGTCTGAATGTCTGAATTGCCAGTTTTACTGCCAGCATCTCCTTTTGATTTATGTGTAGGTTCAGCTGGTCTTGAGTCCATAGGCCTTGTATGCACTTGTCCAGCATGTGTGCCCCCAACCGAGGTCTGAGGCGTCCGTGGTGATAGTCTGGCTTGGTTGAGGGCTGTGGAAGGGCAGTCCCTTGTTCAATTGACAGGCCTGGGCCCACCATTGGAATTCTTGCTTCAGGCATGGAATTATTGGAATTTGGGTTTCTAGGCTGTGCTTGTGCTGAGACCATAAATTCCTTAGGTACCATTGCAACTTCCTCATATGTAGTCTGGCATGTGGAATCAATATTATGCAGGATGCCATGTAACCCAGGGCTTGCAGGACTTTCCTTGCTGTTAGCTGGTTCTGCGTTGTTAATGCCATGAAATAGAGAGAAAGGTGCTTCTGCTTTTCTGCTGTGAGGGATGCCATTTGATTTGATGTGTCCAGTTCTGCACCCAAGAAAGTTATTGTTTGGGATGGTATCAGCCTTGACTTTTTTATATTGACTGTGTATCCCAAGGCTTGTAGTACATGAATGACCTTTTTCAAATCTTTTTCTAATTTGTTTTTGTTGTCCGCTTGTAACAGGCAGTCGTCCAGGTAAGGGTAAATTTGAATTCCCTGAAGCCTGCAATGAGCAATTACTGATGCCAGGCATTTCGTGAATACTCTGGGCGCAGTAGATAAGCCAAAGGGCAATGCTGAGAATTGATAATGCTCTGATCCTGCAAGAAATCTGAGGTATCTTCTGCAATTTGGTCGTATGGGGACGTGCAGGTATGCCTCCTTGAGATCTAGAGTTACCAGCCAAGACTCCTTGCCCAGCATGGGAAGAAGCTGCTGTAGGGTCAGCATTTTGAATTTTGGAACAATGAGATATGTGTTTAGAGCGGACAGGTCGAGAATAGGTCTCCATTGGTTTTCTTTTCTTGGCACCAGGAAAAGTCTGGAGTAAAATCCTTGCCCTTGTTCCATAGACGGTACCTTTTCTATAGCTCTCATCCTTATCAAGTGGTCTATTTGTTCTAGAGCTTTTTCCTTTTGATTTGGAGGTAGGTTTGGCATTCCTCTCTTCCTTGGTAGAGTATGGAAGCGAAACCTGTAACCTTGGTCTATTGTCTGTAAAATCCATTTGTCTCCTGTGATGTGATGCCAGTTTTCCGAAAATAAGGCTAGCTTTCCGCCTAAGGGTGCTTCTAGTTGTTCCCTGGTAGGCGGTCTCAGAGCCAAGTCACTGTGATTGTCCTGTGGAAGTGGTAGTGGCTGGATCTGTGGCAGTACTTCGCTGGTTGTTAGGCTGCCACTGACGTCCCCTGTAGGCACCTCTGGATTGACCCCTGCCTCTTGGGCGCCTATTCCTGCCTCTCTGTGCTCTGGTGGTGTCTGGAAAGGACCAATTCTTGGAAGGCCAGTTCCTACTAAACCTTGGAGGCTGGACCTGTAAGAAATCCTTGACTGTCTGGACAGATTTTGCTTTCTCTTCCACCTTCTTCAGCACCTGCTGTGCAGGGGAGCCAAACAAAGCTTATCTATGGGAGCATCTAGAAGCTTTGATTTAACATGGTCTGGTAAGGACTGCTCTTTTAACCATGCATGCCTTCTGATCACTGTACCAGTCATAGCTGATCTAAAGGAAGCCTCTAGTGCATCATAGCCGCATTTTAAGGAATGATTACTGACCTGCTGAATGTTATGTACCATTTCCTGAAGAGATTTTTTGTCTAATGGTTCAGGCGAGGACAGTTTTTTAGTTAACTGATCTAACATAAATTCCTGATACTGAATCATGTGGAATTGACAGTTTAAGGCCCTAGCCGAAAGAGTAGCAGAAGTGTAAACTTTTTTACCCCATCTCTCTAAGGCCCTAGATTCCCTTTCAGTTTTTGGCAGAGGTAGCTGCTACTGCCTTGGGTCCCTGTGAAATAGTTTCAGGATCTGCAAAAGGAGCCTTATACAAATGATAATGTGTGTCCGGAACCCTGTAGTACCTGTCGGGCTTAGCAGGGGCCGGAGGAAGAGAATCAGGAGCAGTACAAGCATCATTAAATGCATCATCCACAACAGTAAGTACTGGAGGAATGGCTAAAGGCCTATGCTGTGGCAAATGCAAAAAGGTCCTAAGCCTTTTCCTAGAGTCAGAAAAATCCTGGCCCTGCCATTGAAATTGTTCCCTCATAGCATGCAAGGTTTCCCCAAAAGAAAATTCCTCAGGAGAAGAGGCAGAAGGAATGGAGTCTTCTGCATCAGAGTCCTCATAAGGAGAATAAGGGCCCTCTGGAGGGTCTGTATTTTCTGAATCATCAGAGGAGTAATCTGAAGAAACTGGCTCAGGGGGCTCTGCTCTAGGCCTCTTCTCTGGAGGTGGGTGAGAGCCCCTGTCAGGGTGAGGTTGGGATCCCCGGATCAAAGAAATAAGATCCTCTGCTAGACTAAGCATTTGAGTACTAGAGCTAGGCCTGTGAGAGGGGGTCTTAGCAGGCACATTCTTGGTTGATTTTGCTGCTTTAGCCCTGGCAAAAGCCTTAATCGACATGGATGCAGGGGGCCTAGCAGCTCCACGTGCAGGAGTAGATATATCTAAAGGAATAGTATCAGATAAATCCTGTGAACCTGCAGGAGCAGGTGGGATTTCAGTAGCAGATTCAGCCATGCTGGATGAGGCTTCGGTAGGAGGTAAGCTTTCGGCCGAAGGAAGGACCGAGGACTCTGTTTCAGCCAAAACCGAGACACTCGCGGTTGACTTAACCGCGGTTTCGGCCGAAACCGCGGACCGCAAGTGTCGGTCCTTTTCCTTGCGCTTTTTAGTGAATTGCGAAGTCGGAGTTTCCGACGGCATGTTGTAAGCAAAAGCGGAGCCAAAAAACTCCTCAGCAAATTCCGACCGACGTCTAAGTGTCCGTCGGTTGAAAGAAGCACAGGCTAGACAAGCTGCTACGTCGTGGTCTGGGCCTAAGCAAGGTAGGCAGTAAGAGTGGAAATCTTTATGAGGTATTTGTTTCCCACAAGTTAAACAGTTATTCACTTTTTCTGACATCGGCTGAGGCAAGAAAGAGTCCCCAACGGGGTACTTAGCTTTTTAGAAGTCTTCGGTAGTAGTAATCTCTGGTTCTGACCGACTGGCACTTGCGAACAGCTTCTGCTTCGGGCGCCACGCGGCAAGAAAGACTGAGGAAAATGGCGTCGGCTGATACCTTTATACCCGAAGAACTGCAGCTATGACGTCGGGTGAAGTGCGACATCAGCCGAGGCCAGACCCAGACTTTGGAATCCGGCCGACCAAAGGGCTGCCTGAGGACAGGACAACCCATTTGTTAGGACTGCAGATGCATCCTTGAAGGACATCAGAGCAATGGATGTGTAACATATGCCAGCACAACTAGCTTGAGTTTTGTAAAGAAATATATGTCATTAGTATATGAAACTGATTTGCACAGATGCTTGTGTTGAAAAATATATTTGTAAAGCTGCTTGTGTTAAAAATGTACCAAAAGTGTGTTTTGCTGGACAGAAAAAGAAGTATACATCTATATCAGACTGTACTGTTGTAACTGTGGAAATGAAAAAGAATCATGTACTTACCATAACTTGGCATCTGTATTATCCTATGTCACTATTCATCACTCTTAGGTAGTAGGATCTGACATCAGATCCAAGCCGGCAACTTTGCAGACAGCTTCTAGGCTCGGGTTCCTTCCACTCCCATGATCCCTTACTGCCATCTAACCCCTCAGATCGAGATTGCCCTAAAGCCAGAAAGCAGCTAAGGAAGACCTTGACCTTCAGACAGGACACTGCCGCTTCCTCTAGGACCTGCAGAACAGAGGAAGGAGGGATAGCGATGAATAGTGACAAAGGATAACACAGATGCAAAGTTATGGTAAGTACATAACTCTTTAGCTGATGTTATCCATGTCACTATTCCTTACTCTTGGATCAGAGTTCCCAGTTACCCTAAATCCTGGGCAGCTTCATGTACGGATATGCCGAAGAATTGTAGAGCCAAAGGAAGCCCTGTTCCTGGAGACAATGTCAAGCTTTGAATGACAGACAAAAGTGTGAGGAGTAGACCAGGTGGCTACCGCACAAATTTCACCTACAGAATGATGGGCCAGATAGGCAACTGACAGCCACTGATAGTGGAATGAGCTCTGACCGGACCTGGTAAGGACAAGTCTTTAGAAGAACAGGCAAAGGAAATGCGTATTGAAATCCAGCAAGAAATAGTAACTTTGGAGACTGGCTGCCCCCTTCTGTTAAGACAGAATGCCATAAACAGCTGGTCAGATATGCGGAAACCTTTTGTTCTATCCAAGTAGAACCGTAACTGTCAATGAATGTTAAGCGTATGCAACAGATATTCCCCTTTATTAGGAAAGTTAGGGAAGAAAACCGGCAACTGAATTTACTGATTCAGATTTGCTTCCATGGCTGTCTTAGGCATGAAGGAAGGATTAGTTTGAACTGCCACTCTGTCTTTATGAAACACCATGCAAGGCGGTTTCAAGGAAAGAACCTGTAGCTCTGAAACTCTTCTTGTCGAAGTTATGGCTACCAGAAAGGCGGTCTTCCATGACAAGAATTTCATGTCGCATGTAGCAGCAGACTCAAAGGGACTCTGTGCAATAGACTGCGGCAGAAAGGAAAGGTCCCAAGGTCGGGAAGAATCCTTGACAGGATTCTATAGCAGAAAAACACCCTTCAAAAATGCCTTACAAAGGCAAGAGGAAAAGGTAAGTGCCTTGCAAACATGAAAGTTGGAGACAGCCGCCAATTGCACTTTGATAGTAGAGAAGCTAGCGCCTTCTTGAAAAAACGATAACAATAAGATGTCTGGGATGGAAGCAGAGAAGAGGTCCAGATTTTGCTGCTTGTCCCAAAAAGAAAACCTTTTCCACTTACTGGCGTATACCTTCCTGGTTGGATGACTTCTGAGAGGCCAGAATAATGTTCTTGATGGCAGAAGCAAGCCTGGACTGATTCAAATTTACGAGAAGTGAACAAACCACTCTGTCAGACAGAGTCTGAAGGCTGGGGGTTGGAAGCTAGGAGGGATGGGAAATCAGATCCAGAAGGGGATCTAGTACTCAAGGGGGATACTTCAAATGAGAGCATAGGAGGGGAAATCACACCTACTGAGGGCAAAAGGGGGCGATAATGATCAAGGTGGCCTTAAGGTATCAAGCTTTCAGACGAACTCTTGGGATGACAGGTATAGGAGAATAGGTATAAAGGAGATCAGGAGGCTAATCGTGAACCAGATCAACCCTTGGGGACTTCCTGACAGGGGGGATTCAGGGCGAAATACCAGCTGCATTTGTGGCTGTGAGGGGAAGCGAACAGATCGCAGCTCAGCTGACACCAGCGAAGGAAGATTTATTTCACTACTGAAGGATTCAGGGGACACTCGTGAGGACTCAGGATTGCCCTGCTGAGTCTGTTCTCCAATATGCTGGACTTGCTGGGAATGTGCGTTGCAAGACAAAAGCACCCACAGGACAAATGCCCATTCCCACACCCTCATGTCCTCACAACAAAGCATATAAGAGTGTGCCCCCCCTTGCTTGTTGATGTACCACACACAACAGCCATGTTGTCCGTGCGAACCGCAATGGTACCCAGAGAAAGGGAGTCCTGAAAGGCTTGCAATGTAAGGAGGACTGCTCTCATCTGCAGTACGTTTATTTGCAGTTTGGTCTCCATGAAGGACCACGTGCCTTGGACAGTCTTTCCCCTGGTAATGCCCCCTCCCCACCCCAACAGGGAAGCATCCGAGATCATGGTGGCACTAGGGGGAGGAAGAGAGATGGTCTGCCTGCTAAGAGTTTGGGAGACTGAACCCACCAAAGGAGATGACGCCTCTACACAGGAGTGAGATGGATTGAGAGAGTCATCGGATGCGACACAGAAGACCAATGGACCGCTAGAGTCCACTGGAGAACTCTCATGCAAAACCTGGCTAATGGCACCAGATAGACTGCTGCCACCATGGAGCCTAAAGCCCACAGAATAAGGTGGACCCGGGGATGAGTCAGATCTCGAAAGCACTGGACAAGAGATCTGATGAGACGTACACAGCGGAGAGGGAATGGTGTAATCTCGGACACACTTTTCAGCTGAATCCTGATAAACTCCAAATTTTGGAATGGAATCAGATTTAGTTTGGGGAGATTCACTGTAATCCCTAACTGACTGAAAAGACAAAGCACATACTGAGTGGGTGCAGCTAGCTGATGCTTGGTGGGTGCTGTGAGGAACCAATCATGAAGTAAGGAAACACCTGGAATCCCTACGGTCTCAGATGAGCTGCGACCACTGCCATGCATTTGAACACCTGGGGGGCTGTGGTGAGACGAAAGGGCAGGGTCCTGAATGAATAATGACTGGCCCTTATGTGAAAGTGGAGATGTCTCCTGGAGCACCTATTTTTATGCGATAGTACGCATCCTGGAGATCCACAGAGCACATCCAATCGTTCTTGTGCATAAGAGGCATGATGGACTGGACAGTGACAATCCAGAACTTAGACTTCTTGACAGAAATATTTAGCACACTGGGGTCCAAAATTGGACACAGGTCTCCAATCTTCTTTGGCACCAAAAAGAAGTGAGTAAGTTCCGGATTCTCGTTGTCCTGTGGTAACCTCCTGGATTGCTCTTCTTTGAAGAAGTTTGATCACTTCTTTGTGAGCTAACTCCTTCTGATAGGGGAGCGCATTGGGGAAGTATCTTCTGACTAGAGAAGGAGACTGTGAAAAGGGAACAGAATAGCCCCTGGAAATGTTTAGCACCCAGCGATCATTTGTAATGTTTGCCCAGGCCAAGGGGTGCAGTATCAAACAATCCTCGACTGCCTCTAGGGACGGACAGTCTGGCAGCGCCTCAGGAGCATGGGGGCAGCTTCTCAGAGAAAGGTTTTCTGGAGCCCTGATTTTGAGGACCCCCTCTGCATCTAGGGTGGAGTCTGCTGTTAAAAACTTCTCCCCCAACCCCTATAAGAGGGTTCATCCTGAGCATCTTGAAAGGCCGAATGCGACTTGAAAAACCATATTTTCCTGGCCCCTCACTGTGTCTTGGAGAAGGAGCACTGAGGGGTAGAAAATTTGATTCCCACAGCCGTCAATGTCTTGCCTTTCTGCTCATTGCAGGGGAGTGTTTCTTTCGTTGAACGGCCAAAGAGGGTAAATCTATCGAAGGGGGCATTGGTGAAGGACGCCTTGAAAGACTCTGCAAAGGAACAGCCAAGTGTGACGCCGAATAGCGATGCCAGTACCGGACGCTCGGGAGGCACCATCCACAGCATTAGCAATCAGCCTCATCGAGAAATTAGAATTAGAAATTAGGGAAGTGAAGACAGCTTGGGGGACACCTTACTTAGCTCCCTGGTAGGCAGCAACTCAAAAAGGAATGTGGTAAGCTTCTTGACAAGTCCCTCTGGAGTCAGGTAAAATGTGCCAAGTAGTTAAGTGCTTGCAGCCCGAAGGTAGCTGAGACGAAGACCCACTTTTTTTGTCTTTCAATTATCTGGGACTCTCAGTTAGGGGGATAAACAGACAATCTGCTCCACCAGCTCTTTCTTAGTGGCGGCAGCTACCACAGCAGCATCAACTAGCACACCCTTAGACCAGAACTGATTGCTGGAAGGGGGGCTGAGAAGTTTATCGGTGTGCCTGGGAACAGGCTCCACAGTATCGGTTTCCTTCCATGCCCTGCTGGCAATAAGGTCAACAGGATCTCTAAGATATCCCCAAAGGAGACATGTTCGGGCGGAGACCTGGGGGACCCGTCCCCTTCATCAAGGTCTGTATCCTCCCTGAAAGACTCCGAAGGGGAGTCTAGATGCCTCCTCTTGTATAATCTCTTCCGAGGCACCTTCTCTGTGGGGGGAGGGCTCAGAGGAGGACCCCAAAGGGGGTGGACTCCCACCTGAAGGCTAGTTCAAGAGGGCTGACTAGGAACAGGATAAGAGTCCCCTCTGTCAGGCTAGGATGGTTCCTGGGAAGCTCTCGGAGAAGGTCCTCTACAACCCGGAAGGCTGAAGGGCTGGACAATGCCCCACATCCACACCCCTGGCAAGCCCACCTGAGAAGGACTAGAGCAAGCCAGCTCCTCCTGGCCCCTGGATATTACTGGCCCCAAGCTGTCAAGGGCCCAAGCACCAAGGGGACGGGACCAGTCTGAGAACACAGGTCCATTGCTCCCACCCCAGGACTCTGGGATGACAGGTCGGTCAGGCACTCCATCTGACCAGGGGAAGGCTGAGCAGAGCAGTCAGGGACTCTGACAGGGTAGAGACAGAGAGGCCTTTAGGGACACCATTTCCTCCCCTATGTGACCCAGGGCCTGAAGGTCTGAAATTAAGTGAATCTGACAAGGAGAAGCCAGCGAAGGAGTAGGAGATGGATCCCTGGCCAGAAGAACAAGGGACGCAAGAAGCCCCAACTCAATCTGAGCCTTGAGATAGGACCTCCTCATCCTGCCCATATAGGTTGGTTGCAAGCTCCTGGAGGACCAAGACGAGGAAGAGGACCTAGCTGGGAATGGATGTCTGGAGCCCACGGACCTCCTCTTCTTGTCTGAAGATCGACTCCTGTGCTTGGAAGCAGAAGGGGACTGCCTCAAGTCAGAACCCAATGGGGAGTCCTCAATAATAACTGTGGGATCTGAGACAGATCCCAGATCCGACCACCTCGGATTCAATGGAAAATGAGGATCTGAATGCTTGGATCCCACATGACTCGGATCCGAGGAAGCTAGATCCATGGCTGGTCTGGATCTGGCTGGATCTGGAGGCCTTGGATCAGTGAGTAGATTCCAGTAACCTCAGATCCATGGGCCTCGGAGCTGAAATCCTGGATCCGGAGGGGAAGTTGCAGGACCTAGGATCCAAGGACATCAGATCTGACTGGGCCAAGGCTGGAGTTGTATCCAAGGAAATGGGATCCCACAGCCTAGCCTTCTTAGAAGATGACAACCCGGGAAGAGAGGGGGCAATTCCTCTTAAGATCAGCGGGTCCAGACTTGGCTGGGTACTGGGCCAACAGACCCCCTTGGGCTAAACCTTTCAACAGAAATTTGTTTTGGTGTTCGACCACAGCCCTGGGGTTGAATGCAGCACAAATGCCACACTCAACCTCCAAGGTGGTCAGCGCCCAAACAATAAAGGCACTCCTCATGCAAACTGGATACAGGCATCTTCCAACTGCATGAGCAGCACCTTTTGAACCCAACAGGCTTGTCAGGATCATAGGAGGTTACTAAGCTATTGCCCCTGAGGCCCTTATTAGCCTAGCCAAGAGTTTAGCTCATGTTTAAACAAATCAGCACCCAATGCCCCTGTCCAGCAGGGACACAGGTGGAATCCCAGGAGTATATTTTCTGCTTCCCCATCCAGTTAACCAGGTTGCGCTTAAAAAGGGGAAAAGAGGTACTCTGCTGATGTGAAGAGGGAGTCTATTCCATAGATGGGGGAGTCTCTGGGACACAAATCTGTCCCGCCAACAAGTCTTATTGATGTCACAGACCAGGTTGACGCCACACATACGGGTTACTCAAGTGGAGCTTGACTTGCGGATATGCAGTAGTCCCATCAAGGTGGGGTCCGTGATCACCTTGCATGCCAGACACAGGTCATCTCTGATGATTCTGCTCTGTATGAAACTGAGAAGAGGGATAGGGCTTTTAGGCTATGTATGGTAGATGTTTGAGGCCCTGGGTTCCTTGGAGAGGAACCTGTGTGGTCTCTCCAGCTGCTGCATGTGCTTTGTGGGGTACGTGCTTGAAAGGGGCATTGTACTCAATAATGAGCCTTATAAGGGAAAAATACAGGGATGTTATGACCTCCTCGTCTCTGGATGAGATACCCTTACTTATGAGGTGAGCCATGTAGAAGGCTTTCTATGCAATGAAAGCAACATGGTGGTCAAAAGTCAGGTTTCTATAAAAACCTGGGTGCCCAAATTCCTCATGACTGATTGTTAGTAATGTGATAATTTGTGGGTACATCACTCTCCCTAAAGGGGATGATGATGCATTTTTTAGTATTCAGCTTGAGGCCATGTTTCTAGCACCAGTCATTGTCATTGGTCTTGGAGGATGTCCACATCAATAGGGGAATTGCTAACAGCACCCAACATGCAGTCATCTGCAAACTTGGTCAGACATAGCCTATTGGTTTTGGCCTGCACCTCAGAAAAGCATATCCCAAATAACAGAATCCCCAAGACCGAACCCTGGGGTAAGCCACTTGTTAAGAGTCTACTGCTTGATGTGGCTTCCCCTATTTTGACTATGTGGGTTCTATCAGTGAGACAGTTTTCTACCCATCTGGCAACATAAAGATTGATGCCTAGTTGAGAAAGTTAATCTATTATGCCCAAGTGGGGAATAGTGTCAAAGGCTTTGGTCAGGTCAAGGTAGGCGGTATGCAGAGTCTTCCCCTCATCCACGGCTTTGGAGACTTGTCTCAAAAAAGTCAACCAAATTTAGCAGACATGACCTCCCCTTGACGAAGCCAAACTGTGTGGGATCAAGTGTTTGGAGGTTGCCAATGTCCTTGTTAAGGAGGTCCATGATAATCCATTCCATGGCCTTGCAGATCAGGCTAGTTAGGCTGATGGGTCTATAATTTCCTAGATTGGAGGACATAAGGCTTTGGGTTAAATAGGGTGCCTAATGGTGCTGCAAGTTCCTGCCTGGGTGCATGTAGGATGCAGCCTGGGATGTTATCGTGTCCCATGGAGGCTGTATTTTTTGCTTTTGAGAGAGCAATGATGACCTGTTCCCTAGATATAAGGGGAACGGGGCAGGTACTGGGGATGTCCTGATTTACTGATGGGGGGGGGGGGGCAGAGAGGTAAAGTTTTCAATGAATCCATCAACCAGCAAGTTTACTTTATCTACGGCATTTGTATATGTGGTGTCCTTGATCACCAGTTATGAACAGATCCGGGTGCTTCCTTTGAGGTTGCAGACATGTGCAGAAGGCCTTATGATGGTCTCTAGTACATGTGGATAATTTGGACTCGAAGTTTGCTTTGGAGGATTTCATTATTGCTCTTGCTTGTTCAGGCTGAGAAGACATTGCTTCCAATTGGGCACCTGCTCCTTCTTGGTCTTGGACAGCAATTTTTTCCTTTTGTTATAATGTTTATTTATTGCAGATGTCTACCAAACAGGTTTACTCTGCCTTGCGGAGGATGATTTAGTCCTGTCGGGTATCCCTGTTTCCATGCATCTATATAAATGCTTGTACAGTGCTTTGGTGTAGTTTTGGATATTGGTGCCAGTTCCTCCTGGGGAGGGGGCTGTAAAGCTGTTTATACCATCCCTCAGGAGGCTGCACTCAGCTTTGGAGCATCCTCTTAAAATCAGAGGGTTCGGGTACAAAAAAAAACCCACCAAAGCCTAAGGGCCACGCTGAACACATAAACCAGGAGGAAAAGCTACGGACAAAACCAGAAAAACAACCAGTCACACCATAAAATATAAAGTATAAAACTACAAGATAAAAGAAAATGCAACAAAAAGGGTGCCAAAACACACAGCAACAGTAAGAGAGCAAAACAGGAGAGGAGGGACTAAAAATTACCTACAATATAACCAGCAAACACTAAACACAAGAAAGGGGAGGATTTGAAAAAAATAATACTTATCCCCATTGGAGACTCGAGCCAGAGGACCTGCGTCTGAAGCTGAGTGCGGCACATGAGACCTGAGGAGTTGGAGGGCAGCAAGGGATCATGGGAGTGGGAGGAGCTCGAGCCTAGAAGCTGTCTGCAAAGTTGCCAGCTTGGATCCGATGACTGATCCTACAACCCAAGAGTGATGAATAGTGACATGGACAATACCAGGTCACACTGTAATGGAGGACAGTGGAAGGGAAGAGGTTAAGCTCAGTCAAGCTAACTTTGAAAAATAGTTTGAAATGAAATTACTTAATTTAGGCCATACAGATTGTATATTATAGTTCTGACTGCAGCCAGAGATCTGTGAAAGCAAGGACTAGGAATCCTTGTTGTTTTGTCTGTAGCAGTGAACTAATTGCTACCCTGTAAGGGTGGAAGTGGTAAAATGGTTTTATGGCTTCCATATTCTATAGCGCATCTTAGCAAAGCTGTGCGTGTATGGTAACACATATGTGCGCAAGTCTGGTTCAGTTTCTAGTGATGGGGTAGTATGAGAATAAGAAGTCAGATGACCAGAAGTTTGTGATGTCATTCTGTAATCCAGGACAAGAATAATGTTTTAATACTAGATGAGACTGAAGTCTCAGGAGATGAGGCATATCGGATCCTAAGTAACTATTTCGGCTCCGATGGTGTCGGATCCGAAGAAACAGACCTGGTGTTAGGGGCTGTAGGATCCAACACCTTGTGGAGTGATGGATCCGAAGACTTTTTAATCTTCTTTCACCATTCTGAGGTTGGATCAGAGGAAGAGTGAGACAAGCTAGAATGCTATGAAGATCTCTTCTTACAGTCTTTCTTGTCTGACTTGGAAGGGCAAGATCACAAAAGTGATTCTCTAAAGACTGAAGGCAAGAGGCCCTTAAATATCAACTTGTTTTTCTGAACCACAGGGGCTCTCAGATTAAATAATTTACAAATGGTACAAATCGGCCTTTAAATGCTAGGGTCCTAAGCAATACACTCTCAGTGCATGGGCTTCAGATAGGGGAATCTTATGCCCAATCTTTATTACATTTTTTTAATCCCTGAAGGTTATCTGCCATGTTGCAACTAAAGCTTAAAAAACTAAACAGCAGAGAAATGGAAAGTTTTTTTGCTTGTTTTTTAATATAATAGAAAAGTTAGGAAAAGTAAAAAAGTCTACCAACAATGGTAAAGGAGAAATACTGCTAAGCAGTAATGAAAAAAATACCAACAACGATAACCATAAATGAGTAAAGAAAGTTTTATACACACACACATATCTATATACACACACACACACATACAGAGAGGCAAAGAAGGTAATAAAGGAATACTGTTAAGCGGTAATACAAGGTAAAGGGAGGATTAAAGCTAGTAATAACAATGAGAAAAGGTACTTATTGTTATTTTGCAACTAACTATACTCGAGAGCTGTAGCAACCACGTCTGTTCCTGATGGCAGCAAATGAGATCTGGAGAGGGAGGGGAACTACTGCATTATGGGTAAGGGACAAGCTCAAGAGTTTATGGTTTCCACGAGCTGTAGAAGAGTGGCCGAGTCAGATCAGAGGATTGGATCCGAACCCACAGGTTGAAGAATGAATGAAAATTGACATCATCAGATCTTTTGTGATGTCTAGCCAGGGTCTCCGGTTCATGTATAATCGACCCCCCACTGCCTCCAGAAGGGGACAATTGGGCCTCCTTTCAGGAGCACTAATAGGGTCTATCAGAGAAAGCATCTCTGGACTCTTGGTTCTGTGGGCCTCCTCTGTGACTTGGGTGTCATTGTCCATTTGAGTTCTCCCACTCTGCCACTGGGGAACCATCTCCACGTGGATCTTGGAAAAGACCCTGGGACTTCTTAAAGCACATTTTCTGACCAGCTTGCAGATTCCTAGAAAAGGATCTTGGGGGGGGGGGTGTCAAAAAAGGTATGGCCACTGCAGAGAGGATCTTTCCATCTTTTTCAACCATGGAGCGTGTACCCCTCATTTTTGGGTCAGACAACGAACTGCTGTCAAATGGGAGCATTTACAAATGACTTGAAAGACACCACACAAACACACAAGTGCATCCAAGCATGTCTCCTGATGGAAATGCCTGAACCCACCACCCTTGAGGCATCTTCAGCTACACGCGGGATAAGCCTCATGGAGGAATCTGAAACAGACTGAAGGGTAGCTGAGAGGCCACAGAAGATTTAGCCTCGGCAGTAATGGTCCTTGAAAGGGATTTTGAAAGTTGCTTGATCAAGTCTGTTTATAGTCTCAAAGTGTGCCAAGAAATTGAGCGACCTAAGGGCAAAGGTTGTTGAGGCATACACATTCTTCCCAAACCTGTCCAACACCCTAGATTCCCAGTGAGTGAGTGTGTGTGTGTGTGTGTGTGGGGGGGGGGGGGGGGAACAGAAGAACTTTGCTCAGCAAATTCACTCTTGCTGGCCACCGCCACAACCATAGCATCTATGGGCATCTTCTTACTCCAGAACTCCCTACTTACAGGTGGAGCCAGAATCCAATCTGGTCTCTTGGGGACTGGCTCAACTGAGACAGGCTCCTCACATGCCAGCCTACAGATCAAATCAATGAGCTCCTCAGCGGGCGGAGTAACCCAGCAGGTAGACGGGCCAGCTCCAAAGGCTTCCAGGAATACTGACTCCTCTGGTGAGAGGTTATCGGAGGACCAACTACCCCTCTGGTGGAGGATCTCAATGCTGCTTCCAAATGAAACATCTTCGGGTGGTGATCTTGGGCACCCTTCTTCATTATATCCTCACTGATGGGCTCCTAAGGGGAGTCCAAGTGCCTCCTTTTGCACTTCCTCTTCCTAGGGTCTTCCTCGGTGGAATGCTACAGGGAAGTGCCAGAAGAGATCGTAAAACCCTGCTGGGTGGCCTGGAGACTTCGTACTGGCTGTCCCTGTGGTGTAGAATGATGTAGCTCAAGGTGCAGATACATTTGAAATCCAGAGGGAAGATCCGAGGGGATAGGATGGGTTCCCTCTGCCCTGAAGACAATGTACCTGAGGCAGAAATTATACATCAGCTGTCCAATTCAGAGGGTCAGAAATGGCTCCAAAAACTTTAGACTCATCTCCAATGTCTTTTATCTGACAGGGGAGCTTTGGCTACAAAAATTTCGAAGGGCCTTTATCATACATCCTGTAACAATAACAGAAAAAAACAAAACACTAAGGATTTTTTTTTTTTTTTTTTTTTTTAAACACCAGCTATTTTATCGAGAATTACACAAAACTATAAAAGAAAGAAGCTCAACAGATACCTACTATGGTACATACATAAGAACTACACAAAGTGTAATGGGAAGAGTAGAATGATACATTTATACTCTCTCTACTATCAGAAATATCTTTGTAAAGCCCATCTCTTTAGCTCTGTTGATTCCTTACATCTGTCAGTTTCTTAATAATACAACCAACTGTTTAAATATGTTACACTCACTGTATAATGAACTGTTTTTATACTGTACTTAATCTACATGTATTTACTCCATGTATAGGTATCTGTATACATATATGTATATGTTTTCTTCATTGTTATTTGTGGAGCGTTCCTCCCCGAGCCTCTATTGAAAATGGGCTCTTATCGGCCCAGTGGACTACCCCGGGAAACAAATGCAAATAATTAACTAAATAAAGAAGTAGAAACACACCACAAACTGAAGAAATCACTTGAGACCTTAAGCTGACCGCATCTATTTGCAAAAGCAGCAAACAAGACCTGGGGTATGTTAGGAGTTGGTGCATTATGGGTAAAGGAGGGACTACTTTTTGGTGGCCACAAGCTATATTAACGTCCGAGTCACATCTGAGGATCAGATCCAAACACAACAGTTGAGGATAGAATGCAAATAGATAACATTAGATGGTGAGTCATACTTTTTGTGAAAGGAATCCCTTTTTAGGTTTGGTGGAATTCTCATTCTGTCATTTTTCTTTAGGTGCCTTGTTTTTTGTTCAGCTGGGATTTCTTTGTTGGGCAGCCAAAAATTATCCTGCTTACTAGAGGGAAGCTTGGAATATGGAACATTTTTGACACCCCTTGCATTAGTTTCCCTCTTTATCCCACTGTTTAAGGATCTGTTTAAATGCTGTACCAAACACAAATGAGAATCAAGTGGAACATCCATAATCAATTTTTTTAACTCATCAGAAAAGCTTTGGCTGTACAACCAAGCATGACTACTTATCACCGCAGACATCACTGTATTTCTAGAAACAGTATCTGCCACCCTCCAATGCATTCTTCAAAGCATGTTTAGACACTTGGGAAACCCTGGAAATATCTTTGACATAGACTTTCTGCTCTACAGGTAGTTATGCAGCAAATATGTCTGAACTATATGTACACCTCAACACAAACTTCCACAAAAACACTGGTAGCTAAACACTTTAAAAGCTACTGTGCTAGACTGTGCCAGCTTCTTTTCTTGATATTCTAGCCACTTGTCTATTTTATCCAAAAAGACTGGGTTTGATGAAGATATTGTGTTTTTACTGGAAGAGTTCGCTGGGGACACTGAAGCAGGATCCACAAAAAGGGGGCTTGGAGGCCAGCGAGCACACCCTGAATTTTTAACATTTGTTTAGGCGGAGACTCATTCAGCAGAGTAGTGCACATTTTCTTAAAAACATCTCCAACACCAGGATCGACGGAGGGAAGGCCACCAC
This sequence comes from Protopterus annectens, assembly GCF_019279795.1. Classification (NCBI taxonomy): domain Eukaryota; kingdom Metazoa; phylum Chordata; order Ceratodontiformes; family Protopteridae; genus Protopterus; species Protopterus annectens. The sequence continues at coordinate 981,811,980 of NC_056744.1, forward strand.
ATCTGGGACCTCATCCTCCAAAAGATAATAAACCTTGCTGATCTCAGTGGCAGACAATGATTGCTCCCAACTGAATACATCCCTTAATCTGGCCAGAATTTGTGAAAAAGAAAACGCCTGTTTGGGGTTTCTGAACCTGTTTGTTCTCAAATGAAACGTATCAGACTCTGACATTTCTGAAACCTCAGGTTCTGGATATCCTTTAAATAAAAGATCTTTGAGTGGTTGAATGAGTGTGTCACCACCTGTGTTATTCATAATTCAGGTTAATACACCATAATCAACTGCCTGAACATCAGATCTAGTCACAGCCATCAGCTCAAGTGGAAATACAGTCATAGCCTACTGCCCTGCAATGGGGTGGGTCTTCTGTCTTTTTTTTTTGCACGCACTGCATTAATGGGAGACTCCCCGGGGGGGTAGGGGTATTAGCAATGGCAACGGATTCTGCACCTCTGACTTCCCCTGCACCTAATGGTTCTCCTGTACATGAACCAGGAAATGATACAGACCGGGGGACGAGTCTGACCCTTGTGTTACACACAGTTGTGGTACTAATACCAGAACAGGGCACCCTTAGGAAAAGAAGGTGAGTGGTATGATAGCATGTTCAAAGCTACTACGGAGTCACAAGCTATTGCCGGAGGCATCATTCGATTTATTTCTATGTTTTTGGGTGCACAAGGAAGTAGATGGTTGGTGGTGGGCACCTTACCTGAATCCATCAAATTAGGGAACAAAATAACGGCCATATCAATACCAAATACTGGCTGCATGGTTAGCACAGTACAAAATGGACTAAACTCCCTCTATACAGTAATCTAAAGTCTACTTCTTCAGGGATTCTGCTCTAAATACTGCATTAAGTAAAATGACAGTAGTTTCAGTAACACAGATGAAAAAGTCTCCAAAATGTAATAAACAAAGGTGAGTTTCTGTACCAAATTACTAGAAACCGCATAAAAGAGAATTGGACAAAGAATGAAGTTTAAATTTATGAAAAAATTGTGTCAGAAATGTTTAACACAGAAAATAGAGTCAAAAATCAGAATTAAAAATCATTTAAAATGCTGTAAACTTACTCAGTCACCTCAAATAATCATTAACTCAAAGACAAAACTGCAAAACAGCAAGTTTTCCTGTCAAAACTTTCAAATGAAGCTTAAACACTAATCTGATACTGCAAGTTAAATAAAAAACCCCAAGAACATACAGTTTTCCAATTAGAAAAAAAGCAAATCAGTAAAATAAAATATACAAGCACTGACAGAAAATGGCAAAGGAAGGAAATAAAACCTGAAAGGGTTTCTCATCTGAACTCGGCAGCTGAAGAGATCCAAATTAAGGAGTTGTATTCCAAGAGATCCGTCTCTTACTAAGGCACTAGAAAAATGAAGGGGTTCTGCCTGTGCTTTTGAAAGGCAGTCCTTGTACTGCCAGGTGATTGGTCCTTCACACCATCATAAAGGCAGTTTGAGGGACACTAAGCTGTGGTAAGCTGATAGAGGAATGGTAGCAGAGCACTACTACCCATATGCCAGTAAAGCATTTCTTCAAAGAAAAAGTATCTTTAAACAACTTTTTACCACAAAAGTAAAAAAGTGAAACTCCTGCTTAATAGTACACAACAGTCACAAGGTAGTCCTAGCTTAAAAGTAAACATTTTTACAGAAACGGTATGTTTTCTGTGATAAAAAGTAAAGCGGAACTTTTCCCTTGAAAGGATTTTACCTGATTAGCGATGAACAGTATTAGCCAACCATCCATCCTTGAAAGCCCACGGGGGGGGGGGGGGGGGTCTCTTCAGCGGTCTGAAAGCTCTGAAGGGAATTGTCTCCCAAACTTGACTTTTAGTAAGTTCAGCTCGGGCTGACTAATGGTTTGAGTACATGGAAAGTTCCCTGAAGCTTTGTAAGCTGGCCAGCTGATATATCCTATGCAGGATATAACCCATATATAGGTAAAGCTTAATTATAAACATAGGACATGTGCTTAAAGACCACCTCTGGTAGACTGTCTTGTTGTAGCTAAAACAGAAAGCTGCTGTTGAACAAGGGATAATTAGTACAGCATATAAAATACTGCATGGCAATTGTAAGAACGAGTCAGAGGAGGTAAGAAAAGATTGGGAAGACAGATTTGAAAGGCAATTTATAAATTAACAATGGGAGGAAATCTGTAAGGCTCCCAAGTATGCAAAGTCGAGAAGATTTTCACTTGGAAGTGTTCACTTAGCTATATTCATACCCCAAGCAACATTCAGAGAATTTTTCCTCAGGCAGAATCCAAATGCTGGAGGTGTAGTGGGAAAGACGCAGGTAACATGTTTTTGGAAGTGTATCAAGTTGGCAGATATTAAAAATTTCCTAAAGAGTACTTTGTCAGAAATGTTAAGGCAATAAATGGCTGTAATCAAAGAAATGATTCTTCTGAGATGGGATGCAGGATCGGAGTTGCCCTGACACAGTAAGGCTTTACTAAGTTTACTACAATTGGTTGCATTAAACTTAGCAAATCTTTGTAGGATGACACTGGTGATCAAGAGGAGGAGGAGGAGTGTGAGGGCAACACCAAGGATCAAATGGTGGAAATTGAAAAAGGGTAACTATGAGGTGGAGTTCAGGGAAGAGTTAAGACAGGCACTGGGTGGCAGTGCAGAGTTACCGAATAGCTGGATAACTACAGCAGAGCTAGCAAGGGAGATAGCTAGAAAGGTGCTTGGTGTGACATCTGGAAAGCGGAAGGAGTACAAGGAGACCTGGTGGTGGAATGAGGAAGTACAGGAGAGTATACAGAGGAAGAGGTTGGCAAAGAACAACTGGGATTGTCAGAGAGATGAAGAAAGTAGATAAGAGTATAAGGAGATGAGGTGCATGGCAAAGAGAGGTGGCGAAGGCTAAGGATAAGGCACATTAAGAGTTGTATGAAAGGTTGGACACTAAGGTGGGAGAAAAGGACCTGTACCGATTGGCTAGACAGAGGGACCGAGCTAGTAAACATGTGCAGCAGGTAAGGGTGATAAAGGATAATGAGGGAAACATACTCACAAGCGAGGGAGTGTGTTGAGCAGATGGAAAGAATACTTTGAGGGGCTGATGAATGAAGAGAATGAGAGGGAGAGAAGGTTGGATGATGTGCGGATAGTGAATCGTGAAGTGTAGTGGATTAGCAAGGAGGAAGTAAGGATAGCTATGAAGAGGATGAAGAATGGCAAGGCTGTTGGTCCAGGTGACATACCTGTGGAAGCATGGAGGTGTTTAGGTGAAATGGCAGTGGAGTTTTTAACTAGATTGTTTAATGAAATCTTGGAAAGTGAGAGGATGCCTGAGGAATGGAGAAAGTGTTTTGGTACCGATTTTTAAGAATAAGGGTGATGTGCAGAGCTGTAATAAATACAGAGGGATTAAATTGATCTGTCACAGCATGAAGTTATGGGAAAGAGTGTGGAAGCTAGGTTAAGAAGGGAGGTGATGATTAGTGATCAGCAGTATGGTTTCATGCCAGGAAAGAGCACTACAGATACGATGTTTGCTCTGAGAGTGTTGATGGAGAAGTACAGAGAGGTCAGAAGGAGATGCACTGCGTCTTTGTGGACTTAGAGAAAGCATATGACAGGTGCCTAGAGAGGAGTTGTGGTATTGTATGAGGAAGTCGGGAGTGTCAGAGAAGTATGTAAGAGTGGTACAGGATATGTACGAGGGTAGTGTGACAGCGGTAAGGTCTTTGGTGGGAGTGACGGATGCATTTAAGGTGGAGGTGGGATTACATCAAGGATCAGCTCTGAGCCCTTTCTTATTTGCAATGGTGATGGACAGGTTGACAGATGAGATCAGACAGGAGTCCCTGTGGACTATGATGTTTGCAGATGACATTGTGATGTGTAGCGAGAGTAGGGAACAGGTGGAGTAGACCCTGGAGAGGTGGAGATATGCTCTAGAGAGAACAGGAATGAAGGTCAGCAGGGCTAAGACAGAATATATGTGTGTGAATGATGACAGAGGAATGGTGAGGATGCAGGGAGTAGAGGTGGCGAAGGTGGATGAGTTTAAATACTTGGGATCAACAGTTCAGAGTAATGGTGAGTGTGGAAGAGAGGTGAAGAAGAGAGTACAGGCAAGATGGAGTGGGTGGAGAAGAGTGTCAGGAGTGATTTGTGACAGACTACTACCAGTAAGCGTGAAAGGGAAGGTCTACAAGAGGGTAGTGAGACCAGCTATGTTATGTGGGTTGGAGACAGTGGCATTAACAAAAAGGCAGGAGTCAGAGCTGGACGTGGCAGAGTTAAAGATGTTAAGATTTGCACTGGGTGTGATGAGGGTGGACAGGATTAGGAATAAGTGTATTAGAGGGTCAGCCCAGGTTGGAAGGTTTGCAGACAAAGCCGGGGAGGCAAGATTACGTTGGTTAGGACATGTGCTGAGGAGGGATGCAGAGTATATTGGGAAAAATATGCTAAGGATAAAGCTGCCAAGTAAAAGGAAAAGAGGAAGGCCTAAGATAAGGTTTATGGATGTGGTGAGAGGGGATATGCAGCTGGTTGGTGTGACAGAGCAAGATGCAGAGGACAGGAAGAAATGAAAACAGATGAACCGCTGTGGCAACCCCTAATGAGAGCAGCCGAAAGAAGAAAAAGATTGCAATTGGTTGAACAAAAAAAAAACAATTACTATAAAAGGGAAATCAAAATCTAAACCTACTTTAAAGTACAGTTTCGCAAGTCCTCATTGCCTCAGTGGCATTTTGGGTCACCCAGTACTGGCCATCTTTCTCACACCTCTCTCTCTTCCTATGACAGTTTAGTAGCTGAGCATATCCTGAGAGGGGAAGCCTCCAGCTGTTATGGGAAGTTTTCAGACCTTTTTGTTTTCATAAAGGGGAGGAAAGCACCTTGAAGCCAGTCTCATCTAGCAAGAGTAATTTCATAGCCAATTGCAATATTACATGAAAACCAAATCCAACAACTACATCAGAGAGGCTGAAACACACCTCAACTATGCAGAATCTAGGAACATTGGGTCGGTGCTGCCACGGATAAAGTGAGGAATGTGTACATTTACTGTTTGAGGTAAATAGACCTTAAGCAGCTGTACTATGTTCATCATTCACACTGCCTCAGTGGTATTTTGGGTAGATTCCCAAAGCTTACCCTACCTGGGAGGGGGACGAATAAGGCTCAAGTACCCTCTGGAGAATGGTCTTAGCAAAGCCTGCTCTGGACCTTGAAAATTAATCCAGTTTACAGTGATTTGTGAAGGTATAAACAGAGGATCAAGTTGCTGCCTCTAGACTGCTTCTGGATTCCACCCCTTTCCCATACGCCATCAAAGAGGGTAAGCTCCTAGACCCATGAGCCTTAACCTTGCATGGAAGAGATTTATCTTGGTGGGAGTAACAGAAAACGTACAGTTGTGTACACTTACCATAAATGTAGATGTTTGAGTGTATTCACTGTTGCAGTCATTACATTTGGGTAATCCTGCTGGCAGGTTGCCCTCAGTCGGCGGTAATCCTGCTAGCAGGTTGCCCTCAATCGGCCTGAATTCCAAAGTCCTGGGTCCTGCGTCGGCCTGCTGTCACCCCATCCCTGATGTCATGTCATCAGGGGTATAAAAGAAGCAGCCAACGCCATTCTCTTTAGTTTTTCTTGCCCCAGATGTCAGGTGCCCCCTAAAAGGGTAGCCAACATTTATATATATATAAAAACACATGCACCAATATAAACTTTACCTTCATTTACAAGCAAATACACCACATAGGTTGTATAAATCAAAGAAGGAAAGATAGGTTCCATCAGAAGAAAAGGGAGATGGCGGGTGGGTAACCTGGACTGCAACAGTGAATACACTCGAACATCTACATTTATGGTAAGTGTACACAACTGTACTATGTTCTTCATGTTTTACTGCTGCAGTCATTACATTTGGGCAGAGTCCCAAAGCTATGGTTGGGAGGCTAGAGCTAAACAGCATTAGGAGTGGCTATGAGGCCCTGTAAAACTGTAGGGGCAAAGCCTGCCCCGGATTTAGAGTAGAGTGGCAGATGATAGTGCTTAGTAAAGGTGTGCACTGAACTCCAAGTAGCAGCCTCTAAAATGTCCTTGGTTGGTACTCCCCTGAGAAAGGCTGCTGAAGTGGCTGCAGCTCTGGATGAATGTGGACTAATGCCCTTAGGCACTGGCTTGCCATGGTTTAAGTAGCAGAAATGAATGCAGTGGCCTATCCACTTTTAAATAGTCTGCTTTGAGATAGCCTTTCCTTGTGATCCTGCAGCATATGTCACTAGTAATTGCTCTGTCTTTCTGAAAACTTTGGTTCTGTCCAAGAAGAATCTAAGCAGTCTGTGTACGTCCAAAGAATGCAGAATTCTCTCCCCCTTGTTCTGTGGATTTGGATAAAAAGTTGGCAGATGAATAGTTTGGTTAAGAGCTACACTGGACACCACCTTAGGCATAAATGTTGGGTTTGTCCTCAGAGAAACCCTGTCTGGATAAAAAATGATAAAAGGTTCCACAGCCATGAGTGCCTGTAACTCTGAAACCCGTCTTGCAGAAGTTATTGCTAGGAACAGAGCTGTTTTCAAAGATAAAAACTTTATATCAGCAGTAGCAGCTGGTTCAAAAGAGGCAGGGTGAGTTTTACCAAGACATAGTTGAGGCCCCATGCAGGCACTGGTGATCTTCTCAGAGGCCTTACATTTTTGGCTCTTCTGAGGTACTGTTTTAATAAAGGATGAGAAAAGATTGGTGGATCTGTATTGTAATCAGCCGAAATGGCAGAGGCATGAATTTTAATAGATGAAAAAAAAGATAGGCCTTTGTCCAGCATCTGAGTTAAGTATTGCAAAATCTGAGGAATATTTGGCACAGCTGTATCAGTTCCTTGTGCCTGGTTCCAAGCACAGAATCTCTTCCATTTTCCAGCATAAGATTTTCTAGTGCTAGGCCTTCTGGCTTCCAAGATGACATCCATCACAGCTTTACTGAGAGGTGTGTTTTGTATGACTACATTATCTGCCATGCTGCCAGGTTTTAAGTCCTGAGTTGTCTGTGCAGGATCTGATTTGTTTTGCTGTGACAGTAGATGAGGTATTTGATGTAAGGTCCAAGCTAGGCACTGAGACAAGTTCCTTAGGATTGGATACCAGTACTGGCGGGGCCAGTCTGGGGCAATCAGTATCATCTTTGGCTTCTCCTGTCTGACCTTTAGGAGTACCTTGGGGAGGAGAGGCAGTGGGGGAAAGTTATATACTGATAGGTTTTTCCAGCTGAAAGATAGGGCGTCCACTTTCCATGCTTGTCTGTGATAAGTCCTTCTGCAGAATCTTTTTAGTTGGTAGTTGTGAGGGGAGGCAAATAGATCTATGACTGGGCATCCCCATATCCTTGTTATCATGCTGAAGACTTGTGGATCCAGCTGCCACTCGTGGGGATCCACAAGGTTTCTGTTTAGTTAGTCTGCCAGAGTATTTTCCCTTCCTGGCAGGAACTGTGCCTGCAGATGTACTTGTTAAGTCAATGCTGTGTCCCACAAGGTCATGGTTAGTCTGCAAAGAGGGTAAGAATGTGTGCCCCCCTGCTTGTTTATATACCACATGACCGTGGTGTTGTCTGTCTTTATCAGTAGTTGTCCCGGATGAAGTAGGTCCTTGAAGGCTGTCAGGGCATTTTGAACAGCTAGCATCTCTTTTTGATTGATATGTAGATGCATTTGGTTTGAGGACCATGTGCCCTGAAATGCATCTTCCTGCCATGTGGGCCCCCCAGGCATACTCTAATGCATCTGTTGCTAGTGTCTGCCTGGCTGGGGGCAATGTGAATGGCTGTCCCTTGTTTTGGTGACAAGCCGTTGCTCACCATCGAAGCTCCTGTTGCAGGCAGGGAATGAGAGAAATCATTGCTTCCAGGCTGTGGCAATGTTGAGCCCAAACACTTTTTAGGTACCATTGAAGTTTCCTCATGCAGTCTTGCATATGGAATTAGTAGGATGCAGGATGCCATGAAGCCCAAAGCCTGCAGAATTTTTCTTGCAGATAACTGGGTCTTTGTTGCCAACATTTTGAAATAGGTAGTCAGTTGCCTATGTCTGGTGTGAGAAGCCATCTGGGCAGTTGTATTTAAGGTTGCACCCAGGAATATTATCTCTTGAGAGGGTACTAGTTTTGATTTCTTTTTGTTGACTCTGTACCCTGGGCAGGTTAGAAGTCTCTTCACAAATGCCAGATGCTGTAGAAGAATGTCCTTGTTCTCTGCTTGAATTAGACAGTCGTCCAAGTAAGGATACATTTGTATTCCTCTTTGTCTGCATTATGCAATTACCGGTGCCAGGCACTTTGTAAAGACCCTGGGCGCAGTAGATAAGCCACAGGGCAGTGCAGAGAATTGGTAATGCATTGAGCCAGCCTTGAATCTGAGGTATCTTCTGCATAACTGTCTGATAGGGACATGCAGGTATGCCGCTTTTAGGTCTAGAGTCACAAGCCAAGCGTTCTTGCTCAGCATGGGCAGAAGTTGCTGCAAAGTCAACATCTTGAATTTTGGTATATCCAGGAATGTGTTCAGAACAGATAGGTCCAGTATTGGTCTTAAGGCTTTGCCCTTTCTGGGTACCAAGAACAGTAGAGTAAAAGCCTTACCCCTGCTCTTGCACTTATTGAATGGCCCCCATGTCCATGAGGGATGAGACTTGTTTTTGCGCCTCTGCCCATTGATGTTTTGGCAGATCTGGCCAGCCGTTTGCCTTTGGCAGGGTATGGAAGTGGAACTTGTAGCCTTGTGACACGATATTTAGAATCCACTTGAATGTGCCAATTTTGAGAAAAAACTGCTAATTTTCCCCCTAAGGGTGCTGCCAGGAGAAAAAACTCGAACACGAAAATCTCAGGAGTCGGCCAACCGGCACTTGTGAACTGCTTCTGCTTCGGGTACCGCGTGGCAAGAAAGACTAAAGAAAATGGCGTCGGCTGCTTCTTTTATACCCCTGATGACCTAACGTCAGGGAAGGGGCGACAGCAGCCAACGCAGGACCCAGGACTTTGGAATTCAGGCTGAGTGCAACCTGCCAGCAGGATTACCGCCGACTGAGGGCAACCTGCCAGCAGGATTACTCAAATGTAATGACTGCAACAGTGAAACAAGAAGAACATCAATAGCAGAGAATAACATTCAAGCGGTAGTTTACTTAGAGACAGTCTGACCTTCCTTAATCCCCACAGGCTGTTAAGCATTCCTTAAGGGCTTTGTTCTGTTACAGTAGTACCCAAGTTGCCAGTGCGCATCCAAGGCATGTAGAATATTTTGTTTTTTTAAATAAGAAAACACTGGGAGACTGATGGCTTGATTCAAGGTAAATTCAGAAACCACTTTAGGAATGAATGTTGGATTAGTGATCAGCACAACCCTATCCTTATGAAAAAAAATCAGAAAGGGTTAGCCCACCATGACAGCTTGCAGCTCAGAGACTTGCCTTGCAGATGTCAGAGCAATGCGTAGAACAGTCTTACAAGTAATGAATCGTAAATCAACCAGAGAACCAGACTAAAAGGGAGGAAAGGTCAATTTTTCCAGAATAAATCTGAGATCCCAAACAGAATCAATATGCTTTCTAGGGGGTCGCATAGCAACACTGCTTTAATAAAGTGTATGATCCAAAAAGAGATGAAAGAGGGATATCCATGGGCAGCCAAGTTGAGAGGACTGCAAGGTAAACTTTAAAAGAAGCAGATAAACCATATCTAAGTAGCTCACACACATTTTCAAAACCAGCTATGTTGAAAGCCTTTAGGGACTCCTGTTATTGGCTAGACACTACCTAGAAAACCTCATCCACGTATAAATTTAAGATTTTCTAGTTGCAGGTTTTCTTGCCTGCTTAAATACTTGCTGTACATACTCATGGAACAAGCACCTAAAAGGTATCAAAACAGAATCATTCATGTTGTCAGCAGTAGTTACTCTAAGCTGGAGTGCACCATTTGCTCTTGACGCTGTGTGACACGATACAGTCTGTGAAGAAGCTTGTGGTAATTTGCCCTTGGCCAATTCCATGAAAAGGGAGAAACAACTTTGCCTGAACCAGAAGGGGTTTACCACAATGATCTCTGTTAAGTCTTTCTGAATCTTAACTACCACCTTGGGAATCACTGGACAAGGTGGAAATGAATAAAGAAACATTCCAAACCATGAGAGTGATACCGCATCGGTCTTCAAAGCATGACTCTGAGGATGCCTTCAACACAATTTTTTCAGTTGTCTGCTTTGAAAAGAGGTGAACAGACCTACTTGAGGCATTCCTCACATTGGAATAGAGTCCTAGAAGACCTCTATATGCAGCTTCCACTCATAAGGGTTGGTCCAGGATCTGCTCAGGCACAGCAAATCTCAAATGTTATTCAGAGGTTAATTATGCTTGGCACATACAGCATCCTTAGATTCAGCCCCAGTGGAGCTTTTGCAAATACGCAAAACAAACAGTACCAGAATCACTAGATCCAAGGATTTGAACTTTGTTTACGACATAAACAGGACATGCTGGCAAGACAGATCCCCATGCTCTGGAAAAGGCTCCGCATCCATGAGAATCAGAGTCTGTCCCTAACCCTATTCAAACATAACTTTGACCACTGGATGGGTAATCATAAATTCATCCTCATGCTGGCCTCTATGTCTACTGCAGACAAAGGCTGACAGTAAAATTACCAAACACACCCCCCACATAACTTTTTATCGATCTCCTAACATACATACCCCTCCTAACAAATACACCTGCCCCCAAATTAACATGCATATGCTACAAGGGGTTACAATCAGGTTGGGCGGCATGTCTAGGCTTATGAAGGCACTGGTTGTAGTTAGACTAGTATATACCCATGAACATTTGCAAAGGTGTTCAGAAAGGACAAATTAGGAATTGTCTCCAGAAGTGCTCTTTTTTGGTATCGAAAAGATTCTGGAGTAAAATACTTCACTTTGTGTATCACAGGCACTGGTTCTATGACCCCTATTTCTACTATGTGAAGGAGCACTATAGAAACAGCTATGTCTGGTCTGATAGGTATGGGAAAAGTCCCCTGAAAGTGGGAGGATTTTCGATCCACCGCCAAGTTTACCCTGTCTGAATCACTCTCAGAACCAATTTGATACTACTGCAGCCAGGTTGCAGGGCTGAGACACAGCCCTGGGAAGAGGAAGAAGGACAAGGTGTGTGTGTGTGTGTGTGTGTGTGTGTGTGTGTGTGTGTGTGTGTGTGTGTGTGTGTGTGTGTGTGTGTGTGTGTGTGTTCTGTGACACAGCAAAGTCATTCCTTTGTAGGAGCTTGATCCTTTTTCAGAAATGAACCTCCTCTTGTTTGGTTTCAAAGAATTATCCTCCTGCAATTTTCTTTTGGATCATTGATTTTTGTTTGTCTGCCCCATGAAGGAAGACATCTGCTGGGAGTGCTGGGGGGGGGGGGGGTCTCTGATAAGTGGTTGTAGTAATAAAGTACCTTTAAGAAACGCTTTGCATAGCCTATGAGACATACCGCTGAGGCCAGACTCACCTATATCAAAACTAGATATTGCTGCTAGTTGAACTCTAATGGTAGCCGCAGCTGCACCCTCGCTGAATAATTTTGCTAGGAATTCTAGAATGGGACTGACTGGGGCAGTAAAGGGATCAATGTGGTCACGGGAAGCCCATAATGAAAATCTTCAATTTGCTTCTATATATCTTTCTTGTAGAAGCCTTATGAGAAGAAATTAGGATGTACTTAACTGATTAAGAGAGGTTAAGAAACCTGGTTATGGTCAGAATCGGACCAGTCAAGCTGTCAAATTGAGGGTCTGAAGGGAAGGATTGAGCTTTCCTGACACACGAGTCAAAAGGTCTGGAACTGGGTCCAGAATACAAGGCTCCTCCTGAAGATGAGGCCGCAGGAAGGAGAAAGTACAGTTTTGTACCTACCATAAATGTAGATGTTCGAGTGCTCATACAGCTGCAGTCATAACAGGTGGGTTATATCCTGCCGTCAGGCGGGTCCTCGGTCGGCCAAATTCCAAAGTCTAGGTCCAGCGTCGGTTGTCGTCGCTTCTTCCCTGACGTCAGTGCGGCAGGGAGCCAGCCGACACCATCTTCTTCAGTTTTTCTTGCCACAGATGTCAGGTGCCCCCAGAAGGAAGGCAAAACATAAACTTATGTAATCATGCAATATAGAATAATCAAAAAGTAGTAGTTGCAAGCAAATACACCATAAAAGAATACCCCAAATAGGTTGTATGAGAAGGTGTTTGTCATAAGGCCTGTCCTAAGAGGGGATGGAGGGAGGGGAAACCTGGACTGCAGCTGTATGAGCACTCGAACATCTACATTTATGGTAGGTACAAAACTGTACTATGTTCATCGTGCATACAGCAGCAGTCAAAGCAGATGGGAAGAATCCCAAAGCTAAGTAGGGGTGGCAGGCACTAAGTGGAACCAGGAGCAGCAAGGATGCCCTGCAAGACAGCAGTGGCAAATCCCGCTCTAGATTTAGAGTAAAGTGGAAGGTGATAGTGTTTGGAGAAAGTGTGCACTGAACTCCAAGTGGCTGCTTCCAAAATGTTCTTGGTAGGAACCCCCCTGAGGAAAGCTGCAGAGGTAGCTGTGGCCCTTGTGGAGTGGGATCTGATGCTTGAAGGCACAGCTTTTCCATGAATTGAGTAACAAAAGCGTATGCAGTGGGCTATCCATTTTGAGATCGTCTGTTTGGAGATAGCCTTTCCTTGAGCACCTGTAGCATAGGACACAAAGAGTTGCTCGGATTTCCTGAATGGCTTTGTCCTGTCCAAATAATAACGAAGTTGTCTGTGAATGTCCAAGGAATGCAGTAGTCTTTCCCCTTTGTTTTGTGTGTTAGGGTAAAAGGTAGGTAAGTGGATAGTCTGATTCAAGGCTACACTGGATTCAACCTTTGGCATAAAGGTAGGGTTGGTTCATAAGGAAACTCTGTCCTGATGGAAAATGATGAAAGGTTGCACAGCCATGAGGGCCAGTAGTTCCAAAACCCTGCGTGCTGAGGTGATAGCCAGAAGGAAGGCTGTTTTTCATGACAAGTATTGTAGTTCTGTTGAAGCAGCTGGCTCAAATGGAGGAAGGGTCAGCTTTTCCAATATGAAGTTGAGGTCCCAAGCAGGGACTGGTGGTTTCCTTGGGGGTTTTATATTCTTTGCCCCTCTGAGGAACTGTCTTAAGAGAGGATGAGAGAATAAAGGAGGATCTGTGTTGTATTGTGCAGAAATAGCTGAAGCGTGGATTTTGATGGAGAAGGAAAGTCCACTGTTTAACATCTCAGCTAGGTACTGTAAAATTTGAGGTAAATTTATTACCCAAGGATTCTGGCCCTTTTTCTGATTCCAGGCACAAAATCGTTTCCATTTGGCGGAGTAGGCTTTTCTAGTAGAAGGTCTTCTGGCCTCCAAGATGACATCCTGCACCTCCTTGGAGAGGAGGGTCAGTTGGGGATTCTCCATGCAGCTAGATTTAGGGTTTTGAGCTGGCTGTGAAGAGTTTTGAAGTTGTGCTGGGACAACAGAAGAGGCACTAGAGATAGGATCCATGGTGGGGAATGTGTCAGGCTCTTCAGGAGCGGATACCAGTGTTGTCTTGGCCAATCTGGAGCAATGAGAATCATTTTCGGCCTCTCTGCTCTGGCTTTTAATAGAACTTTGGGTAGCAGAGGGAGAGGCGGAAAGGCATAGACTGTCAACGTTGTCCAATTGAAAGAAAGTGCGTCCACTTTCCAGGCCTGTGAATGATAGGTCCTTGAACAAAATTTTTTCAATTGGTAATTTCTGTGGGTAGCAAAGAGATCTATGTCTGGCTGTCCCCATACCTGAGTTATCTTTGCGAAAACTTGAGGATGCAACTTCCATTCGTGTGGATCTGTCATATTTCTGCTTAGGCTGTCTTGCCAGTGTGTTTTCCTTCCCTGGCAGGAATTGTGCCTGAAGTTGGATTTGCAATTTCAGAGCTGTGTTCCATAGGGTCATGGCTAGTCTGCACAGGGGGTATGAATGAGTTCCCCCCTGTTTGTTTATGTACCACATCACTGTGGTGTTGTCTGTCCTTATCAATAGCTGGCCTGGATGCAGTAGGTCTTTGAAGGCCATAACAGCATTTTGCACTGCTAGCATTTCCTTTTGGTTGATGTGTTGGTGCTTCTCTTTTTGGGACCATTTTCCCTGAATGCACTAAGCTGTCATGTGTGCCCCCCCCCCCCCCCCCAGGCGTAGTCCAAGGCATCTGTTGTGATGATTTCAGTTGCTTGAGGTACGCAGAAAGGGAGACCTACGTTTCTTTGGCATGCTTGAGCCCACCACAGAAATTCCTTTTGAAGACATGGAATGAGTGGTATAATTGTTTCCAAACTGTGGCTGTGTTGAGACCATAAGTTTTTTAGGTACCATTGAAGTTTCCTCATATGCAGCTTTGCACATGGGATAAGAAGGATGCAAGATGCCATGAATCCCAGAGCCTGCAGGACTTTCCTTGCAGTCAGCCTGGTGAAGGTTGCCATTTTGCTGAAGTATTGAGATAGTTGCCCTTGTTTGTCTGGTGTAAGGTAGGCCATCTGGGTGGTTGTATTCAAGCTGGCACCCAGGAAAATTATTTTTTGAGAGGGTATTAGTTTTGATTTCTTTTTGTTGACTGTGTATCCCAGAAAGTTCAACAGTTTTATTACAAATGCCAGGTGTTTCAAAAGTATGTCCTTGCTGTCCGCTTGGATCAGGCAGTCGTCCAGATATGGGTATATTTGTATTCCTTGAAGTCTGCAGAAGGCAATTACTGATGCCAGGCATTTCGTAAACACTCTGGGTGCAGTTGATAAGCCAAAGGGCAATGCAGAGAATTGATAATGGGTTGAACCTGCAAGAAATCTGAGGTATCTTCTGCAATCTTGTCTGATAGGGACATGCAGGTATGCCTCCTTGAGGTCCAATGTTACCAGCCAAGACTCCTTGCCCAGCATGGGAAAAAGCTGCTGTAATGTGAGCATCTTGAATTTTGGTACCTGTAAATATGTGTTTAGGATGGATAGGTCTAAAATAGGTCTCCAATCTTTGTCTTTCCTTGGTACCAGGAATAGTCTGGAATAAAACCCTTGACCTTGTTCTTTTGCACGTACCTCTTGAATAGCTTTCATGTCCATGAGAGCTGAAATTTGTTTTTGTGCCTCTGCCCTTTGATTTTGTGGCAGGTTTGGCATGCCTCTCATTTTTGGAAGGGTGTGAAAGTGGAATCTGTAGCCTCTGTCTATAATGTCCAGAATCCATTTGTCTTTTGTGACAATATGCCAATTTTTGAGAATAATGCCAGTTTTCCACCCAAAGGTGCTGCCATTAAAGCTTTGCTTGGCAGGTAAAGGGGGAAGTCATTGCGTCTGCTTTCTGAATGACTGTGATCTATCTTCTCCACCTCTTGGGGTTGGTGCTTGCCATTGTCTGGCTCTGAATGATCCTTGAGGTTGCCCTCTACCCCTCGGGCCTGTATCTGCCTCTTTGAGGTCTGTCCGTGGCTGGAAAGGACCAATTTTTTGAAGGCCAGTTTCTGCTGAAACGTGGAGGTTGTACCTGCAGGAAATCTTTCACTGTTTGCATTGATCTCGCTTTTTCCTCTATTTTCTTTAGTACCTCCTCAGCTTTAACACCAAACAATACATCTTTTTGAAGAGGTGCATCTAGTAATTTAGCTTTGACATGATCTGGTAAGGCTTGCTCTTTGAGCTAAGCATGTCTACGTATGACAGACCCTGTAACAGCAGCTCTACATGAGGCCTCTAAAACATCAAAACCACACTGCAAGGTATGTTTACCCACTTGCTCTGCACTATGCAACAAATCCTGCAACTCTTAAATCTGGTTGTGTCATTTTGCTTTTCAACTGAGATAACAAAAACTGTTGATACTTTAACATATGGAACTGACAGTTTAATGCCCTCATGGTTAAAGTGGCCGAGGTATACACCTTTTCCCCCCACCTTTCTAAAGCTCTGGAATCTCTCTCTGAAGGTAATGGGTTTTTAGCAGTAAAGGCCTTAATTCCCTTGGGACCCTGTGAAATAGTTTCTGGGTCAGCAGTATGGCTTTTGTATAGGAACTGGTGTGAATCAGGAACCTGGTAATACCTGTCTGGTTTAACAGGAGCTGGAGGTAAAGAATCTGGGTTGAGGCTGGCTTCTGTGTACACATCATCTAATATATCTAAAACAGGAGGGATAGCCAGGGGCCTATGCTGGGGGAGCAAGAGAAAATCCCTGAGCCTTTTCTTGGAATCTGAGTAATCTTGGCCTTCCCAGTGAAAGTGTTCCCTCAAAGTATGTAGGGTTTCCCCAAAAGAGTAGTCCTCAGGGGGGGAGACTGAGGGAATAGACTCCTCTGCATCAGAGTCTTCAAAAGGAGAATAGGTATAGTCCTGGTCCTCAGAATGTTCAGAGGTAATAGAGGCTTGATCTGAGGAAGGGTAGTCTTCCTCTAATCTGGACCTTTTGTCCGAAGGGGGTTGAGAACCCCTGATATGAGTAATCAAAATCCTCAGCCATTTTGAGCATCTGTTTTTTAGGCATGGGGCCTTGAGAGGGGGTCTGAGGTCCCTGTTTTTTAGTTTTCATGGCTGCTTTAGATTTTGTGAAAGCTTTAATAGAGAAGGAGGAAGGCCTGAAGACACCTTGAGAAATGGCAGGCCTGTCTAATCTCGGAGTTTCCCCGTCAAGAGTGGCGTCGGTATCTGTAGTTGGAATGGGGACCGAGGAGCCTGCGACCTCGGGTACTGAAGACACCGGTAATGAAGTGTCATCGGTACTCAGGTGCCGAGTAGGCGCCTCGCTGAGAACTGGTAGTCGGCCTTAGCGTGGTGTCAGTAGAAGTCGCGGACCTCGTATGTCGGTCCTTATCTTTGCGTCTTTTACTCAAAACTGGAGTCGGAGTATCCGACGACATAATATAATTACATTTTTTACCAAAATAGTGAAGGGCGAACTCACCCCGACTCTTAATAGAGCGTTTGTTGAATCTAGCACAAAAACGGCAGACCGAGACGTCGTGGTCTGGGCCTAAGCAAGGAATACAGAGGGAATGGAAATCCTTATGCGGTATTTGCTTCCCACAAGAAATACAATTATTAACTTTGTCTGACATTGGTCTGAGGCAAGAAAGTTTCCCCAACGGGGTACTTAGCTTTTAAGAAGACTTCGATTTCCAAATTTTCGTAATCTCAAGAGCTGGCCGACCGGCACTTGCGAACTGCTTCTGCTTCGGGCACCACACGGCAAAAAAGACTGAAGAAAATGGCGTCGGCTGGTTCTTTTATACCGCTGTCGCACTGACGTCAGGGAAGAAGCGACGACAACCGACGCTGGACCTAGACTTTGGAATTCGGCCGACCGAGGACCCGCCTGACGGCAGGAGAACCCATCTGTTATGACTGCGGCTGTATGCACGATGAACATGTGCTTAAAAGGTATCAAAACAGAATCACCCATGCTGTCAGCTGTAGTTGCTCTAAGCTGGAGTGCACCATTTGCTCTGGACGCTGTGTGAGATGATACAGTTAGTGAAGAAGCTTGTGGTAATTTGCCCTTGGCCAATTCCATGAAAAGGGAGACACAACTTTGCCTGGACCAAAAGGGGTTTACCACAATGATCTCTGTCAAGTCTTTCTGAATCTTTAGAAGTACTTGGGAATCATTGGACAAGGTGTAAATGAATAAAAAACATTCCAAACCATGATAGTGATACAGCACACCTGTCTTCAAAGCATGACTCTGAGGATGCCCTGAACAGAATTTCTTCAGTTGTCTGCTATGAAAAGAGATAAACAGACCTACTTGAGGCATTCCTCACATTGTAATCAAGTCCTAGAAGACCTCTATATGCAGCTTCCAGTCATAAGGGTCTGTCTAGGATCTGCTAAAGACGCAGCAAATCTCAAATGTTACTCAGAGGATAATTGTGCTTGGCACATAGAGCATCCTTAGATTCAGCCCCAGTGGAGCTTTTGCAAATCCGCAAAACAAGGAGCACCAGAATCATTAGACCAAAGGATATGAACTTTGCAACATAAATAGAACATGCTGGCAGGACAGATCCCCATGCTCTGGAACAAGCTCCCCATCCATGAGAATCAGAGTCTGTCCCTAACCCTATTGAAACAGAACCTTGACCACTGGATGGGTAATCATAAATTCTTCCACGTGCCTCCATGTCTATTGCAGACAAAGGCTGACAGTAAATATTCCCAGTATAACATACCCTCTGACATAACTTTTTAGCAACATTCTAACATAAATGCACCTCCTAACAAACACACCTGCCCCCAGTTAACACAAACATGTTATAAAGGGTCACAATCAGGTTGGGTTGCATGGCTAGGCTTATAAAGGCCCTGGTTGTAGTTAGACTAGTATATACTCATGAACGTTTGCAAAGGTGTTCAGAAAGGACAGTCTTATTAACAAGCACTTTCTGAACATTAAGTATGAAACTAACTTCTGGCATTACTGACTGACTGTCACTTAAAAGTTCACAGAACAGCTTTGCAGCAATGTGTATTTTCTCAGCAATAAATATGAAACACTAATGTCTGACTAATCCTCCATGATCTACCATAAAAAAAGTCAGATATTTCATAAAAAGCAGGACAAAAACATGAAGGGACAACAGGAATGTTCTGCAAAACAGCTGTGCTCCCCTCAGCAGTACCCACCAGCAAACCATTCACTAGGCATATCCAAAATCAGGTATAAAACTATGTGCAGAATGTAAATGGGGAGGATTTTTTACTATGCATTTACACGCACGACATACTACTTAATAACATTACTCTGGGGTCAGTTTGGCAACACTGAATGCTTAGCTATCCTGAACACCAATGACACATGAATAAGGAGCTCATTAGTAAGACTCAGAGCAAGTTTTATGTCAGGGGTACTATTTGGCTGTGGTAAATGCAATAGGTGCTTTAACTGGTTATGCTCTAAAACACAAGCCCACAGCTGTGGTCCACTTAGCAGTATCTACTGCTCCACTCTCCTGAATATAGAACAAAAGCAGTAGCAGTGTGGAGCTCAGAGCCAGGTTCAGCAATATATAATGTAGTCAGGGGTAGAGAAAGTACAGTTGTGTACACTTACCATAAATGTAGCTGTTACAGTAGATTCACTGTTGCAGTCATCACTTGTGGGTTATTCCTAATGGGTAGCCCCCAGCTGCCCTGAATACTAGAGTAAAGGATTTCCCTCCTGCATCGTCTGTTTAGCAACTGTGGCTGACGTCAGGTCATCAGGGCTATAAAGGGTGACAGCCAATGCCATTACATCAGTTTTTCTTGCCCCCCCCCCCCCAATAGTCAGGAGCCCCTAAGAGGATATAGAAAAAACGGGTAAGGTGGGAGGGAAACAGGCCTGCAACAGTGAATACACTTGAACATCTACATTTGTGGTAAGTGTACACAACTGTACTATGTTCTTCATGTTTCACTGTTGTAGTCATCACTTGTGAGAAGATTCCCAAAGCTGAGGAAGTGGGTGGAGGCATGTTATGTAGGCTATGGGGATGCTATCAAGCCCTGCAGGACTGCAGATGCAAATCCTGCCCTGGTTTTGGAGACTGTAGCTAGCTGGTATTGTTTAGTGAAAGTGCGGATAGATGTCCATTGTAGCTGCTTCCAGGATATCCTTGGTAGGAACCCTTCTCAGGAAGGCCATGGAAGTAGAGGTTGCTCTAGTGGAATGAGATCTGCTAGATTTAGGAGGACTCTTTCCATGGAAGGCACAGCAAAAATGTGTGCAATGAGAGATCCATTTGGAAATGGTCTGCTTAGTAATGGGTTTCCCCTCTGCTCCAGGAGTGAATGAAACCAGGAGCTGGTCAGATTTTCTGACTGATTTGGTCCTTGTCAAGGTAAAATCGCAGTTGTATGTGTACTTCCAGGGTATGCAGAATTCTTTCTCCTTTATTGGTAGACTTTGGGTAGGTAGGTGAATGGCCTGGCTGAAGGTTACCTCAGAGACCACTTTAGGCATAAAGCTGGGGTTGGTTCTCAGAGAGAGACACTGTCTATGTGGAAAATGGTGAAGGGCTCAGTGGCCACTAGTGCCTGGAGCTCAGACATCCTCCTAGCAGAGGTGATGGCGAGCAGTAGAGCAGTTTTCCAAGAGAGGTACTTGAGATCTGCTGAGGATGCTGATTCAAAAGGGGGTAGAGTCAACTTTTCCAAAACAAAGTTAAGATCCTAAGCTGGAGCAGGTGGCCTTCCAGGCGGTCTGATGTGAGCTACACCTCTGAGGAACAGTTTTAAGAGGTGCTGAGAGAACAAGGGCTGCTCTGCCTGGACACGGGCTGAAACAGCCGAAGCATGAGTCTTGATAGAGGAGTAGGACAACACCTTTTGTGGAAGCTCTGCCAGGCAGTCCAGAACCAGTGCTAAAGTGGCACTGGTGCTGTCTGCGCCTCCGCTACTGGACCAGCAGGTGAACCTTTTCCATTTTGCTGAATAAGATTTTCTGGTGCTGGGTCTACGGCCACCTTAAAAATGTCGAACACTTGCTTGCTGAGGGCTGCAGTGTTATGTGCCTTTGAGGAATCAACCATGCAGTTAACTTGAGAGTGGCCAGGTCTGGGTGTAGTACTTTCCCTCTCTGTTGTGTGAGAAGGTCTGTGGAGGGGGGTAGCGGGATGGGAGGGTACCTGCTCAGACTGAGCAGCATGGGGTATCAGTGCTGCCTCAGCCAGTCTGGCACAATTAGGATAGCCCTTGGCCCTTCCTCTCTGATCTTGAGCAGCACTCTGGGAATCAGAGGTAGTGGGGCAAACGCATATACAAACACACTGCCCCAATGAAAGGAGAGGGCGTCCACCCTCCAAGCTTCTGGGTGAAACTGTCTTGAGCAAAATTTTGTTAGCTGGCGGTTCTGGTAGCTTGCAAAAAGGTCTATGTCTGGTTTCCCCCAGATTTGACTGATCTGAAGGAAGGTCTTTTTGTGCAGTTGCCACTTGTGTGGATCCAGGAGTTGTCTGCTTAACTGGTCTGTCAGGGTGTTTTGTTTCCCTGGAAGGTGTTATGCTATCAGATGCAGTCCCAGGTTTGAGGAGGACTGCCAGATTTTCATAGCCAAGTGACAGAGGGGGTAAGAATGCACGCCCCCTTTCTTGTTGATGTACCACATGACAGTTGTGTTGTCTGTCTTAATTAAAAGGACTCCAGGTGACAGATGTTCTTGGAAGATTAGAATTGCTCTGTGCAATGTTAGCATTTCTTTCAGGCTGATATGGAGACCCTAAACCCTCCTGTTCCCAAAAGGCCTAAGTTCGCAGTGTTCCTTTGTGAGCTCCCCAGGCAATGTCTGGGGCATCTGTGGTTATGGTTTGGGCATGTGGCTGAAGTACAAAGGGGAGACCCTTATTCGGGTTGCAAGCCTCAGCCCAATATAGGAACTCCTTGCTCAGACAAGGAATCAGGGGGAGTTGGTATTCCAGTGAATGGGAGTGCTGGCACCAGAGATTCCTCGGGTACAATTGTAATTTTCTCATGTGTAGCCCTGCAAGTGGCACCAGCAGGATGCAGGAAGCAATGTATCCCAGGGCTTGCAGGATTCTTCTGGCAGTGAGGTGAGTTGCGTGTGCCAGCTGGTGTAGACAGACTGTAGGAAGGGCCTGTTTCTGAGGGGGGGAGGAAGGCCACTTGTGCTGAGGTGTCTAGAAGGGTGCTCAGGAAGGTAATCCTTTGTGTGGGCTGTAGGTGGGACTTTTCCCGGTTGATGGTAAATCTCAGAGAGGTTAATAGGGTTTGCACAAAGGAGGTCCTGCAGGAGTCTTCCTTGGTTTCTGCTTGTATGAGGCTGTCGTCAAGATAGGGATAAATGTGTATGCCCTTCTATCTGCAAAATACGACTGGAGCCAGGCACTTGTTAAAGACTCTGGGAGCAGTGGATAAGGGCAGAGCAGAGAACTGGGACCCTGCTCTGAACCTTAGGTAACTCCTGTAGGACTGTCTGAAAGGGATATGCAGGTAGGCATCCTTCAGATCTAGGGTCACTAGCCAGGCTTGTGGCAGGAGCATAGGTAGTAGTTTTTGTAGAGTCAGCATCTTAAATTTTGGAACCAGGAGGGACAGATTCAGGGTGGAAAGGTCTAGGATAAGGTGCCAGGTGCCCTCTTTTCTGGGAACCAAGAACAGTCTTGAATAAAATCCTTTTCTGGCCTGTTGCTTTGGTACAGGTTCTACAGCATCCTGACATGAAGCTTTCTGATCTGACAAACAGCTTCTGTCCCCTGATTTGCAGGGACGTCTGGGCAACCTGACCTTTTTGGTTTCACTTTGAAATAGAATCTGTACGTGCTGGTAATAATTTTCAGGACCCATAGATCTGAGGTGATAGCCTGCCAGTTTTCTAGGAAGAGGGAAAGTCTTCCTCCTAGCCTGTTGGGTGACCTGATGGGCAAAGGGGGGGGGGGGGGGTCACTGAGAAGAAAAGAGTTGGTTTAGAACTCCCTTGCCTAGGAGCAGCAGTGGACCACAGCCTGGGTCTCTGTTGGCTATGGGAGTGATGCCTAGTGGTTTTGTCTCTACGCCCCTTTCTCTGGACTAGTTTTGTCTGAGAGGGAAAGGAGGACCAGGGTTTAGTGGGGAAGTTTCTGCTGAAACTGGGAGGTTGCACCTGTAAGAAGTCCTTGACAGTTTGCATGGACTTGGCTTTATCCTTCATTTTCTTAATGACATCCTCCAATTTAGGGCCAAACAACTGGTCTTCATCTAAGGGGGCGTCTAGCAGTTTGAATTTTACCTGGTCAGGCAAAGGCTGCTCCCTCATCCAGGCATACCTTCTGATTACAGAGCCTGTGACTGCAGCCATCGGCATCAGAGTCCTCAAATGCTGCTAAGGGCTTGTCTTCCATGTCTGACTCCTCAAGGACAGATTCTTCTGATTCCTGGTAACAGAGGGCCTCAAAAGAGGCGTCCCTTTTTCCTTTGGCTGGGGTGGAAAGATGGGGCTGGCCTCCCCTAATAATAGTCATAAAGTCTTCTGCCATTCTGAGCAGTTGCTGCGACTGAGGAGCTGGCTGTCTGTTGCTGGGGCCTAGGGAAGGGACCTTTTTGGGAGTAGTCTTAGGGTTGGGCCTGGACAGGTCCAGTAATCTTATACAAAGGGAGTTTAACTGGCAGCGTTGTTGTCGATCTGAGTCTGGCTTTGGTAGTCGGTAGAGTCTCAGCGGAAGCCGGTGCCTGCAAAGCGGCCCCGGACCCAACCGCATGAGGGAGAGGTGACACACCGGCAGAGGGATGTGGATCCAACGGCATACTGGACTCTGAACGGGTCTCGGTAGAGGCCTGTGATGGTTCCTCGGCTGGTGTCAGGGGCTGTGAATCCGCCTCATTGAGTTTAGCTGTTGCACTGAGTTGAAAAATACCAGACTTTTGATCCGAGTTGTCAGAGGGCCTAACTTTTAGAGGCCTATCTCTATCCTTTTCTTTCTTTTTTCAAGGTAAGTCAGTAGCCGGTTGAAAGACCGATGCCATATCGCATTGAGAAAAAAAGACTCACTAAAATACCTAGCCACAATTTCAGCTCTTCTTGGTATGGTTCTAGCATTAAACGGGGCACAGAACCGACACCCAGGGACATCATGGTCTGGGCCTAAACAAATGACACAGAGAATGCAATTCTTGGTGTGGGATCTGCTTTCCACAACTGAAGCAATTATGGACCATCTCTGACATCGGTTAAATGCAATAAAATATTCCCCAACGGGGTTTTTAGCTTTAGATGGTTTTCCTCACTCTGGCAACGGCCGACCGCCGCACTCACAAAATTGCTTCTGCTTTGGGCTCCACGGCATGAAAGACTGAGGTAATAGCATCAGCTATCATCCTTTATAGCCCTGATGATCTGACGTCAGCCACAGTCTCTGAACAGCAGATGCAGGAGGGAAATCCTTTACTTTACTTTGGTATTCAGGCCGCGGGCTACCCATCAGGGGTAACCCACAAGTGATGACTGCAACAGTGAAAGAACATCTGTACAGTACACCAGATCAATTTGTAGCAATTAATACAGGTCAGCATGACTGTTTACAATACTATCATGCTAACTAATATAGCTGGCTTGACAGTTTGATGTTCAGCAAACGAGAATATGGTGTTATAATGGATAAGGTCACAATGAAATAACAAATGGACATGCAACATACCATAAAGTAAGTCTGGGCCAAGAACTAAACATACAACTAGAAACGTATGAAATGATGGCATGGCTTAGTAAGAGACCTAATGTAAAAACATGCCCGTGCTTGAAAAACACTTCCTGTCACTCCACAAAAAGCCATTTCTAAATATGCATAAGCTGATACAAAAAATATCCAAATACATTAATTACAAACTTGCTCACAAACACCTTTCGATGTAAAAAGTACAGTTACCTACCAAATCATTCAGATGATCACTACTGTAGTAGTCTTAGCTATGTGGGTTATATTCCACCAAGGATACAACACCCAGCCAGTTTACAAAGCTTCAGGGCACTTTTCACACTCCCAAACTGTCAGGCAGCTTGAGCTGAGCTGACAAAGACAATTTTGGATGCAAAGCCCTTCAGAGCTTTCCAGACAGCCGACAGAGGGATGTTGAGCCCTGAAAGGACAATGCAAACAACAACAACAACAAAAAAAGGTCCACAACCTGGCATAAAAAGCACACAAAAGACAAGGGGGGTGGAGGGTGCAGCAACTGCAATAGTGATCATTAAAACACCTACTGGTATGGTAGTTTTTTTCTTGAACAGCTCTACTATGCCCATCATACTAATCACTGCTGCAGTAGCTTTAGCTATATGGCTAGATTACCTTAGCTATATACATTTGGGAGGTAAAAGGGGAAGAATCCATAAACCCCTGGAGAATGGTCCTAGCAAAGCCTGATCTGGACTTAAAGAATCAAGTGTAAAGTGCTTTGTAAAATTATGTACAGGCAACCAAGCAGCAGCTTCTACAATTCGTCTAGAATCTAACCCATTCCAAAAAGCCATAGATAAAGCCAAGACCCTGGCAGAATAGGCTTTTACCCTGCTTGGAATAGTTTTTTTTTTTATGGTGAATATAACAAAAGGTAATAGCCTTAGACAACCAATTGGAAACAGTCTGTTTTGACAAAGGTTGCCCCTTTTTAACTTCAAAAAAATGAACAACCGATATGAAGATCTGAAAGACTCAGTTCCGTCAAGTATCTGCCTTGTCTGTGGACATTCAAAGTATGGGGGATCCTTTCACACTTATTTTTAGGTTCAGTAAAGAAAATGAAGACATGAACAAAGTAAACTCTGATACCAATTTAGGCATAAAAGAAGATTAGTTCTCAAAGTATCCCTGCTCCCATGGAAAATGAGATAGGGTTGTCACATCATAAGTGCTTACAACTCAGACACCTTTCCTGCAGAGGTCACAGCAATCAGTAAAACTGTTTTCCATGTTAAGAACCTCAAGTCAGCCAGATTAGCTGGTTCAAATGGGGCAAGTGTTAGCTTCTCCAACACAAAATTTAAGTTCCGAGGAGAGGTCATCTGTTGTCTTGCAGGTCTCTTACGCAAAACCCCTTTCGAGAAAATTTTGATAAGAGACTGCAGTGAAAGAGGACACATGGGCACATATGCTGAAATGGCTGATAAACCTTAACAGAGGAATAAAAAAGGTCACAGTATAGCGACTAACACAAATATTGTAGAAGAAGAGAACAACTAGCCCTGAATGGGTGTCGAGTATGTTGTTGGCACCAATTAGAAAACTATTTCCATTTGGTGATATATGATTTTCTAGTAGCAGGTTTTCTTGCCTCAGTTAGTACCTGCGGCGCATCCTCAGTAAACAGGTGCCTAAAAAGAATTAAGACCCTACCATTCAAGCAGTCAACTGAAGTTGATTGGTGTAGGGGTTTATCAGACACCGCAGTTCTAGTGCTAGTAGATCCAGTCTGTGAGGAAGCTTGATGAAATTACCACTGGCCATTTCCAAAAGAAGGAAGAACCATGGTTGCCAGGGCCAGAAGGGAGTCACCAAAATTATCTTTTTTTTCAAACACCTTTACTGAATTAGCACTTGTGACAAAGGCAAATTTACTTTCATATAAAAGTAAATCAAACTATAATTAACATAATAAAATCATATTTCACATATACTGCTATATGTTACATAACCTAAACATTACATAAATTATTCAACTCCTGCCTTTTTAACAAGAAACATCTTTATTAAGCCATCACTTACTACACACGCAATCATACATTTATATAAATGAAAACAAACCACACCAACACAATCCTAGATGTAAGCATTTTACATCACAAGCCATAGTGACACACTCCCAGTTGCAAACATTATACATCGCTTGTAATCTACTCAATCTTTTTAAGTCAAACATTACATAGCTCATTTTAGTCCTGCTGCCTTTTTAAACCTCATTCCTGCCTTGTATGCATTGTTCACACAATTCCCATTTTATTCTATGTAGTTTGCTCCTATCCTTTTCCAATCATTTTATCTCTGTTACTATATTCGCTACTTCTAGTATAAATGGTTTAGATTTTTATTTCCGTTTTCTAGTAATTTTTTCTCTTCTGGAAGCCACCATTATTAGACACAGCAAGTCCTTACCATGTCTAGGCAATTCTGATTCTTTATCATAGCTCAAAAAAAATCATCTCCCTTATCAGACCAATATGCCCATCTAGCATCTCAGATAGTGCATCCCACAGGGAAACCTTAAAGTACGCCAATTCACTGCATTCCCAGAAAATATGTTCCCAATTACCTTTTTCTTCCCTGTCACACCTCCAACATTTGCTGTCTACCGGAGAAAAAATTCTCTGGAGTCTACTTGGGGTACAGAAATATCTATGTGAACATTTCCAAGCAAAAATCCTAAATCTTCTAGATTGTGTTGCATATTTGGGAGACGTTCATATATCCTCCCATTGTTTCTTTGTGAACTGCTTATCGCAGCTCTCTTCCCAATCCTTTCTAACCTCCTCTGATTGATTCTTCTAGTTATCATGCAATATTTTACATGCTCTAATACTCATTCCTTTTTAACTGCATCTTCTGTTCTGAATTCTACTAAAAACTCTACCAGTACTGGTCTTTTGTTTAGGACCCCATTATTTCTTTGTCTTTTTTATACTTTGATATCAACCCCCAACAGGAATGGCAATCTTTAACCTGCAGTACAAATAATTATTGGTGTCTTCTCATTCTATCATTTTTCCCTCTCTAGTTATTTGCTCCTAATACCTTGGTTCCTTTGCCAGCTTTCTCCAAGAAATTCCAGCTCCTCTTGCCTATTGTCTATATCTCTAATTTCAATCATCCATATTTGCAGAATATCCTTTCTCTAATCCCATGTTGGCTTAGTTCTTAGAATACGTTCTCCTACATTATGGATATAATATTTTGTAGGATTATTGTAATTCTCCTTAAAGGCCTGCATCCAAAATCCCAGTCTCCTTGTTTCATCATCATCCCTTTCCACTTTGAATTATAGTTTTTTGCTTGTGTTATGTATATAGGAGCCTTAACTGTGCAGCTCTGAAACACCCCTTCAAATCAGGTAATCCCAATCCTCCCTGTTATGCTGGAAGAATCAGCTTATCCCACTTGACTCTTGCTATCCCCCCCAGATAAAATATTTCAGCTCTTTATTAATTGCTATCAACAACTTCTCCTCTGGTGATAAAAATATGTCTGACATGTGTAGAAGACTAAAGGAACTAAAAATATGTTACCTACTTGTATCTTACTATCCATATCACAAAGCTTCCATTGTCTCAGTTTTTGTATTATCTTTTGTTTAGTCTCTTCCCACATATTCTTAGCTGCCACACTAGAATCATTTTTAATCCATACTCCTAAATACTTCATTTTATCATGTGCCATAAATATGGATATTCCTGAACCAATTCATGTGTGGGTACATAATTTATCACTACTGCCTTTATTTTAGCTTCATTCATTTTGTATCACAAAAAGTTCTGAAACTGTCTCAAAATGCTCCATAACACTGTAAAATCTCTTTCTGGTTTTGTCAAGTATGAAATAATATCATCTGCAAATAAAGCCAGCTTTCCTTGACTGCCATACTAATTATATCCTTGAATTTCTGAATCTCTTATTTTCGTTGTCAATGGTTCTAAATATAATGCAAATAATAAAGGAGAAAGAGGACACTCCTGCCTGATTCCTCTGCTCAAGCAGAAATTATCAGAGAGGACCCCACCCACTTTATCTCCCCTGATCCCTCATATATCCTCCTAATCAAACTTATTTTTTCAAGAAATACAAATGCTTCCATTGCTCTGCTCTAAGTCCCAGCTTATTCTGTCAAACACTTTCCTCTGCAACAATACCCACCAACAACAATGGTATTTTCTTCCATTCCTCTGCCCTCTGGATCATCAGTGCTCTGTTAATGTTGTCAAATGTTTGCCTCCACTCCACAAAACCACAGTGATCCATATCTATCAGTTTTGGCATTACTTTTGCCATTTTTTAGTCATTATAGACAAGGACACTTTATAATCATGGTTTTGTATGGTAATGGGCTTGCACGAAGCTGAATCTGATGGATCTGGACTCTCTTTAGGTATTATAGCCACCACTGCTTTCTTCCAGGACACGGATACTTTTCCTCTTACAATACTGTTAAACTAAACCTTCCAGATCTTTATCAATTTTTTCCTCCTAGCTTCCAAACTTCCACAGGAATACCATCTCTTCCTAGGGTCTTTCTTGTAGACTGGTTATACATCACAATTTTTTGTCACCTCCTCCTGTCTTAACCATTAATAATTGACCCTCATCTACCTCTAACCTTGGCATATTTAGTTAACATTTCCATTTGTATCTTTTCTTGATTTTCATATTTCTCTGCTTTACAGAGACTCTTACAGAATTTCCGAAATATTTGTAATACCGCTACAGGATCTCTTCTTACATTCCCTGTTTTAGGCTCCCTAAGTTTGGTGACAGCTCTTTCTACTTTCTGTTGCCTGACTCACTCAAAGTTTTTGTGCTCGTGTTATTATAAAAAACAGTTGGTTAACAGCAATATTTCTAAACTCATGCATATTATTGAGGTAATCCCTTATTTTCTGTCTAGCACTCTGCAGTTGATCCTCTTCTTGTTCTGAGAGATTCCCCCTATTCTGCAATTCTTTAACATTTATCAGTCCCTCTAAATGATTCTTGTTACTTCTTAATCATAGCTCCCTTTCTTTTACTTCCACCCTATTTTTAAACTGCACCTTAATTTTATCCCACTCCCCATATATAACTTAAGAAGAAATTTATATCCTCTCTAACAGCTCCTGAATAATCTCCAGCACCCATTCCTTAAATTCTTCTCTTTTCAACAGATAGGTGGGAAAGTGCCAATGTCTCATTTTTATTTCAATACTCTGTGATTTTATTTTACCTATTATTGGCACAAGATCTGAAAAACTTATTGGGCGAGTATCAAGACCTGCAATGAAATGCACATGTTCTGTGAAATGTAAATTCTGACTAGCCTAGCCCAGTTTTTATATCTTGGGAAATAATATGTAAATACACTCAACTCCTATTACTGAATTCACATCTTTCATGCCAAATATTTTTATAAATTTCTTCAAAAATCTACCCTCCATTGTTATATTTCCCCCTCTGAGCCCCCCCAGACACATCTTCGTTGCTGTAAATCAAATTCCAGTCCCTTGCTGAAAACTGAGAATTTCTCCCAGAATTTTCTTAAGCTCCACTACAGCAGTTTTAGGTGGAATGTAAATACATGCCAGTGTAATCTCCTCCCTTGCCAGTAGCTCCTTTGCACTACAAATCTGCCATTATCTTTTTTTTATCTTCTTCTATCACTATTGGAACTTCTCTTGCAATTAATACAAGTACTCCTGTTTTCCTCTGTCCGAGGTATTCAGCTGAATAATCATCCTGAAAACCTTTCTTTATCAAATTCACATATTCATTTCTTCATAAGTGCGTCTCCTGTAACATAGCTATTTGCACTCTACATTTTTAATATAGTTCACTACTCTTTTTTTATTCCACTGAATAACTATCCTGAAAACCTTTCTTTATCAAATTCACGTTTATTTCTTTGTGTGTCTCCTGCAACACAGGTATTTGCACTCTACATTTTTTAATATAGTTCACTACTCTTTTTTTTGTATTCATCAGTGAGGCCATTTACATTTAAAGACATCACAGAAAGCATCACTGTATTAAAAAGTTATTCCCACATTTTATATACAACACCTATTTTGTTAACTATCTAGTTCCAGATTTTGTGCTACATGCATACACTGTTTGGTTGAACTTTTATGCAGTTGTTTCTTACCATATCCATTTGAGCCTATGTCGCATCATATATTTTTGAGGGCTTTCAATAAAACACACACCCCAATACCTCCCTAAAACCTATTAACTTAATACTAACACACAAATTATGTACTTCAAATACTGACTTACTCTCCTAATAAGTAAAAATGTCCTAAACTGGCAGCCACACTCATACACTTGAATTAACTTAAAATAAAGGTTATCCATGCTAATATGCATGGTGCAGCCTGTGCTTCTACAAAGCGCTGATTGGTTTAGTCTTATCTTTATAGCTCTCCCAACTGGGAAAAGCCCCAAATGCTTTCAGACATTATTAACCTTGGGAAAGCCTTTGAATGCCTTCAGAGAACATCATCTCCTGGCCAGTTTCTCTATCTTTTCCCTCATCCAATCAATTTCCACCAGACTGTATCCAGTTTCTCTTTATCAGATTGTTTCTATGGAAACATGAAGACCACCTGCAGAATTGTTACTGACCATACATGTACTTGCTAGAAAATAAAACTCAATATTAACAGTTTCTTTGCATTTACTTTCTCTCACTTAAAACTTAATAAATCAAAAATCTTTAATCCAGTCATATCCCCTGCAAGAATGCGAAAAAAAAAAATCATTCATTTTTCTTTTATCATGCTTTTCTTAACCAGGCTTTTTTATATTGTAGTGCCTACATTTCTTAAAACTGAAGGAGAAAAAAAAAAAAGCAGAACCTGTTTGCAATCCCCATTACACTTGAAATAATTGAAAAAAAAATTTACTTTATAGCACGTAAAGAAAAACACATGCCACAAAATTAGTACTACTTAAGAAAAATGTTTTTACTTACAATTAACTTCCTCCCTCCTCTTCCCCTCCCACAAAGCACTTTTCCAAACATTAATGACATGAAGTAGGACATATGCTTTAGTGCCCCCCCCCCCAAGTGCAATAAATTCTAAAAATGTCCAATATTTCCAGATTTTCTTATTCTGTCATATTTCTCAAATATAATTATTGCATCGTAATCCCAAATTAAGTTACTGGTTTTATTATGCTCATCTCTGAAATCCTGTCTCTACTTCATTTCCAACTTACTCTCCCTTCTTCTAGTCAACTCTCATGCTCCCTTCCTTCTCTCCAACATTTTCCATTAAAAAAAACTATAAAGATTTCACAAGTACACTCCTTCTGTGGCCTTTATTACCAGAAGTACAAGAAATAGAATTTCCTTCTATTTCACATCTTACTTTTTGTTGGACAAACTTTTGTATTTCCTCCTTAGCATGTACTTTGTCAACAAATGATCTTGTCCCTTCAGGGAAGAATACCTTCAGGACAGATGGGTACAGCACTTTGAATCTCATACCTGCATCTCGACATCCCCCGAATAGTGGAACAAATTTGCTCCTGTTCTGACTGCTGTACAATAAGTAATTATTCTCCACAAACACTATCTCTGACATTTATTACTTTATCCTTCTGCCACAGTTTTATCAGAATCAACTCCTTCTGCTGGTAAGATTGCATCTTTATTACTAAAGGTTTAGGTTGCTTTCTTATAGCCACGTTTGAAGAATACACAGCAATACTTCTCAACTGTACAGATTTTCACAGAACGTTCAGATTTTTGCATAATATTTTTAGCCCTTTTTCATAAAAGTGTGTTTTTCTGAAAAATTTGTGGCAAATCATTAAAGATTGAAGTTAGAAAATAATGTCAGACATCTGAGTTTCAGACTTCACAAATTTCAATTTAATGTAAAACCTGTTATTCTATCAACTCTCTAAGTACGTAACAGCAATATTTAAAAACTGTCCCTATTTTTGGGTCTTTGTCCAACTTTTATTTACAGCATTGTTTAGATTTCTTGCTGTAAGAGGTTGAGAGGTATGATTCACACGATGTACCCTTCAACTAACAACTGCTGTGTAACACCAGTCAAGTTGCTTATTTGTGCTTTCATAAAATTAATGCATTCTGTTCATTTTAGTTTCTCTGGTATAGCTGAAAATCTCAGGTTTTCCCTATATGCTCTGTCCTCTAATTCTATTATTTTTTTGAAACATCTCTTCCTGGGCAGTCTCATATTCAAGCTAGCCTTTTCTTCATTTCGACCGCTGATTTTTGCAGCTTTATCATCTCACCTGAACATCTGTTTAAAGCTTTTTCCATCTTTTCCAGTCTTTTCTTGTTTGTGTTGATATATTACATCAGTGTTTTATTTATTTTAAGCATGTCGGTAAGCAGTTGTCTTGCGTCTTCCTATAGGTTACTGGAAGTCATATCTGGAGCTTGCATTGTTTTTTGCTGAACAGATGCAGAACTTCCTCACTCGGTGTTTCTTCCTCACTTTTTGTAGCCGATTGTTTTCCAGTTCTTCTGTACTTCTTTATTCTTGGCATCCAGGCAACACACTTACTAGTTAGTTACTGAAATTTACCCATAAACACAAGTCTACTGGCCTTCTCTGCAGAGTTTCTGTTTTCAGATTATGATAGCTATTAACAAGCTGTTACTCAACGTGCATCCATCTTGGAAGTACCTCACCACAATGATCTTGAGAAATTCCCTCTGAATCTTTGGAAGTACCCTGGATATTAGTGAAATAAAAATACAGGAACATCCTTGTCCAAAGAAAAGAAAAAGGCACCTGTCTTCCAGGCCTTTTTGAACAGAATCATGGAAGAGAACCTTGCCAGTTGATTGATCAGATTAGTGGCAACGTGGTCTAATTAAGGAAGCTCAACAGATGGATCCAATGTTGGAAGACCATTTAATCTACTTTCCATTCATGAGAGATTACTCTAGTCCTGCTCAGCTTGTCTGCCACACAGTTTTGCTATGACGGAATATAGGATGCCTGCAGAGTGAGAATGCACTGTGAAGCTATATCCCAAGCTAACATGGCTAGTCTGCAAAGGGAATATGACCTGGCACTGCATGCACAGATGCCCCACACTACCACCCCCTGTCCTTGGTGCCCCACACCCTCTGCACTTTTATTCCTCCTGAAACTGCTCTAAGCAAACTCCGCAGCATCTGTGGCGAGTATCTGCTTTGCAGCAGGGATGGAGAAAGGGAGACCTGGATTTAAGGATCTCTGTTGTCTCTAACAAAATATTTATCTTCTGACAAACCCAAGCACTGGAATTTGAAAAGATAAAGGGTGTTGATGCTGGGACCAAAGAGATTTCAGATATCACTGTATCTTCCTCATGTGAAGTGGGATTCCAGGGGAATCATGAGAATCATGAGTGCCATGAGACCCAAAATCCTGATGTATTCTCTCACAGTGACCAAAGTTTAAGTGAAAAACCTTAGAACTAGATCTACATAAAGATCTATTTTTCTGTGGAAGAAAATCTCTCTGAACTGAGAGGTTTATAGTAGACATTCCAAGAACACAATCCTGTGTAAATAAGTCAGAAAAAGCCTTTGAATGTTCTCTTGGAATTCCAGCTTGTGTAAGCCATCTCTCACCCAAGGGACAGAAATTCCAGTCAATTTGAAAAAGATTCTGCAAAGATAAACAAGTGGTCTAAATATGGAAAATTTGAATTCCATGTAGCCTACAATAAACTATAGCTACATTGGAACTAGACACTTTGTGAACACTCTCAATGCAGTCACTGGTCCAAAGAGCAAGGCAGAAAACTGAAATGTGATCAAAACACACAAACCCTTAAGAAACTTCTAAAGTCTAGATGAAAAGAAATGTGATAAGCATATTTTAAGTCTAGGTTACCTATTCTTCCTCTGTCAAGTCTCCTGGCAACAGGTTATGAACTGACATCATTTTGAATTTAAGAACCATCAAAAACAGGCTTAGGAAAGAAAGATCTAGAAGTGGGTCTACAAGCACATTCCTTCTTTGGCACTAGAGATAGCCTTGAATAAATCCTTTTTCCACCAGGGAAGGAAGAACTGGTTCCATCACTCCTTGGGAAAGCATGGGATGAAGAAGAGGTGGAAATGAAGCAGTCTGATCTGCAGGATGAAGAATGAACCCCTGGAAAGGAGGAATGTCCTTCCTCTGCCATCTTTAAGCATGATGAATGATTTTCGGCACCCATTTGACTGAAAGTATCTACTGCCATACTGAAAAATGGGAATTCACCATTTATGAAAGAAAAAAAGAGGTCACTGTCGAAGGGGCTCACAAAGTCTCTAGAACAGTCATTGACACTTGCTGGATGTCCTTGGTTTTGGGAGAGTTGAGATTTATTTTTTTAAAAACTTGCCATTTCTTCTTCAACATCCATTCAGCTGCAGTTTGATCTGTATTTTTTTTTTTTTTTTTTTGCCAAAAAGGGATGTGATAGAAATCCCTTGGAAAATTTGGAAAAGGAGGGATAAAAAATCTTACAGATGTCCTGGATAAGCTTGCCCTTTTATAATACTTTTTGATCACCTCTTCTGCAGACGGGCCAAACACAATCTCGATCCAAGGAAGAAATAAAAATCTAATTTATTATCATTATCTGGAAGGTTCTGAGAATGCAGATATGCATTCATCCTCAAAACAGTACCCATAGCTATAGTCTTTGAAAAAATATCAACAGTCATACACTTATTTTAAACAATGAGCATGGCCACTGCAATACAAAAAACTAAGCTACTTAAAGCAGATTTTTCCTCACAAGAAGAAAAGTACAGTTTTGTACCTACCATAAATGTAGATGTTCGAAGATCCACATTGCTGCAGTCCTAACACTTGGGTAGTCCGCTGTCCCAGTCGGCCCGAATACCAAAGTATAAGGCTGACGTCGGTCAAGGCGCATTAGTCTGACGTCAGGACGTCAGGGTACAAATGCGCATGACCGACGTCATATCCTCAGTCTTTTCTTGCCCCAGATGTCAGAAGACCCTAAAAAGATAAGGCCAAAACCAAAAAACACCAAACACTCCTGTACCAAATATATGTACAATATATACAAATTTACAAAAGTACAACCCCACCCACACAACCACCCCTAAACACAGAGGGGAAGGAGGGAGGGTAAATTGGACTGCAGCAATGTGGATCTTCGAACATCTACATTTATGGTAGGTACAAAACTGTACTATGTTCTTCATCTCACATTGCTGCAGTCCTAACACTTGGGTAGAATCCCAAAGCAGAGGTAAGGGAGGCTGGCAAATCATAAAGAAGCTGGAGCTGTCAACATGCCCTGCAAAATAGCCGTGGCAAAACCAGCCCTAGATTTAGAGTAGAGAGGAAGGTGGTAATGCTTAGAGAAAGTATGCACTGAACTCCAAGTAGCTGCCTCCAAAATATCCTTAGTTGCCACCCCTTAGAAATGCTGTTGAAGTGGCAGTAGCCCTAGTGGAATGAGGCCTAATCCCAGCTGGAATCTCCTTGCCATGATGGGAATAACAAAATGCAATGCAAAACCCAATCCACTTAGAAATAGTTTGTTTTGACACAGGCTTGCCCTGAGAACTCAAAGCAAAAGAAACAAACAACTGCTGAGACTGCCTAAAATCCTTAGTCCTGCTTAAATAATAACGCAACTGCCTGTGTACATCTAAAGTGTGCAAAATCTTTTCCCCCTTATTTTGGGGATCTGCATAAAAAGTAGGCAAATGAATAGTTTGGTTTAAAGCCACACTAGAGACCACCTTAGGCATAAAGGAAGGATTAGTACGTAATGATACCCTATCCTTATGGAAAATCAAAAAAGGCTCAACCGCCATAAGGGCCTGCAATTCAGAAACCCTTCTTGCAGAAGTAATGGCCAACAAAAAAGCAGTCTTCCATGACAAGTATTTCAATTCAGCAGTAGCCGCAGGCTCAAAAGGTTGTAGAGTAAGTTTCTCCAACACAAAATTGAGGTCCCAAGCAGGAGTAGGAGCTCTACGTGGGGTCTTATATTCTTTGCCCCTCTAAGAAATTGCTTGAACAAAGGATGTGAAAACAATGGTGGGTCACAATCATAGTGAGCTGAAATTGCTGCAGCATGAATCTTAATGAAAGAGAAAGACAAACCTTTGTCCAATAACTCAGTAAGATATTGAAGAGCCACACTCAAATTAGGCTCAGAAACCTCCAAATCCTTTGCTGCACTCCAAAATAAAAATCTCTTCCATTTTTTTGCGTACACTTTCCTTGTACTAGGTCTTCTGGCTTCCATAATCACATTCAAAACTTGTTGAGGAAGTTGAGACCTGCTGTGGCTCAAAACAGAATATGCCAGGCTGTTAGATGAAGAGAGTGAAGCTTGACATTGAGTAGATGACCGTCCCTCTGAGACAATAGGTGTGGAATCAAAGGTAAAGGCCATGGAGGCTTCCTTACCAGACTCCTCAGTAATGGGTACCAGTGTTGCCGAGGCCAATCTGGAGCTATTAAAATCATCCTTGGCTTGTCTTGTCTGACCTTTAGGAGTACCTTTGGGAGGAGAGGCAGAGGTGGAAAGGCATACACATGAAGATTTTTCCAACTGAAAGAAAGAGCATCCACTTTCCAAGCTGTGTGATGAAACCTTTTCGTGCAAAACTTTGGCAGCTGGTGGTTTAGTGGAGAAGCAAACAGATCTATGTCTGGAGTTCCCCATGACACTGTCAATTTCCGAAATACATGAAGATCCAGTTTCCACTCGTGGGGATCCATGATTTGCCTGCTTAACACATCTGCTAAGGAGTTCTGTGCTCCCGGCAGAAATCTTGCCTGAAGATTTAGTTGCAAGCTGAGCGCAGTCTCCCACAAAATCATTGCTTGCCTGCATAGAGGATAAGAATGTGTTCCCCCTTGTTTGTTGATGTACCACATGACAGTTGTGTTGTCTGTTAGAATCAACACCTGCCCTGGAAGAAGTAACTCCTTGAAAGCCATTAATGCAAACTGGACTGCTAACATCTCCTTCATGTTGATATGTAGATGCTGTAGTCTGGCAGGCCACTTGTCTTGTATCCACTTTCCATTCAGATGAGCTCCCCAAGCTATGTCTGAGGCATCTGTCGTTAGAATCTGACTCGCCTCTGGCCGGGTCACAGAGAGTCCCTTGTTTAGGTGACATTCCTGAGCCCACCACAAAATTCCTTTTGAATGCAAGGTATTATTTGAATGACAGTGTCCAAATCCTGGCAGTGCTGTGTCCATACATTTTTGAGATACCATTGCAGCTTCCTCATATGCAGTTTGGCATTGGGAAGCACCAGAATACAAGATGCCATGAACCCTAAGGCTTGAAGGACTGTCCTTGCAGTCAGCCCGGACTGAAGAGATAGTTGATGGAAGTAAAGGGAAAGATTCTTTTGTTTGTCCGGGGTTAAAAAGGCCATCTGGGTTGCTGTATTCAGTCTCACACCCAGAAAGCACATGTCTTGAGAGGGTACTAGACTGGACTTTATTTCACTCACAGAATACCCCAGGCATCTTAGCACTGCTATCACATATTCCAAATGCTGAAAAAGGTCTTCCTTTTCTTGAGCCAGAATCAGGCAGTCGTCCAAGTAAGGATAGATTTGTATTCCTTGTAGCATGAAGTAAGCTATCACTGGAGCCAGAACTTTTGTGAATACTCTGGGCAGTAGATAAGCCAAAGGGCAATGCAGAGAACTGATAATGGGAATTCCCAGCTCGAAAACGCAGATACTTCCTGCAACTTAGTCTGATAGGCACATGAAGGTAAGCCTCCTTGAGATCTAAAGTTACCATCCAGTGATCTTTTCCCAGCAGAGGTAAAAGCTGTTGTAACGTCAACATTTTGAACTTGGGAATGTCCAGATAAGTGTTGAGGATAGATAAATCCAAAATTGGTCTCCACGTGTTCCCCTTTTTGGTACTAGGAACAGGCGAGAATAAAATCCTAGGCCCCTTTCTGGCACAGGAACCGGCTGAATGGCCCCTATTTGGAGTAACAGAGAAATTTGCTTGTGAGCCTCTTTTCTTTGTAGAGGAGGAATGTCTGGCATGCCTTTGAAAGGAGGCAAGGTATGGAAATAAAACCTGTAACCGTGGTGAATGATATCCAATACCCATCTGTCTTGGGTAATTAAACTCCAATTTTCTTTGAAAAGTGCCAGCCTTC
Source organism: Protopterus annectens (assembly GCF_019279795.1). NCBI lineage: Eukaryota > Metazoa > Chordata > Ceratodontiformes > Protopteridae > Protopterus > Protopterus annectens. The sequence continues at coordinate 981,850,371 of NC_056744.1, forward strand.
CTCCCAAAGGTGCTGCCAGACGAGAAGGCTCTGGCAGCTGAAAAGGCAGGTCATTGGGTCTGTTTACGAAAGGACTGACCCCTGCCCTCACCAGAAGACTGAGCAGGTGAACTCCCTGTTCTAGGCCTAAAAGAACCTTGAGCTCTGCTCCTACCACGTCTAGACCTACCCCTAGACTGGGAATCATAAGAAGGATATGTCCAGCCCTTAGTAGGCCAATTTCTACTAAACTTCGGAGGCTGAACCTGCAAAAAATCTTTAACAGTCTGCATAGACTTAGCCTTGTCCTCCATTTTCTTTAAAACTGCTTCCACAGGCGAACCAAACACATCAGATTGTAACGGAGCATCTAAAATCCTTGTCTTAACATGCTCAGCTAAATTCTGATCCCTCAGCCAGGCGTGCCTGCGAAGAACAGAACCAGTGGCAGCCACCCTCGAAGATGCCTGTACAGCATCAAAACCACATTGCAAAGAATGCTTACCCACCTGTTCAGAAACATGAACTAAATCCTGCAACTCTTTACACTCAATACCTTCCGCCAGAGCATCCACCTTAGACTTCAATTGTGAAAGGAGATAATTTTGGTATTTTAACATGTGGAACTGGCAATTCAAAGCCCTCATGGCTAAAGTGGAAGAAGTATACACCTTCTTTCCCCATCTATCCAAAGCCCTTGCCTCTTTATCAGGAGGAACAGGATTTTTAACAACAGAAGCCTTAACACCTTTAGGCCCCTGAGAAACAGTTTCTGGGTCTGCCCTAGGACTCTTAAAGATACTTATGAGCTTCAGGCACCCTATAATACCTATCCGGTTTAACTGGGGCAGGAGGCAAAGAATCAGGGTTCAGGGAAGCCTCTGCAAAAACATCTTCCACCACATCCAGAACAGGAGGTATAGCCAAAGGCCTATGCTGGGGTAGAAACAAAAATTCCCTAAGCCTTTTCCTGGAATCAGAGAAATCTTGACCTTCCCATTTAAAATGCTCCCTCATGGAATGAAGAGTCTCTGAAAAAGAAAAATCCTCAGGAGGAGAAGCCGAAGGGGTAGAATCATCTACATCAGAATCAGAATAAGGAGGATACTCCTGTAAGTCTTCAGCCGAAGACTCAGAAGCCTCCGAACACTGTTCAAAACTCTCAAGCTCAGGTTCCACCCTAGGCCTCTTATCAGGAGGGGGCATAGAACCTCTAATCATAGTAATCAAATCTTCTGCCATTTTCAGCATATGTTTCTTAGGCAGAGACCCTGAAGAACTAGGAGAGACACCCACTGAAGTTAAACCTGGCCTGCCTCTCGAAGAAGCCTTGTAAACAGAAGGGGAGGGCCTAACCACCTTAGGAAGGGAGGGGAGAACAGCTACCTGAGAAGCCCCTTCAGCCTGGCCTACCTCCTGAGAGGACACATCTTGTAACAGTAAAGTCTCTCCCTGAGACTCCAAAGAAACTTCTGGCAGAACCTCCGGCTCCACCGAGCCCTCTAAAGAACCGACGTCCGGGACAGACTGTTCTTCCAACCTAGGCTTTGCTGCTTTGTCCTTGCGCTTTTTAGACGAAGTGGGCGTCGGAGCATCCGACGGCATTTTATAATTACAACGCTTCCCAAAAACTAACCTGGCACAGTCTAATCTTCTCTTTATAGTGCGTTAGTTAAATCTAGCACAAGAGCGACATCCAACAACGTCGTGCTCAGGCCCTAAGCAAGGTATACACAAGGTATGGTAATCCCTATGAGGTATCTGTTTCCCACAAGAAATACAGTTATTCACTTTTTCTGACATCCGGTTAAATACTGAGGCAAGAAAAACCAAAATATTCCCCAACGGGGTACTTAGCCAACTTTGATTCGGTCTGAAACTCCGACTTCAGAAAATTTCAGAACGCCAACCTGCACTCGCAATACTGCTTCTGCATCGGACCATGCGGCAAAAAAGACTGAGGATATGACGTCGGTCATGCGCATTTGTACCCTGACGTCAGACTAATGCGCCTTGACCGACGTCAGCCTTATACTTTGGTATTCGGGCCGACTGGGACAGCGGACTACCCAAGTGTTAGGACTGCAGCAATGTGAGATGAAGAACATCTGCATATAAAACATTCTTCATATTTTCAGTTTGTCAAAACAGACAAACATACGAGCCTGACAATTCAAAAAAAAAAAAACAAAGTTGTAGAAGTATGTGCTTTTCCCTATACACATCAGTAATTTTCACATTCTTACTAGAATGAGTAAGAATGGTATTAAAGTGCTCAGCAGCAGTGGGATCAACTAAAGCTAAAGCTGCTGGGTCAGGTTTGGGAACAGCATATAAAACTTTGAAAGACTGAAGAACTTTATACATACTATATGCCTTTTTAGGGGCAGCTGGCTGGCAATCAGGGGGAAAAAATGCAGAGAGCAACACACAAATCCTCTAAAGCAGGCAAAACAAGAGGAATGGGTGTAGGTTCTAGAAAATCATTCTGTAATAACTTAATAGTATTTTCTAAGGGTCTCAAACCTCAATGTTCTCCTACTGAAAACACTGGCACATTCTAGCAATAGTCTCAGAGAAAGAAAAACCCTCACAGGAATTATCAGAAACAGAGCTCTCCTTTGAGCCTAAATCAATAAATCTGAGGAAAAATAACTATAGCCATTTCTGCAGCTTCCTGTTGAATTTCAGAACTTTGCATCACTTTAGGAAAAGAGGAATCCCTCTTTTTTTTTTTTTTTTACTTTACATAAAGGATCAACAGCCTCAATTAAACACTGTGCCAGACTCAGTAAACTACTCCTACTCAAAGGAAATTGAGGAGAGGGAGGATACATGCTTGGTTTTCTGTTTCTTTATAACAGGAAAAATGGGGCCCAATCATGTTACTAATGGCAGAGGCAGATTCCCCAGGGATGGGTACAGCATTCTGACACAACAAAAAAAACTTCCCTCTCCAAGGAACGGCAAGAGTGGTCCTTTGCTTTTCCAATGAGGGGACCACCAACAGTTGCAGAGGATGTGGTTAACCCTCAGTCCACAGTAGCTGCAGGTTTTACGCCAGAAGGATCTAGGGTAAAAGATTAGTGGTCTAAGGTACAACAGATGGCAACAGCAGAGTCGCACCCTGCAGCTGAGGCAAACTACTAGCCTTTTTTTTTTCTGGCTGGAAGAAGGACCTTAATCTGTTCTATGGTCAAAGTGATAAAGGTGCATCTTTCCCAGGGAAGTTCATTTTAAAACACTATGCTAGCCCCCCAAAAAAGTAAAATAAATAATTTTTCCACAAAAAAATGTTTTCTGTTACTTTACACTAGCAGAAAAAAAGAAGCACTCCATTTAAAATGTATGCCACAGTATCAGACATTGTGTTAGAACACAACAGTCCAAGCTTTAAATTAACTTTCCCAAATGGAAAGTAATAAAACATCAAGAAATTTAAAAAAATGTAAGTCTGCCCCCCAAGAGAACTTATCTGCCCAACAAAGGGAAGCATAAGCCGAATGTCGATCCTCAAAAGCCTCAGAGGAGAATGTTCTTTAGCGGCACTGAAACTCTCAAGGGTTTCGCTCCCAAACTTGTATTTCAGTCAGCTTACCTCAAGCTACCCAACAGTTTAGGCACATGGAGGGTGCCCTGAAGCTTTGTAAGCTGGGAGCTGGGTGATTGTTATATTCTTGGTAGGATATAAACCCTACAGCTACTGCAGAAGTGATCAATATGATTATCATCATCTCAATTCATTAGGGATTTTAATGGACATTAATTCAGCTATTTCACTCAACAAAGAGGGATTTAAAAGAGCACTTATCACAACAAACTGCAGTACCATACTGCTAGTATAAAATACACTTGTGAATAAACGGCCAAGTGTCACCCAAATACAGCATCTGTAGTAACAACAACACACTGTTGGGAATCTCTAAATTAAACATTTTTTTTATTCCAATAAAAGTTAAAACAAATGTGTGTGTGTGTGTTATGAGATCACGCAAAGCGAAAGAGCTCTACAATTCACTCTCAATTTTTCTGTCTTGCTAAAATTTGTGCATCTGTTCTTTACCTGATGATTTGAGCATGAGATCACTACAGAGCTCCCTGCTGATACTCTGGTACTCATGTTCATGCCACACCTTTCCATCAGGGGTTCGGACTTTGGTTTCAACTGGATTAAACCCTACAAGTGAAAAAGCATGAACTGTTAGATTCATAGCAGTCTTCAATCATTCAGCACAATTTATAACACTATCTAGACCTATGCTCACTAAATGCAATTCTCAGGTATTGAATACATCAATATGGCACTGTTCAAAAGAGAAAATGTAAGGTGGCCCTGACATGAGGTTCCCTTCAAAATAAACAGAGCCAAAGCCCACAGCAAGCCAGGCAGAGTATCAGGGATTTAAATCTTTAACATCAGTAACCCAAACTTGTGAATGACATCAGAAACTAATGGGCCAACCAATGAAACACAGAAAGGACAAAGCATCCTAAACTTACTTACTCTTCCTTAAATGGAAGTCACTGTCTACAATTTATATAGATACCACATGTTGTGGTATCAAGTGTAAGACAACACAATTGTGTAAGAACTTACCCTAACAAGAAATGTCAGACTGATCACTGTTCAGTATTACTAACAAGTGGGATACCTTGCCATGGACATCCATACATCTGGCTAGGATACCGAAGCCTAGGAGTCTTCCTCGCATAATGTACATCCAACATATAACCAAAATGCACCAAGTTTATGTGGTACATAAGAAATGTATGGGTGCAAATTACATAATGACTTTCTTACCCTACACCTGAAAGACAGCAAGGCAAAAAAGAGAAAAAAAAAATAATCAAAAAGCATGTCAACCATAAGAAGGGAGAAGAAAAGGATGCCACTTCAGTCGAAAATAAATCAAGAAAGGTGGGAAGTAATACTGCAACAATCAGTTGGACAATTACTGTTGCATTCTTATACAGATGTACTACTTCCTTCCTATGATCACAATTGCATATTACTAATAATTGTGATAAGTCTCAAAGCTTTTCAAGTCTCAATGATTAAGTAACGAGGATGTGAGACAGAATCTAGAACGCCATAAAAGATGGACATAGCAAATCCAGCTCTAACCCTAGAAAAGGCAGCAATCTTGTAATACCTGGTGATGAAATACACAGAAGAGCAAGTAGAAGCTTCTAAAACAGATCTGGTACAGTAGGCCTCAACAAACCTTGATTCCTTTCCATTTCAGAAAAAGCAAATGGAAACGGCAGAAGAGATCCATTTAGAAATTGTCTGACCCAACCTCCTGTCCTGAAAGGAAACAGAAAAGTGATCTTCTGACAGAATGCAGCTCACAGACTCTTCTGGCAGAAGAACCACTACCAACTCAGTCTTCCAAGTACAAAACCTGTAGGATACAGAAGCACGCTCAAAGGGAGCGAGGATTAGTTTTTGTAAAACATAATTAAGGTCCCAAGGAACAGGATGAGGAGGAGAAGTTGTGAAGGACACCCTTTAAAAATTGTTTAACCTCAAAACGTTAAGATAAAGGTGGATCAGAGAAGTAAGGCAGTATGGAAGACAAATGAACTTTAACAGAAGAGTATACAAAGCCTAAAATAAGTAAGAAAGAATATCTGGTATACTTAATAACAAAGCGTCTTGATCTTTTCTCCTACTACAAAAATAAAAGCTCTATTTAGAAACAAAAGAGTTTCCAGTAACAGGATTTCTAGCTTCCTGTAAGACCTGAAGCAAATCCTCAGAAAACAGGTGCCTGAAAGATTCTAGTCTGTAGGTATGGATGAATGAGCCCTTTTGCTGTATAAGTAAGTCCATCCTATGAGATAACTTGTGATGACTGCCCTGGGTCAGTTAAAAAAAAGAAGGGGTGTCAGTGTTTTCTGGACTGAAAGGGGATCACCAGCAAGACTTTTAATTTGTCCTTCGTAATTTTGTGAAGAACCTTGGGATTTACAGGCAGGGGAGGGAATTTGTACATGAATTGCTTCTAAGAAAGAGGCAATGTGTCAATCTCCCAATTATCTGGGCATGGAATTCTAGAACTACACAGCCACAGCTACCCGTTCATATTGGAGGCAAACAGATCTATCTGAGGAGTACCCCAGTGACGGACAATCTAGACAATCTAAAGGAAGACCTATCTAATTTAACATCCATTTTTGAAGGTCTGCCTGGTATCAGCTCAAGTTATGTCACAGAATTACTTCTGAGGGAATGTAAACTGCCAGCAAAAGACAAGTTTATCCGTATAAGACAAAGAAGACAAGTCCCAGACGCAGCAGCTTCCACACTGAGGTTTAATAAATTCGACACAACTATCACTTAAAGCGCTTTTCGTCTGCTACCAATGCAGACTTCATCAGAAGTGATAAAATCAAGTTGCTAGAACATTTAAATAGTTGCAGACACTAACCACCACAAGACAATTAAGTATTTAACTATTTAAAGGTACACTATCATAAAAATAAATACAGATGAATCTAAATACAAAATGCATTACTTATAATTACTTTTAAAAGGCAAGATAATATAAACACATAAAAGCAAGGCAAATTAACAATATATTAAGTAAAATATAAAATAAGAAGAAAGAGAGGAAAAGGCACAAAACATGAAAGAACTTTCAATAATAAAACAACTCTAAGTGGTTCCTTTACCTCTGTAAACTCTTCAATTTTAGAAAACTACTGATGGAATTGTTTTCATTCAAACCTGGAACATTACTTGCGTCAAGTTTAATTTGCCATATAAGTTCCAACTCTTCAAGTTTGAATGCTGAATAACTATTTAAATGTTCTAGCAACTTGATTTGATCACTTCTGATGAAGTCTGCATTGGTAGCAGACGAAAAGCGCTTTAAGTGATAAATGTGTTGAATTTATTAAACCTCAGTGTGGAAGCTGCTGCGTCTGGGACTTGTCTTCTTTGTCTTAAAAAGTTTGTTGTGCCTTTTCGTTTACAAAGTTTAGCCGTATAGCTCTGCCCCAAGCAGTCACTGCAAATCAGTAAAGGCAGAAGAATCTTGTCTCGTTTAGCTTGTTTACAAAAGTACAGACAGTTGTGTACACTTACTATAAATGTAGATGTTCAAGTGTATTCACTGTTGCAGTCATGACATTTGGGTTATCTGCCTGCAGGTAGCCCTCAGCCGGCCTGAATACAAGAGTCTTCGGATTTCTGCGTCGGATGCTGTCGCTTCTTCCATGACGTCAGGTCATCAGGGGTATGAAACATGCACCCGACACCATTACATCAGTTTTTCTTGCCCCAGATGTCAGGTGCCCCCACAATAGGAAGGAATTATATGGCATAGAACACCCCCAACAAAAAGCAAATACACATGATATAATATATGCCAAACAAGAAGGAAAGATAAAAGTCAAGAGAAGTCAGGGGGCTGGAGGGAGGGTAACCGGGACTGCAACAGTGAATACACTCTAACATCTACATTTATGGTAAGTGTACACAACTGTATTATCTTCTTCGTGTTTCATTGTTGCAGTCATCACATTTGGGCCGATTCCCAAAGCTAAGGAAGGCTGGAGGTAGTTAGCATTAGGGCTAGCAATCAGGCCCTGTAAGACTGCTGTGGCAAATCCAGCTCTGGATTTAGAAAAGATAGGCAGGTGGTAATGCTTGGTGAAAGTATGTACAGAGCTCCAGGTAGCAACTTCCAGGATGTCCCTGGTAGGGACTCCTCTGAGAAATGCTGTAGAGGTAGTTGCAGCCCTGCTGAAATGTGATCTTATCCCCTGTGAGGTAGGTTTTCCACGGTGCTTGTAGCAGAAATGGATGCAATGGGCTACCCATTTGGAAATGGTTTGCTTTGAAATAGCCTTCCCCTCTGCCCCTACAGCAAAGCTAACTAGCAGCAGGTCAGATTTTCTGAGAGGCTTTGTCCTGTCCAAACAGAATCTAAGCTGCTGTGCACGTCCAGAAAATGCAATATCCTTTCCTCTTTATTTTGAGGATTAGGGGGAAAAGTAGGCAAATGAATGGACTGGTTTAGAGCCACACTAGACACTACCTTGGGTTAAAAGGATAGATTAGTCCTGAGGGAAAACCTGTCCGCATGGAAGATAATGAAGGGTTCCACTGCCATGAGGGCCTGCAATTCAGACACTCTTCTTGCTGAAGTGATGGCGAGAAGCAAGGCTGTTTTCCAAGAAATTAATTTCAACTCTGCTGTAGCAGCTGGTTCAAAGGGGGGGAAGAGTTTGTTTTTCCAACACAATGTTAAGGTCCCAGGCATGAGTGGGAGCTCTCCTGGGGAGTCCTAAATTTTTGGCCCCTCTAAGGAATTGTTTTAGCAGGGGATGGGAGAAGAGGGGTGGTTCAGTATTATAATGTGCTGAAATGGCAGAGGCATGAATCTTAATAGAAGAGATAGGCTCTTGTGGGGCATTTCTGTTAAATAATCTAGAATATGATGTAAGCTGGGCACCGTTGTGCCCATCCCCTGAGCCTGGCTCCAGTAACAGGAACAGTATCTTTTCCACTTTTCTGAATAGGATTTTCTAGTACTAGGCCTCCTTGCCTCAAGAATGACATCCAGCACCTGCTTACTGAGGGAATTAGCCAGGCTGCAAGGTTCAGGGTTTGAAGCTGAGGGTGCAGAATCTGGCCCGCCTGCTGGGACAGCAGGGAAAGGGTCTGAGTCAGGTGCCATGGTTGTAGCACTGTCGGACTGTGCAAAAGGGGGTACCAGTGCAAGCTTGGAACGTGGATGCCTTGAGCTCAGGGAATTAGCCAGGCTGCAAGGTTCAGGGTTTGAAGCTGAGGGTGCAGAATCTGGCCTGCCTGCTGGGACAGCAGAGAAGGTGTCTAAGGCAGGTGCCATGGTTGTAGCACTGTCAGACTGCGCAAAAGGGGGTACCAGTGCTGGCATGGCCAGTCTGGTGCAATCAGTATTGTCCTTGGCTTGTCCTGTTTGATCTTTAGTAGAACCTTCGAGAGGAGAGGCAGAGGGGGAAATGCATAAACTGAGAGGCTTTCCCAGGTAAAGGACAGGGCATCCACTTTCCAAGCTTGACTGTGGGAAGTTCTGGTGCAGAACTTGTTCAGTTGGTAGTTCTGAGGGGAGGCAAACAGGTCTACCTCTGTTGTCCCCCATTTGCTCCTCAAGAGTTTGAATATTTTGGGTTCCAGTTTCCATTCGTGTGGGTCCATGATATTTCTGCTTAAGTCGTCTGCCAGTGAATTTAGTTTGCCTGGCAGGAATTGAGCTTGTAGGTTCACTTGGTAGCTTAAGGCTGCGTTCCGCAGAGCCATGGCTAGTCTGCAAAATGGGTAGGGAATGGGTTCCTCCCTGCTTGTTTACGTACCACATAACTGTGGTGTTGTCTGTCTTTACCAACAGTTGTCCTGGAAGAATAAGATCTTTGAAGGCTGTCAGAGCATTCTGTACAGCTAACATTTCTTTTTGATTGATATATAGGTGCCTCTGTTTTGGGTTCCATTTGCCCTGAATGCATCGCCCTGCCATGTGAGCTCCCAATGCATAGTCTGATGGGCGTGTTGTTAGGGTTTGGGCGGCAGGGGGATGAGTGAAAGGGAGTCCCTTGTTGTGGTAGCAGGCCTCTGCCCACCAAAGGAACTCTGCCCTTAGACAAGAAATGATAGGAATCATTGTTTCCAGGTCCTGAGAATGTTGACACCATCATAGACTTTTTAGATACCAATGACGTTTCCTCATATGCAGTCTTGCATATGGAATTAACAGACTGCAAGAGGCCATGAACCCCAGGGCTTGCAGGATTTTCCTTGCAGATAGCTGGGTTTTTGTGGCCAATAGGCTGAAGTAGGTTGTCAAATAAACTTGTTTCTCTGGAGTGAGGAATGCCATCTGGGAAGTTGTGTTCAAGCTTGCTCCCAGGAATACAATCTGTTGGCAGGGTAATATGTTTGATTTCTTCTCGTTGATGGTGTACTCAAGTGCGGTTAGAAGTAGCTTTACACATGCCAGGTGTTGAAATAGCAAGTTCCGACTCTCTGCCTGAATCAGGCAATCGTCCAAGTATGGGTAAATCTGAATATTTCTCTGCCTGCAAAATGCAATAGCTGGAGCTAAGCAATTTGTGAATACCCTGGGTGCAGTAGATAAGCTAAAGGGAAGTGCAGAGAACTAACAGTGCATGGAGCCTGCCCTGAAACATAGGTATTTTCTGCAGGATTCCCTTATTGGGATGTGCAGGTAAGCTTCTTTTAAGTCTAGGGTTGCCAGTCAGGCATCCTTGGCTAGCATAGGAAGAAGCCGTTGAAGAGTTAGCATTTTGAATTTTGGAACCACCAGAAAGGTGTTGAGAACAGACAGGTTCAGGATAGGACGCCAGGAGTTTTCTTTTCTGGGAACCAGGAAAAGTCTTGAATAAAAACCTTGTTCCCTTTGTTCTGTTGGGACAGGTTGAATAGCCCTGATACTGAGGAGAGAGAGAGCACTCGTTTTTGGGCCTTCGCCCACTGATTTGGGGAAGGTCTGGCCATCCACTTAGGTTTGGGAGTAAGTGGAATCTGTATCCTAGGGAAACTGTTTAAAACCCATTTGTCTTGGGTAATGAGGTCCCAGTTTTTTTTGCATGCAGGGTGAGCTTTCCTCCTAAGGGAGCAAGTAGATGAGCAAGGCTTGGAAGAGTTAAGGATAAATCATTGTGCCATTTTTCTGTAGGGGGGGTGGCTTAGTACTCCCTGCTTTGGAAGTGGAAGCCCCCCACTTCTTAGATCTGTGCATGGTCTTAGACTGAAGTCTTGGTGGTCTGCTGCTCCTGGGTTTGGACTGAGAAGGCCTGGAAGTGACCGGAAAGGACTAGTTCTTTGAAGGCCAATGCCTACTGAATCTAGGTGGCCGTATTTGTAAGAAATCCTTAACAGTTTGCATAGATTTAGCTTTTTCCTCCATCCTTTTGAGGACTTCTGCTTTGTTGTCAAAAAGGCACTCTTGGTTTAAGGGTGCATCCAGTAATTTAGCTATAACATGATCTGGCAAGTTTTGTTCCTTAAGCCAAGCATGCCTTCTAAGTACAGACCCAATGACAGCAGCCCTGAAAGATCCTTCTAAAGCATCAAAACCACATTGCAAAGTATGTTTACCCACTTGGTCAGCAAAACGCATTAACTCTTGAAAATATTTGTGTTCAGCATAGTCAGGAATCACCATCATTTTCTGTTTAAGTAATCCCATAATATGCTGCTGATACTTTAACATTTGAAACTAGCAATTTAAAGCCCTAATGGCCAAAGTAGCAGAAGTGTATACCTTCTTACCCAATCTGTCTAAAGCTCTAGAGTCTCTATCAGAAGGGGTTGGGATTTTTGGCAGTAGCAGCCTTAATGCCTTTTGGTCCTTGGGAAATGGTCTCTGGATCCGCAGTAGGATTCTTGAAGAGGAATTTGTGAGAGTCAGGTAAAACTGTAGTACCGGTTAGGTTTCCTGGGAGCTGAAGGCAAAGTGCCTGGGGTAAGGCTGGATTCTGAGAAAACATCACTACAATCTCCAGAAAGTACAGTTTTGTACCTACCATAAATGTAGATGTCCGATAGGTATGCATCTGCAGTCATCACATATGGGTTGTCCTGCCTCAGGCAGCCCTTCGGTCGGCCGGATTCCAAAGTCTGGGTCCGGCGTCGGCTGATGTCACCCTTTCCCCGACGTCAGAGCGCCTGGGATATAAAAGCGTCAGCCAACGCCATCTTCCTCAGTGTTTCTTGCCCCAGATGCCAGGTGCCCTCAAAGGCTAAATTTGGAGAAATGCAATAAATTCCAAACATGCACAGAAATATATATATATATATATATATATATATATATAAATATATATATAAAACAAATACACCACAATAGATAACCCCAGCTAGCTATGAGAGGGAAAAGTACCCAATAAATACCAAAGAGGGGAAGGAGGGAGGGTTAAACCTGACTGCAGATGCATACCTATCGGACATCTACATTTATGGTAGGTACAAAACTGTACCATGTCCTTCAAGGATGCATCTGCAGTCATCACATATGGGTAGAATACCACAGCCAATCTGTGGGTGGAGGATCTATGTAAAGGATGGTGTAGCTAAAATGCCCTGCAGGACTGCTGTAGCAAAGCCTGCTCTGGATCTGGAATATAAAGGTAAATTGTAATGCTTGGAAAATGTATGCACGGAGCTCCATGTAGCAGCTTCTAAAATGTCCTTGGTAGCCACCCCTCTTAAGAAGGCTGTGGAGGTGGCTGTGGCTCTGGTGGAGTGAGGTCTAATGTTAGCTGGCACAGTTTTTCCATGAAAGGAATAACAAAAACGAATGCAATTCCCTATCCATTTTGAAATTGTCCGTTTGGAAATTGCTTTTCCTTGTGCACCAGCAGCATATGCTACCAACAACTGGTCAGTTTTTCTGTAGCTTTTAGTTCTGTCCAAGTAGTAGCGCAACTGTCTGTGTATGTCCAGGGTGTGCAGAAGTTTCTCCCCTTTGTTTTGTGGATTTGGAAAGAAGGTAGGCAGGTGAATAGCTTGGTTTAATGAGACCCTGGATACCACCTTTGGCATAAATGAAGGATTGGTTCTCAATGAGACTCTGTCCTGATGAAAAATAAGAAATGGCTGTACTGCCATGAGGGCCTGTAACTCAGATACTCTTCTTGCTGAGGTTATGGCCAGAAGGAAGGCAGTCTTCCAAGACAGGAACTGTAGTTCTGCAGATGCTGCTGGCTCAAAGGGAGGCAGAGTTAGTTTTTCCAACACGCGGTTAAGGTCCCAAGTAGGCACTGGAGGTTTCCTTGGAGGATTGATGTTTTTAATTCCTCTTAGAAACTGTCTTAGGAGAGGATGAGAAAAGACAGGTGGATCAGTATTGTACTCTGCTGAAATTGCTGAAGCATGAATTTTAATGGAAGAGTAAGACAGGCCATTGTGGAGCATTTCTGCCAAGTATTCCAAGATATGTGCCATGTTCATCACTGTCGCATCTAGGCCCTTTGTGATGCTCCAAGTGCGAAATCTTTTCCATTTTGCTGAATATGCCTTTCTTGTGGAAGGCCGGCGAGCTTCCATGATGATATCCTTCACTCTCTTGGATAGCTTATCCTGAGGAGGAGTCAAGGTATTTTCCAGGCTGTTAGTTGCAAGGTTTTCAGGTTGGAATGGAGAGTTTTGTAATTGTGCTGTGTCAGGAGAAGTGGCCATTGAGGAAGAGGCCATGGTTTCGTGCGTGACATGCTCTTTAGCAGTGGGTACCAGTGCTGTCTTGGCCAGTCCGGAGCTATCAGAATCACTTTTGGCTGCTCTGTCCTGATCTTCAGTAAGGCCTTGGTCATTAATGGAAGAGGTGGAAATGCATACACTGTTAGAGTTCTCCAGCTGAAAGAGAGGGCGTCCACTTTCCATGCTTGTGGGTGGTATGTCCTTGAGCAGAATTTCTTCAGCTGATGATTGTGGGGGGAGGCAAAAAGATCTATGTCCGGGCTTCCCCATGATTGCGTTATCTGTAGGAAGATGTCTGGGTGCAGCATCCATTCGTGTGCATCCATGATATTTCTGCTTAAGCTGTCCGCCAGTATATTGTCTTTTCCTGGCACAAACTGGGATTGCAGCTCTATATTGAGTTTCAAGGAAAGTTACCATAGATTCATTGCCAGTCTGCAAAGAGAGTAGGAATGGGTGCCTCCTTGCTTATGTACCACATAACTGTGGTGTTATCTGTCCTTATTAGCAGGTGGCCTTGATGCAGAAAGAGTTTGAAATCCTCAATTGCATGTATCACTGCCAGCATTTCCTTTTGGTTTATGTGCATGCGTATCTCCTTTTGTGACCATAGTCCTTGAATACATCTGCCCTCCATGTGTGCTCCCCAACCGTGGTCTGAAGCGTCGGTTGTAATGGTTTGGCTGGCTATTGGTTTGCTGAAGGGCAGACCCCTGTTTGACTGGCTTGCTTGAGCCCACCACAGAAATTCCTTTTGGAGGCGTGGAATGAGTGGGATCAAAGTTTCTAAGCTGTGACTGTGCTGAGTCCATAAACTCCTTAGGTACCATTATAGTTTCCTCATATGCAGCCTTGCTTGTGGAATCAGAAGAATGCAAGATGCCATGTAACCCAGGGCCTGCAGGATTTTCCTTGCAGTCAGCTGAGTTTGTCTTGTCAGATTCTTGAAGTAATCCGGTAGTTGTCTTTGTTTTTCTTCTGTGAGAAAAGCCATTTGGGTGGTTGTGTCTAGATCCGCACCCAGAAAAGTTATTCTTTGGGATGGAACAAGTCTTGATTTGTGAATGTTGACTGTATATCCCAAGGCCTGCAGTAGGTGGATGGCATAATTCAAGTCCTTTACCAAAGTTTGTTGGCTGTCCGCTTGTATAAGGCAGTCGTCCAGATATGGGTATATTTGAATCCCCTGAAGTCTGCAGTGTGCAATTACTGATGCCAGGCATTTCGTGAATACTCTGGGCGCAGTAAATAAGCCAAAGGGCAATGCTGAGAATTGATAATGCTCTGAACCTGCAAGAAATCTGAGGTGTCTTCTGCAACTTTGTCTGATAGGGACATGCAGGTATGCCTCCTTGAGGTCTAGAGTCACCAGCCAAGACCCCTTGCCCAGCATGGGAAGGAGTTGCTGTAGAGTCAGCATTTTGAATTTTGGCACAATGAGATAAGTATTCAGTGCGGACAAGTCGAGAATAGGCCTCCATTGGATTTTCTTTTCTTGGAACAAGGAATGGTCTGGAATAAAACCCTTGGCCTTGTTCTGAAAAAGGAACCTTTTCTATAGCTTTAATTTGCATTAAGTTGGAGATTTGTTTCAAAGCCTCTGCCCTTCGATTTGGTGGCAGGTCTGGCATGCCTTTTGTTTTTGGCAATGTGTGAAAATGGAACCTGTATCCTTCGTCTATTATTTGCAGTGTCCATTTGTCTCTTGTAATACTGTGCCAATTTTCTGAGAATAAAGAAAGCTTTCCGCCCAAAGGTGCTTCTAATTGAGCCCTGGTTGGCGGAGTCAAAGCAAAGTCATTGAGTCTGTCCTTGTGCAGCAGTTGTAGGTCCTGCACTACCTCTCTGGTTGGGAGGCTGCCATTGATGTCCTCTGTATGAGCCTCTAGCTTGCCCTCTACCTCTGGCACGCCTGTTCTTGCCTCTCTGAAATCTTTCTGTGTCCGGAAAGGACCAATTCTTGGTAGGCCAATTTCTGCTGAATCTTGGTGGTTGGACTTATAGAAAATCTTTGACTGTTTGTACAGATTTTGCCTTTTCCTCAAATTTCTTTAAGACCTCCTGGGCAGTGGAGCCAAATAACTTTTGCTTTTCCAGTGGAGCATCCAAAAGCTTAGCTTTAACATGGTCTGGCAGAGATTGTTCCTTCAGCCAAGCATGCCTACGTATGACTGCACCTGTCATAGCTGACCTACATGAAGCTTCCAATGCATCATAACCACACTGCAAGAAAAGGTTGCTAACCTGCTGGGAGTTATGTACCAGATCCTGAAGTGATTTGCGATCTAGGGGTTCAGGTGAAGACAATTTCTAATGCAATTCATCTAACAAATACTCTTGGTACTGTATCATATGAAATTGACAATTTAATGCCCTCATAGAAAGAGTAGCAGAAGTATACACTTTTTTACCCCATCTCTCTAAAGCCCTGGACTCCCTTTCAGAGGGGAGTGGATTTTTAGTTGTGGCAGCTGCAACCCCTTTAGGGCCCTGGGAAATAGTTTCTGGATCAGCAGAGTGGGCCTTGTAAAGAAAATGATGTGAGTCCGGGACCCTGTAGTACCTATCGGGTTTGACAGGGGCCGGAGGAAGAGTGTCAGGGGTTATGCTAGACTCAGAGTACACATCATCAATGACATTCAAAACAGGAGAAATAGCCAAAGGTCTATGCTGAGGTAAATGCAGAAAAGTTCTTAATCTTTTCCTGGAATCAGAGAATTCCTGGCCCTGCCATTTGAAATGCTCTCTCATAGTGTGAAGGGTCTCCCAAGGATAGTTCTTCAGGAGGGAGGCCGAGGATAGATTCCTCTGCATCAGAGTCCTCGTAGGCCGAAAAAGCCCCCTCCTGGTAGTCCGAGAGAGCAGAGCCATCAGAGGCCTCCTCTGAGGAGTGGGGATCAGAGGGCTCAACCCTGGGCCTTTTGTCTAGAGGAGGTTGAGAGCCCC
Organism: Protopterus annectens; assembly: GCF_019279795.1. NCBI lineage: Eukaryota > Metazoa > Chordata > Ceratodontiformes > Protopteridae > Protopterus > Protopterus annectens. Next base: position 981,866,503 of record NC_056744.1, read on the forward strand.
TGTCCGGATGGGGTTGAGAGCCCCTAATTAAGGAAATAAGGTCCTCTGCTAAGGTTAGAATCTGTGAACTTGTAGTGGGTCCCTGAGGAATAACCCTGGGAGGCATAGCTTTTGTGTGTTTAGCAGCTTTAGCCCTGGTGAATGCCTTTATGGACATGGATGCAGGAGGCCTGGCTGCACCACGTGCTGGTGTAGTTTTGTCTAGAGAAATGGTGTCGGAAGTTTCCAGGACACCAGTTTCTGAAGGAAATTGAATAACCGACTCAGCAGGGGCCTCCGGGGCCGAGGTTGTCGGTTGAGCGGTTTCGGGGGTCGGAAGTACCAAGGACTCTGTTTCAGCAGAGACCGAGACACTCGCGGTAGGCCTGGCCGTGGTTTCAGCCGAAACCGCGGCCCGCGTGTGTCGGTCCTTGTCCTTCCGTTTCTTTGTTAAATGTGAAGTCGGAGTCTCCGACGGCATATTGTACGAAAAACTAGCCCCAAAAATTCCTCTGCAAACTCCGCCCGACGTCTAAGAGTGCGTCGGTTGAAGGAAGCACAGGCTGAACAGGCCGAGACGTCGTGGTCTGGGCCTAGGCAGGGGAGGCAGTAAGAGTGGAAATCCTTATGAGGTATTTGTTTCCCACAAGTTAAGCAATTATTAACTTTATCTGACATCGGCTGAGGCAAGAAAGAGTCCCCAACGGGGTACTTAGCTTTTGAAGTCTTCGGTAGCTGAATTACAGGAGCTGGCCGACCAGCACTTGCGAACTGCTTCTGCTTCGGGCACCACGCGGCAAGAAAGACTGGGGAAGATGGCGTCGGCTGACGCTTTTATACCCCAGGCGCTCTGACGTTGGGGAAAGGGCGACATCAGCCGACGCCGGACCCAGACTTTGGAATCCGGCCGACCGAAGGGCTGCCTGAGGCAGGACAACCCATATGTGATGACTGCAGATGCATCCTTGAAGGACATCAGGAAGGTGGGTAGAGGCCTGTGTTGAGGCAGGTTTAAAAATTCCCTAAGTCTCTTTTTGGACTGAGAATAGTCCTGGCTTTCCCAGCGGAAATTCTCCCAAAGGGTATGCAAGGTTTCACCAAAGGAAAAATCTTCTGGAGGGAAAGCAGAGGGAATGAAATCCTCTGCATCAAAATCCTCATAAGTAGATCAGGGCAAATCTTGGTAGTCAGAAGGGAGAGAGATATCAGATTCCTGATTAGAAGAATCAGAAAGAAAATCAGTTCTAGGTCTCAGAGGGGGAAGGCTGGCTTCCCTTAATTAAGGTAATAAGGTCTTCAGCCATTCTAATCATTTGTTTTTGAGGCATATGGGTCTGAGAATGTGCTTTTGTCGTCAGTTTTCTAGGCGCAGTGCGAGCTTTAGGCTTGAGGAATTCGGTATTCTTAGCTTGAAACAAAGTCGTCAGTTTAATATGAAAATCGGTAGGCCTGAATTCACCCTAAGAAGCCAGTGCCTGCACAGCAGCTCCGGAACCATCGAAGGTAGAAACATCTACATGTTCCATAGTCGAAGAAGCATCGCACGGCATACAAGACTCCGAATGGTTCTCAGTAGAGTCCTGTGAATCTGAAGTAGCAGGCATCAGGGGCTGCAAAAGCGCCTCACTGAGTACCGGCGGACTGGCGACTAGCTTAACGGAAATGTCATCGGCAGTTTTGGACCTATGCGGTCTCTCTGTTTTTATCCTTACGTTTTTTCAGAAGATCGGTAGTCGGATGGCTTAAAGAAGCCATTTTGGAGTACGGAGATAGAGAACAAAAATATTTAGCTACAAAAATAGCCAGACAACAAATAGTGCAGGCGTTGAACAAGGCACAAAACTGACAGCGAGGGACGTCGTGGTCTGGGCCTAAACACGTGATGCAGTAAGAATGAAAATGTCTATGAGGTGTTTGCTTTCCACAGGCAAGACAATTGTTAATTTTTTTTGACATCGGTTAGAGCAAGAAAAAAGGATTCCCAATGGGGTACTTATCTTTTTGAAGACTTCAGGTCTGAAACTCAAAAACGAAAATTTCAGGAGTCGGCCAACCGGCACTTGTGAACTGCTTCTGCTTCAGGCACCACACAGCAAGAAAGACTGATGTAATGGTGTCGACTGCATGTTTTATACCCTTGTCAACCTGACGTCATGGACGAAGCAACAGCATCCGATGCAGAAATCTGAACACTGGTATTCAGTCCTGTTGAGGGCTACCTGCAGGAAGATGACCCAAATTTGATGACTGCAACAGTGAAACACGAAGAACATCTGGTTTCCTTGGTGTTCTGATACTAAGGAAGCCTTTTAGGAAAAGCTTGACATCCAATCTTGAAGACAAGGGGGGGGGGGGGGTCATAGGCAGAAAACCACAAAGGTGGCTGAAAGATGAGCTTGTCCTGGAGTAGGATAATCCAGTCTTCAGTAACTCACACAAGACAAAACCACAGGAATATCCACAGACAATGGTTGTAGGTTTTGAGGAAAAACACCAGATGGAAAACCTCTTCCAGTTGGATAAGTAGGATTTCCTAGTATTGTTTTTTTTTGGCCTCCTGAAGAACTTCCTCAGAAAATAGGTGTCTAAAAGGAATCAAAAGGGAGTCACTAGCAAGATTTTTGAATGTTCCTGTTGTATTTTTAACAAAACTTTCTGCAGAAGGGGGAAAGAGGGAATGCATGATGTCCACCTTTCAAGCATGAGGATTGTGAATTCTGGCACAAAACTTTGGAAGTTGTCTGTTCATACGGAAGACAAAGAAATCTACTGGAGGAGTAACCCACCGAATGATAGCACCCAAAAACACATCCCTGTACAGCATCCATTAGTGGGACTGAGTCACGGTCCTGCTCAACATGTCTGTTACAGCATTTGACCTGGAAGGAATGTAAACTACATGGATAATTAGCTGATACAGAGTTGCCAACTCCCAAAGTCCTGAGAACAAACCTGCACAGGAGATATGACTTGCCCCCCCCCCCCCTGTTGACATACCAAAGAACTGTGGTGTTGTCTGTGAACCACTTTAGGGGACCTGGAAGAAAAAGTGGGTGAAATGTTTGCACGGACAAAATGATAGCCCTCAACTCCTTTAAGTTTATGTGTTCCTACATTTGGGAAGGAGTCCACACATCTCGAACCCTCAAAGAAGTGAAGCCTGCCCCCATCCCATGTCGGGGGCATCTCTGATTAACTCCTGAGAAGGAAGAGGAGGACTGGAGAGGAACCTCTGGATTCAAGGTAACCCGTTGAATCTATCGCTAAAGTTCTTTTTTTCAAGCAGGGAAGGAAAGGAATAACAAAAAAATCCAGGGATTAAGATGTTGCATCCAGACTTACCTGAGGTACCACTGCATTTGATAGTATCCCACATTCATGGATAAAAGAGTACTAAACATATATAAGATACACTCTACACAGATTGATTACATTACAGCGACTATGGAGCAGTGGCAAACCACTTTACAGTTAAGGCATGATAAAGGACAAATTATTATTCCAGGGATAAAAAATTCAAAGCCGGATATTCCAGGGTGACTCTGTCACCGCTGCTCTTTTGCCTTGCCTTTAACTCATTAATCTGTCTACAGATTAGGTCATGGCTATTATTTGGCTCTCAGAAAACAACTAAGGGTAAAGACTTCATCTTTTTTTGTAGATTATTATTTAGATGAGGAACTGAAAGTGGTCAAAACTTTTTCAGATGACATAAGAATGTCATTTGGTTTTGATAAATGTGCAACAAACCCCCTTTAAAGCAAGAAAGCTGCAGCACCAAGAAAACATCAGTTTGGGACAAGAATGCGATATAAAAGAAATTGAACAAGAGGCGTGTATAAATACTTGGGAACTGATGAAGTATAAACAATAAAACATGAACAAATGAGAATAAAACTAGTAAGGAATATTTTAGACTAGACTTAAATTAATAATGAAAACAGCATTAACATCTAGAAACAAAGTCCAAGCTATAAGCCAATTTGCTCTTCCTGTTCTAACTTACAGTTTTGGAGTGACTGACTTGTCTCAAAAGCTGCTAGATACTCTGGACAGGAAAACAAAAAGGATGCTTCAGGCTCATCAAATGACTCATAAAATAATCAGTGTATACCAAGACTACATATTCCTCGCTCTGAAGGAGGTATGGGCCTCCTTGAAATTGACTACATGTATAGATCTGCAATAGTGGGACTGCATACATATCTGCTGACCTCACAAGACCCATATGTAGTGAAAATTTTGAAACATGAGGAGAATAAGACGACTTCCCTGCTTAGTTTAGCAGAAGCATATCGGCATCAACAGGGAATGGAAATCAAATAAGAAGATAAAAATCAGGCAGCAAATGAATGTACCAAAAAATGAAAAAAAATACAAGGTGAAGGATCAGATAAGATGGCAAAAAAATGTGGGAAATGCAAAAATACAGTTGCAAGTACAGAAAATTCTTGGAATAATCTCATGTTGATCAGGATCAGAAGCAGGAATGGTTAAGGAGAGGTGAATTTACACCAAATCATGAAAAGTTAATACTGGAGGCCCAAGACAGTGGACTACATACACATTGGTTTACAAAGTCAATTGAACATGTGGGAGACGCAGACAAATGTAGGTTTTGCCAAACAGAATTGGAAACAGTTGCACATCTTGTTGCTGGTTGCGATGTACTGAATAATGTGGCAAAACTGCTGCACTGGGGATTGTGCAAACATTATAATACTGAAGTAGTTGAAAAAGCACTGGAAACATGAGCCACAAAGCATCATAGAATATGATAACGTTTATATCACATGGGATCATCCATTACCAACAGTTCAAAAAATAGATGCAAGAAAACTAGATACAGTAGTCCATGAAAGAAGACAAAAGTAGCACTGAATACTGAAATTGCTACACTCGGTGACTACAGTGTCTTACGTACAGAGAGACACAAGTCATAAAATACTAGGATTTGCAGGCAGAAACAAGGGCAAAGTGGAAGAAAGATACCAAGACAGTTCCAGTAGTAGTAGGAGCAACGGGTCTTATAAAAAATAATTTACAATTGTACTTAGATACGTTACCGATTCATGTATCTCTGTACAAATTACAGGAGGAGTCATTACTAGGCACATTGCGGGTGTTGCGAAGAGCACTTCTGGCTGACATCAAAGACAGAATCAATACTAATTTCATGAACTTTAATAATACTTTGACTTAGGAATGGGGTCCATAAAGAAAAAAAGGATCAGCTGTAGAAGAGTTTTTTTTTTTTTTTTTTTGAGACAAGGAGAGAGAAAAATAAAGATTTGCTTAAACTCTTGCATATATTTGCCTCTCCGTTGAATTTAAAATGTCAGCAGCAGCCAGACCAAAGAGAGAGAATCTCTATCAAGAGGAGCATCTAGAATTCTAGATTTATCATCCCCGGGAAGAGACTGAAGCACAAGCCATGAAAACCTCCTCAAAAAAGCAAGAAAAAAATGTAGTAGTGGCAGTGGAAAATATATCAGTTACATCTAATAGAATGCTTAACTACCTGGGTAGCAAAATGTAGTATAGAAATAGAGTAACAATTTGAAATATCGGGACCCACTACAGCAAGTCCCAAAATGCTGAGACTGAATGTACTTAAATATACTAAGACTGAGATGCCATTTCTCAGAATATTCCCTTTTCTCCAAGTATGGCGATCTCAGAGTTTGTATATATAAGTTCTGAGGTGTTTTTAAGGAGAAGCCAGAATTCAGAGATTCATTCTTCTCTGGGTTTTTTGAGGGTTTTTTTTACAGCTTTTTGGCACCAGACATTTTGTGTGACGTCATTTGAATAGGGACCCAAACAGCAGAAAACTTGCCCTTGGAAGCAGGCACATCAAATAAAAGCTTGCCAAGGTCTCCCAACAAGGACAAGAGATGTGTCTGATATTTGGAAACATGGACGCTAAGAGTAGAGCAGGTATACTCCTTTCCAAACCTGTCAACAGCCCTATTATCTTTATCATTAGAAAGGTCATTAGTAGAAGGCAGGAGATTAGCAGGTTTATCAGGCTCCAGTGAAATGACAGACTGGTCATAAGAGTGGCTTCTATGCAAAACACAGTGAAAGTCTAAGACTTTACAAAATCTGTCATCTAGGGGCAGTAGTTTGGGTTTTAGGGTTCATAGAAGATATGACAAAAGTATCTTGCAATGCCTCAAAAAGGGAGGGATTGTGGGCGGCTTTCTGATGCCCATATACATAAGTTTACATCTTTTCTGCATGTCAGACATATGCCTGCCTTCCCAGTAAAATGCTACATCATTTTTAACAATGTATCACCAGAGGAAAGCACTCCAAAGGGAAAATCTGGGGGCATAGTGTCCACCCCTTCAGACTCAAACCAGACAGGTGAGTGAATCTGAGAAGAATAAGTCAATCCCCTTCACAATCAGAATCTCAGAATCAGAATCTTCCTAATCTGAAGTAAACCTATGTCCCTTCAGAGTCGAGAAACAGAAAGATAGATCTAAGGAAAGAACTGAGTGAAGCTTCGTAGAGAATAAAACTTTAAACTGCCCTTCAGAAAAAACAAATGCAACAGTCTTTAAGCAGTAATTTCACCCAGCTTCAGAAAAACATTTTCCTAAATACAACATTTTAAATCCCCATACTAACTATCGTGATAATTCTTAAAGTGTTGAGCTATAGGGCTATCCATATTATTATTTTTTCTCTCTCTCACATGTTCCTGAACCCTTAGTTTAAACATTTGTTTTGTTTCACCTATGTAAAACCTTTGGCAAGGACAACCAAGAGCATAAAGCACACACATACTGTTGCATGAGAAATTCTGATTCAGAAAAATTTTAAACCATTAATGCTAGTAAAAATAAATGGACAGATCGAATAATTACCACAAGCGGTAGTGCCTTTGTTATAAAAGGGAGACTAACCATTCTGGAATTAGGCACATTAAATCTTCTAGGTACAACCAAGTCACTCACACTCCGTCCCTTCTTATATGAGACTAACAAATTCTGCCAATTATTTTTTGATAAAACTTCATCCTGAAATATCGTGCAATAAAAATATTCAAAAATCTCTATAATCTTGTTACCAAGTAAAGTATAAACAGTAACAAAATAAATAGCCCTTTTGTTATTTATATCATAACTGTCAATCTATATAATTACTCTTAAAAAAAGGAGTAAGATCATTTTCATACTCTACTGTATCCACACGCTGTCTAGGATAGGCAACATTATATCTAAGGCATAAAATTCTCTCCAAAGTCTCATCCACTATCTTACAATTATATCCCCTATGAGTAAACATCTCAAAGTCTGTTGAACCTCCATTTCACACACACTATCTTCACTACACAACTTATTAAGACCGAGACAGAGCACAGTGTCCTCCCCTTCAGACTCACCAGACAGGTGAGTGAATCTGAGAGGAATAAGTCAAGGAATCTCCTTCACAATCAGAATCTCAAATCAGAATCTTCCTAACCTGATGTAAACCTATGTCCCTTCAGAGTCGAGAAACAGAAATAAAGATAGACAAAGAAAACTGAGTGGGGCTTGATAGAGACTAAAACTTTAAACTGTCCTTCAGAAAAAATAACACACTCCAGAAACTCCCTGACTGAAGGGGGAAGGAAAGGTATGCTTAGTCATTTTCTTAGACAGATGCCTGGCTTTCAAAAACATGGAGCCTCTAACCCCTGATGCAAGTCAATTAAGGCATCCAGGATTTTCTCTTGGATTACAGTTTGAGTAAAGCTGCCTAGTCCCTCTGAAATCAGCCTTTAGAGATGGTCTGCTTTGACACAGGTTTTCCACTCCTCTTATCTTCACAACAAATTAACTACTGAATCAAATATCTAAAAGATCTAACTCTGTCAAGGCAGTACCAGAGTTGTCCGTGTACATCCAAGGTATGGAGTATCCTTTCTCCCTCAATTTTATGTTCAGAACAGAAAACGGGGAAATGATAGTTCAACTTAATGTAAACTTGGCAACCAATTCAGGCATAAAACAAGGTTCAGTTCTCAAAAAACCCCTGTCTCTGTGGAAAATGCGATAGGGTGGACTCACCATAAGTGCTTGCAACTCAGACACCCTTCTTATAGAGGCCAGATCAATTGGCAAACTTTTTTTCCATGTTAAGAACCTCAAAGTCAGCTAGTTTAGCTGCTTCAAATGGAGCACATGATAGCTTCTCTAATACAAAATTAAAATCCCAAGGAGGTGCTACTTGGTTTCTTGGAGGCTTCTACGCAAAACTCATTTCAAAAATATTTTGACACAAGAATGCACTAAAATGCACTAAAAGAGAAGGATGCATGGGCAGACATGCTGAAATGGCAAACACATGAACCTTCATGGAGAAAAAAGAATTCATAGGACTGTAACTCCCATAAATATCGTAAAAAGTGCAGTTGGATAAAAACTTACTATAACAGCAGATGTCCCACTGATCACTGTTGCAGCATTCTTAACCAGTGGGTTATCCTTGCTGAAGGCCAACCAGGGTACCAAAGCTTTACCTTCCCAAGATCATACATCCAACGTGGCCTCAGACCATAAACATAGGAATATATAGGCAGACATACGAGCATAACTTCTCAGACTACCTCTAAGCCAGTGGCCTGAAGACCCCTGAAACAGAGACTGGTCAGCTAGGAGTTTCAATGGATGACGTAACTAGAAAGACCCCCCCCCCCCCGGTTCCAGGATGCTGTACAAAGGATAAGAATAGAGGGAGAAAAGATAGAGAGAGGTAATAGAAAAAGATGAAGAGGGGAAGAAGGGTGGAAATAAATACTGCAATAGTGACCAGCAGGACATCTACTGTTATGGTAGGTTCTTACACAAATGTACTATGTCCTGATTAAAATCACTACTGTAGTACTCCTAATCAATGGTGGATTCCCAGAGTTGAATGGAACTTAAAGGTGGTTGGTTAGTAATCCGAAAAACTGTCCAAAAGGCCTGAAAAAACTAAGAGAAGGCAGCTGGCAGTTCTGGACCTTGGAAAGGCATCAATAATACAGTGTTTAGTGAAGGAGTGTATGGAGGGACCAGGTGGTAGCTTCCAGTACATCCCTGGCATCTACCCCTTTGTAGAAGGCCCCAGCGGCTGCTACTACCCTGGTAGAATGAGATCCAGGCAATGAGGACAAGGAATTGCCATGATGAAAACAAAAAAAGATGGCTTTAAAGATCCAGCTTGTAATTATACTGGTTGGCCAAGATTTGAGCCCATGAAGGAGACAAACAGCTGTTTTGGATTTCCAAATGGATTTGGTTTTGCCCGAACAGAATCTTAAGACTGTGAAAATCTAGAGTGTGGGAGCTTTTTCCTCCCAGTTCTGTGGGTTAAGGAAGAAAGTAGGTAGATACATGGTTTGCTTGAGTAACAGTGCATTCACTACCTTAGGCATGGATGAAGCATTAGCTCACAGGGTCACCCCATCCTTGTGAAAATAAGAGAGGAATAGCCATGACAGCCAGAGCTAGGACACTCTCCTAGATGAACTGCATGCCAGAAGCAGAATATTTTACAGGTGCAGAACTTATTAACAGAGACTACTGATTCAAAAGGAGGTAGAGTAAGCTTTTCCTTCACAAAGGTGGGGTCCTAAAGGAGGTGCTATGGGCTTCCTTGGAGGTCTAAGATGCAGTACCCCTATAAGGAACAACCAGACCTCAGGTCTGTACATAAGTAGAGAACTGAGCTGTAAACAAGCATTGATGGCTGACAGGTGGGCTTTGAGAAGAACAGCAGGCCGACCCAAATGCATGAGCTCACACATTTTATTACAGAAAGAACCTCTGATTTGTTGCAGTCCTGTCCATTCCTGTGGCATGAAAAGGAAAATCTCTTCCATTGGGTTATGTAGGTTTCCTGGCTTCTTGGAGAAGCTTAAATACATCTTCAGAAAATTGCTGCCTGTAAGGAGTTAAAACTATCATCCATAGGGCAAGGTTTAAGGATAACAGGTTATGATGTAATATTGACTTTCTGCTGTGCGATGAGGTCAGCTTGTAGCGGCAGACTGTAGTAGTTGCTTCTAGTAAGATGGTAAAGGGGGAACCAGTGCTGCCCTGGAAAGAAAGGGATAACTAGCAAGAGCTCTGCATCTTCCTCTTTGGTCTTTAAAAGGTAATTACTGGTGCCAGACATTTTGTGAAAACTCTTTGGGCAGTGGAAAGCCAAAAAGGCAAAGCAGTAAACTAAAAGTGAGATGACCCAGTACAAATCCTGAGGAATCTCCCACAAGAACACTTAACTAGATTATAGAGATAAGCATCTTTTATATCTAGAAATACTAGAAGGTCCTAAGGCAGGAATAACATCAACAGTCTGTATGCATGGAGAGAGTTTTCAAGGTTGGCACTTTTAGAAAAATGTTTAATAAAAATAGATCAAGTATGGGTCTCTACTGTCCTTCGTTCCTTGGTACTAGAAAGATTCTGGAGTAAAAGCCCTTTCCTATAATTTTTTGAGGCACTGGTGCTATTGTGTTATGTGCCTGTAATTCCTGCACAAAGGGTTGAATATGGGTGTGTGGGGGGAGGAGTGGCATGCTAATTAGAGAGGGATTTATAATAGAAAGCACCCACTGGTCTGTGTTAATCTTTTCTCAGGTTGAGACTGACTGTCAGCCTTTTTCAGAGGGGCAAGGAAGAAACTTTTGCAGATAGCCACAGACATTTGTCTCCAAAGGGAGACCTCCCAGAATAGGAATCTCTGTCGTTTCTCTGGGATATCTTCCTGGGGGCATTCCTGTGTTTTTGGCAAAGTCTATGATGTCTTCTGACAAATCAAGTGGGTTTGGTTTCCTCAGGTACGGAGGTTGAAGGAAACCTCCACCTTCTCCTACAGTTTAACTCAACTCTTAGGTTGCGTTTCTCCTTACAATACGTTTCCAGTATTCTGTTGGTACCAGAAACCTGCTTTTACTTTACATAAATTGCATTTCCTTGCCTTAGAATCAAAGGAAGGGAAAGACCACCCACTTTTTAACTTAACATCTCACATAATTTACAGAGGAATTTGTCTACACCTGCATGACATACCACTGACAGAAATTTTTAGTCGGGTACTAGACAATCTTATATGGGCAATTCATCCTGGTGATGTGAAAAAAGTGTGAAACTGTTTTCCACTGTTTTTACTGCAGAAAAGAAGAGAACCTGCAATGATTCACAGTTGCTTCCAATGTAGCCACGCCTTTCATGGAAAACACAGCAATTAAACAAGTCAGTGGTTCAAAGGCAGTTGTCACCTCTTGACAAATTTACATAAGCAGCATCACAGTATTGAAGTTTGTTTTTGTGTCTTTCGGCTTTTCCCGATTAGGGGTCGCCACAGCGGAACTCCAGTCCGCTAATGATTGGCAGTAGATTTTTACGTGCTGGCTTGCCGGGCCTAACGCACAACCTTCAACGAAGGAACGCCCATTCATGCATGTCGACACACAGAAGACGCTCTGAGAATCGAACGGGCAACGTCTTAACTGAGAGGCGACAACGCTACCGCAGCACCACCACTGCAAAGGTAGCATTGCTAAGCTTTACATTTTAAATGTTTGCTGTTTACACTACTTTATATTTTAAGATGACTTAAATGTAGTATCTGTGACATTAAGGTTTCCCACCTTTCCTGTAACTAGTCTAGTCCAGATAGAGATTTGCTGTATCCAGGATTAATTGTAAGCTTCTAAGCCCCCCAAGCCTTTCTGTGTTGGAAAGAAGCCTTCTAGCTTATCAGTGAGAGTGGTAAGCACTAGGTAGCCTATCTACCATAAAAGTGGTTTCTGGCCCAGAAATTGTAGTTTATTGGCCATTTGGCAGTTTTTCCATCTCTTTCAACTTACTGGTTTAAAAGCCCGTGTTTGCGCAGGTTTCCCATCTTTCCTGTTACTAGTCTAGTCCAGATACACGTTTGCTGTATCCAGGAATGTTTGTAAGCTTCTGAGCCCCCCAAGCCTTTCTGTGTAGGAGGGAAGCTTTCTAGCTCATCAGCGGGAGTGGTAACTACTAGGTAGCCTATCTACCACAAGAGTGGTTTCTGGCCCAGAATTTGTAGTTTATTGGCCGTTTGGGCAGGTTTTCCATCTCTTTCAACTTCATGGTTTAAAAGCTTAAGTTTGCGCTCATTTCCCAGCTTTCCTGTAACTAGTCTAGCCCAGATACAGACTTGCTGTATATCCAGGACTGCTTGTAAGCTTCTGACCCCCCCAAGCCTTTCTGGGTTGAAGGGAAGCCTTCTAGCTTTAACAGTGGGAGTGGTAAGCACTAGGTAGCCTATCTACCACAAGACCCCGGTACAGATTCTTGGTTTTAGCATTTGAATTTGCTTATTTGTGCTCAGCACTTGATCAGAATTTGTTCTTAGCACTAAATAAGCTACAATTATACTACAGCACTCACCCTTCCTCTTTACCTAGAGGAAAACAGTTTTTGTACTTACTTTCCTCACTTGCTTAGAGAAAAACAACTCTTATACTCACTTTCCTCATTGTCTAGAGGAAAGTAGTTTTTTAATCAGGCATGTCCAAGGGTCAGCTCCCACTGTTCTCTCTGTCACACCACTACCTGTGAGAGATGCACTTATCTAGCCAAACTAGAGGTAAAGCTCTCTCCAACCAAGACTGAACGTGACAGTCAAGAGAAAAAGGTAAACACTTGCACCACACATCACATAGTTCCACTAAACCTGCACCACCAAAGTCCACACATAGAAACACAAAAACATTCACAGAGGCTTTCAATAATAACCTGCTCAAGCAACAGAGAACTCCAAAGCAGAAATGCAAACAACCTCCACCTGCCAACACAACCCAAAATACAAACAGCCCACAGACTCATTGTGCCAATAAACCACAGCCCATAAGGCAAACCAACCTACCCAACACACTAGTCATTGATGACTCTATAGTGAGGCACACTGATGTCCCACTCACCAGGCTAAACAAGGAGGAGGTTACTGTCAAGCTGCCTGTTGGGTGCCAGGATTCGCCACATAACCCATGCACGCAGGTCACTCCACAACAAGTACAAATATGACTCAGTCATTGTCCATGTTGGTGTGAATGACCTGAGATGTACCTCCCTGGACGACATGAAGAGAGACATGGAAGAGCTCTCCCATCTTGTAACCCAGGTAGGTATGACCCTAGCCCTGAGTAGCATCCTGACATCACTCAGAATGATACCGCAGTACAAGGGCAAAATAACAGACTTCAACAATTGGCTAAGCTTCTGGTGTCATTCTAAGGGGATCCAGTATCTGCCTGGGACGACATGGTCGACAGACCACGATGCTTTGCCAGAGATGGCCTGCACCCGTCGCCCCTGGGATTCCGGATACTGGCTAAGACTCTTGCTGTCCCTATAGTGCCTTTTTTAGACAAGGTTCAAATGACAAATTCACCACTGTAACAGGAACAGGCAAGCAAACACTGAGGGTAATGCTACTCAATGCTAGACGTCTAAATCTCAAAATGCACTCACTTGAGGCACTCATTAAAATGGAGAACATTGATATCAGTGCAGTGACTGAGACCTGGTTCAAGGCTTTAGAGAGCACTCCTGCATTACCAGGCTATAACTCATACCACACTTTTCGTCCATCTAACCTGGGCGAGAACACCAAAGGCGGAGGTGTGTCCATATTCATTAAGGGTATCCACACCTCCAGGCTAGTTGCGCAGTATAATACATCCGAGGTTATCCAAGTGCAACTAACTGTGGACAAAACTGCAATCCAAACTGTAGCTTGCTACAGATCCCCCACCATGTCCCAGGATTCTCACTCCTCTTTTCTTGATATACTGGAAAATATTAGGGTTCAACCAAACACCCTAACAATGGGCGATTTCAACTACCCCACCATTAAAGTACAGTTGTGTACACTTACCATAAATGTAGATGCTCTAGTGTATTCACTGTTGCAGTCATTACATTTGGGTAATCTGCTGGCAGGTTGCCCTCAGTCGGCCTGATTAACAAAGTTTTGGGTCCTGCGTCGGTTGCTGTCCCTTCTTCCATGAGGTCAGGTTGTCAGGGGTATAAAACATGCAGCCGACGCCATTACATCAGCAGTTTTTTTGCCCCAGATGTCAGGTGCCCCCCAAAGGGGAGCAAAAAAAAAAAAAAAAAAATTATATATATATATATATATATATATATATATATAAATAATAGGGGGCTGGAGGGAGGGTAATCGGGACTGCAGCAGTGAATACACTCTAACATCTACATTTATGGTAAGTGTACACAACTGCACTATGTTCTTCGTGTTTCACTGTTGTAGTCATTACATTTGGGTAGAATCCCAAAGATATGGTTGGGTGGATGGATTTATACAGCATTAGGAGCAGCTATAAGGCCCTGTAGGACAGCAGTGGCAAAGGAGAGAGGTAAATGGTAATGTCTGGTGAACGTATGAACCGAGATCCAGGTAGCAGCTTCTAGAATGTCTCTGGTAGGAACCCCTCTGAGAAAGGATGCAGAAGTAGATGCAGCCCTGGTGGAATGAGATCTGATCCCCTTGGGGATAGGTTTACCATGGTGCATATAGCAGAAACGAATGCAATGGCCCAATCCTGTTCAGAAGAATCAGGAGAAATAGAAACCTGATCTGAAGATTCATAGTCAGTGCCTTGCCTAGGCCTCTTAGCAGGAGGGGGATGGCTACCCTTGATCAAGGTAATTAAATCTTCAGCCATTTTGATCATTTGTTTTTTAGGCATTGGGGCCTGTGCACGTGGCCCAAGCGTCGTTTTTTTAGACACAGAAGTAGATTTTGGCCTTAGGTTTGAAGATGGCGTCAGTTTAATATACAAATCTTCAGGCCTGAAAACATCCTCAGAAGCCGATGCCTGCACAGTGGCTCCAGATCCATCTAAGGTAGAGACATTCGCGGGTTCAATACTTAAAGCATCTCGTGGCATACCGGACTCTGAATGGGTCTCAGTAGAGGCCTGCGAATCAAAAGTAGTGGGTATCAGGGGTTACGAAAGCACCTCAATGAGTACCGGCAAACCGGCGACTGGCTTAGGAGACGCGTCGTCTGTTTTGGACCTCAAAGGTCTTTTTCTTTGCGTTTTTTTAGGTATTCCCGTAGTCGGATTGCTAACAGGAGACATATCTGGATAGTTAAATCTTGAGCCAAAATATTTAGAAGCAAAAATATACCAACGTTTAATCATGCGTTGATTAAATTTAGCACAAAACCGACAGCAAGGTACGTTGTGGTCAAAGCCTAGGCAAGGAATACAGTACAAATAAAAATCCTTATGAGGTATTTGCTTCCCACAAGTAATACAATTATTAACTTTTACTGACATCGGTAAGGAGCAAGAAAAAGTTTCCCCAATGTGGTACTTCGCTTTTAGTTGAAGACTTTGGTTCTGAAACTCGAAAATGAAAATTTCAGGAGTCGGCCGACCGGCACTTGCGAACTGCTTCTGCTTCGGGCACCGCAAGAAAGACTGATGTAATGGCATCGGCTGCATGTTTTATACCCCTGATGACCTGACGTCATGGAAGAAGGGACAGCAACCGAAGCAGGACCCAAGACTTTGTTAACCAGGCCGACTGAGGGCAACCTGCCAGCAGATTACCCAAATGTAATGACTGCAACAGTGAAACATGAAGAACATCTGTGAAAACTACTCATGTACCAACACTTTCTGGAATTCATAAATACCAGTGCCCTGGATCAACTTATCCACACCCCCACACCAGGGGCAACAATATCCTAGACCTGGTCTTTACCAACATGAGTGACCAGTGTTCCACACCTGAAGTCAACTCCTCAATGGTCAGATCCGACCATAAGCTAATCACCCTAGATATCTGCATCCTGCCCCCATCCACCATTAAGGAAACCATGGTAAAAAATTTCTCCAAAGCCAACTTCATGCTTCTTAAGACAGAAGTGGCAAACTTCATGACACCCATGCAGATGGACAATATAGTTACGACTGCTGAATCCTATACAAATGCACTCTATAAGCACTTACACGAGTGCATGGATCGTGCTATCCCAAACAGAACCAAGACGCTATCCTCCAAAAAAGGAAGCCAATCTGGTGGTCCCCTGCCATAAACAAACTCTACAACAGAAGGAAGAAACCGTTTCAAAAGAGAGTAAAATGCTGTGAGTGGAGGAGCTCCCTGGTCAGCCTCAATAAGAAGCTGAGATCCCTTATAAGATCCTCCAAAGCTAACTACAAAAACAAAATCTCCACTGATTCTAAGGACAACCACAAAGCATTCTAAAGCGATGTCAAGAATCTCAATGGCAACATCCAGATCTGCTCTGAGTTACAGCACAATGGCACGAAAATTACAGAACCAACTGATACTGCCAACAACCTGGCAGACAGGGTCAGTGCTAACTTTACCCACCTCTCATCCCCTAAAGGGCCCATATGTATACAGGAAGAATGCAGAGTCCCTGTAATCATATCTATGCAGGTAAAAGCTGCACTCCTAAAACCAAAAACACAGCATCCATGGGACCAGACAACATCCCAGGCTGTGTTTTACACGAACTTCAGGACGAACTGGCACCCCACCTAAGCACCATGTTCAATCATAGTCTCACGTCAGGCTTTGTGCCCACTAAATGGTGCACAGCAACAGTTATCTCACTCCACAAAGGGGGAGCCAACACTGATACTGGGAACTATCACCCTATTACCTGACGAGCCTGGTCTGCAAGGCCATGGAACGTATCATCATGGAACTCAAAGACACTGGTAACCTCCAAACTATGGACCCCACCAAGTTCGGGTTTGTGAAAGGCAGATCATGCCTTCTGAACCTGATCGACTTCTTTGAGGCAGTCACCAAAGCCATAGACGAGGGTAAGGTGGTTCACACAGCCTATCTTGACCTCACCAAGGCTTTTGACACCATCCCCTATTCTGGAATTATAGCTAAACTCACTCTAAATTAGGTATAAATCCCTACGTCACAAGATGGGTTGTCAACTGGCTCACTGACAGGCCCCACAATATAAAACCAGCAGACTCCAAATCTGACGTCAAACCAGTGACAAGTGGAGTACCACAGGGTTCAGTCCTGGGACCTCTCCTGTTTGGTACCTACTTTTCTGAAGTACAGGCTAACAGAGAAGGCCTTTGGATAACGAGGTTCGCAGATGACTGCAAACTAGGAGCCATAGTCGAGTCCCCAAATGATGTGGACATCCTACCGAAGGGCCTCACTGAGACAGATGCCTGATGTCAGATGCATGACCTCAAGCTCAATGCCAAAAAGTGCATTGTCATCCCCTTTGGTAAAAACTCTGTACCCATGAACTACCACATAAACAGCAATCTACTTAATGCCGAATGTGTGATAAGAGACCTTAGTACCCAGGTGGACAGTAGTTTCTCCTTTGATAATCACATCGCCACAGTAGTCGGGAAATCCTTCTAAGTGGCACACCTCATCACAAAAGGGTTCAAATCCATGAAAAAAAGAGAGAACATTGTTCCCATCTACTCAGCACTCAGACCCATTATAGAGTACAACACCCCTTTTCTAATGTACCTCAAGACATCTGCAGCAGATGGAAAGGCCACAGAAGTACCTCACAAAGAGGATTACTGGCCTCAAACAGATGCCCTACACTGACCGCGTCAAAAAATTCCAGCTTTACTTTGTAGCATATCGCCTACTCTGAGGAGATCTCTGCCTAGCATACAAAGCTATGTTAAACCCAGAGCTGTTGGACATGCTACACCTAAAAAAAAAACAATCCCTCCGAGCTACACACTCTAGGGACCTAATCTTTGTCACCACAATAAACAGGACATGCTGGAGGGATAGATCCCTGTCCCAGAGACTTCCTATACTCTGGGACAAGCTACCCATCTATGTCAAGCAAAGTTCCTCATTAGCACTCTTCAAGAAAATTCTTGATGAGTGGATGGGAAACAGGAAATACACCCTGGGGATAACTTCTGTGGCTTTGCTCGACAGGGACACAGGAAATTAATGTTCTTGGGTGGCGTAAGCCAGGGAACCTTGCTGGCTAGGCTTTACTTAGGCCCTTGGGCCGATAGCCTTGTACCTACCTATGAAGAGAAAAATCAGAAAATAATTTTTCTGACAACTGTGTTGCTACTTTACAAAAATTAGAAAACTATGGGGGGGGGGGGGGGGGGCTGTCAATTCATCCTGGACTACAAAAAGATACTTTGAACAAAGGCCCGTAATTTCATTACTTTTTTGGTTGCAGCTGTTTAACTCCTTAGTACAGTGTAAAACAAGTTATGAAACACACACAAATAAGGGCCATTCAAAAAATAAAAGAAACAGTCTTGTTACAGAAGATATATGACTGTGACTGATTCTAATCCCATTATAAGCCAATGGCAGAGGAATACACCACTGTTTCCTTATGTCTAGCATGACTCAAAGCAGACTTCAAATGGGTTATGGAAAAGAGACAGGCTTGAGAGGGGGGGGGGGGACACATTGATATGTGAAGCCCCACTGGCAGCCATTTTGCAGAAACATTAAAATCCTATAAAGGAGCAGTCAGAGTGATTTGAGGTGTTAAATATCTTAGAAAACAAAGACTGAGTAAAAAAATATATTTTTTTAGTTATGAGGTGGAGTTTTCCTATGATAGACTAGGTCTTCAGTCCTCAGTGGTTTTTCCCTGTTCTTGGAGGGTTTGAAAAGATTAACTGCTTGAGGGCCAAACAGGAGGTTGTTGTCTAAAAGAGCATGTAAAACTTTGCTGTAAAGTCTTCAGCACACCTGCAGATGACACAGCCAGTAGCAGCTGCTCTGGATGAGGCCACTACAGCATCATTACTACATTTAATGCTTTGTCTGGCTCCTTGTGTAAGCTGGTTAAGTAAGGACATTTCTTGTTTACAATCAGTTCCTTGTGAACTCACCACATTCATATTTAAGGAACTGAGGATGGATATCCAACACTTGGTCAGTTAGGTTTGGTAATATATAGCCCTGAATGGCAAAGTAGATAAGGATGTCTGGCTTTGTCATCAGATTCCTCTGCCACAAAGGGATTGAGGCTAGTGGGGATCCACCTTTAAGCACGTCCAAGGAGACTTTGCAGACATCTGTTTCAGACGTTCAGGGGGAACCATGGTTCATCATTTCCGAGGAGCCTAGGGGTGTTCTTCAGATTTTAGTCAGAAAAGATCTCCCTACTACTATTACTGAATGCTGCCCTGGGTCAGAGCCTCCCAACTTTTACAAGGTAGACATCCCATTGAAGAAAAAAATAAACATGTTTCTCCTGCCCTATGGATTCACAGAGTGAGTGACAGGCCTTCACTCAGAGTTTGCTTAGAGATTTAATGAAATTGAAACCTCCTCAGGGTGTTTCTGTTCCAGCTCCCCCCTTGATCTTCTACCCCCCTTAAAAGACCCAAGGAACACAACTGTTCTGAGAAGGAGTTGGTTTCTGGTGAGGAATCCGTTGCTTACTCTTCTCAAATTATTTCTCCTTTGGACTATGGGTCAGAAGAAGAGGAATCTACCAGTCCTGATGCTCCTTTTGAGCAAATTTCTTTTGGCGACACAATCTCTAGGATGATGGAGATCTTTAAATGAGATTGTGCGCAGGTGTCCGAGATTCATAAGCGGTACTATGAGTTGTTGCAGATGGAATCTCCTAAAATTTTTGCTGTTCCTTTTGTTTTGGATGCTTTGTTTGATGCATTTTCCAGTGCCTCTAAATCTCCAGATTCTTAGCCCCCTACTGCCAAGAAACCTGATGGGTTTTATAGGGTGCCTGAGGGCTGTAAATTTTTGTACAACTGTCTTGCTGCTGACCCCTCAGTGGTGTCCATAGCCTCTGAAAAGCCCTCTCAGTTGCTTCCTTTGCCCAAGTTACTGCCCTTTGATAAAGACAGCAGAACTATGAAAGGGCTAGGTAAGAAGGTTTACACCTCAGCTACCTTGGCTTTTAGGGCTGTTAATTATCAGACCCATACGTCCAAGTACGTGTTGGCTCTCCTCTCCCAGGCTTGTCAGGTTACATCTGATCTTTCAGACTCTGAGGGTAAAACTTCTGCTCTTTCCCTGTTAAGGCCTTCCTTCCAGGTGGCTCATCATTCCATCTAGTGTAGTTATGATACACTCAATGCTTCTTCTAGGGCTGCTGCTTTTGGGTCAGTAATGAGGTATTCATGGCTTCGACTTCAACTTTTGCCTGATAACATAAAGGCTACGTTGACAGAATTCCAAGATGGCTGCACACTGAGTAACAGCTTGTTTATAGCTCTCTCCATGTGAAAACACTCAGCAGAGAAGGCCAGAATACTTGTGTTTATGGGTAAATTTCATAATTGGCTAAAATGTGCACTGCCTGGATGCCACGAATAAAGAAATGCAGAACACCTGGAAAAAAACAGCTACAAAAAGTGAGGAAGTACTTACTAGGGAAAGTTCTGCAGCTGCTCAACAAAAAGCAATGCAACCTTCCAACATGATTTCCAATAACCTGAAGGACGATACAAGACAACTACATACAGACTTGGTTAAACTAAACAAAACACTGACGGAGTACATCAACACAAACAACAAAAGGCTGGAAAAAATAGAAGACGCTTTAAACTGATATTCAGATGATATGATAAAGCTGCAAAAATCAGATGTCGAAATGAAGAAAAGGCAAGCTGAATATGGGACTGCTCAGGAAGAGATGTTTAAAAAAATAATAGAATTAGAGGACAGAACATGTAGGGAAAACCTGAGATTTTCAGCTATACCACAGAAGCTGGAAGGAACAGACCACATTAATTTTATGAAAGCACAAATAAGCAACTGGGCTAGTATTCCACAGCAGGAGTTGACAGCAGAAAGGGCACACTGGGTGTATGCTCCAAACCTAGTTCCAAGAAAGCAAACTAGACCTATAACAATAAAGATGCAATCCTACCAGCAGAAGGAGATGATTCTGACAAAACTGGGAGAAAGACAAAATACTAAAAGTGGGGGATAGCAGAGTATTTGTGGAGAATGATTACTCACTGTATACCAGGAGCAAGAGGAGTAAATTCATTCCACTAGTCAGGGAACGTTGAGACACAGGTGTGGTATTCAAAATGCTGTGTCCAGCTGCCTTTAAAGTATTCTTCCCTGGAGGGACAGAATCATTTTTTGATTAAGTAAATGTTCAGGAGGAAATGCAAAAGTTTGTCTAACAAAAAGTGAGCTGTGAAACAAAAGAAGATACTACTACTTGTTCTTCTGGTAAGAAAGACCACAGAGAAACTGTACTTGTGAAACCTTTTTCAGTATTTCAACAGAAAATGTTGAAGAGAAGGAAGGGAGCATGAAAGTTGACTAGAAGAATCGAGAGTATGTTGGAAATGAAGCAGCGACAGGATTTTGGTGATGGAGAACAGTAACAAACCCACTAACTCAGTGTGGGATTACAATGCAATAATTACATTTGTGAAATATGACAGAACAAGAAAATCTGGAATTATTGGACTTTTTCAACATTTTTTTTTTTATTTGTGGGGGACTCAAGTATATGCCCTACTTCATGTCATTAATGTTTGGAAAAATGCTTTTGGGGGAAGAGAGGGGGAGAAAGCTAACTGTAAGTAAAGAAAACCTTTTCTCTTCTTACTAGTATTGTATGTGTGGTGAACGTTTTTCATTGCACACTATTTTTAAGTGTAATGGCGATTGTAAGCAGGTGCTGTTGTTTTTCTTTTTCTCTCCTCTTCTCTCATTCTTCTTGTACAGTTTTGAGAAATATAGGCAACGCATTGTATAAAAAAGCCTGGTTAAAAAGGAATGAAAGTTAAAATTATTGTGTTTTTTTTCATTCTTGCATGGGAAAATGACTGTATTAAGGACCTTAGATTGATCATGTTTAAGAGAGAGGAAGTAAATGAAAAAACATTGAATATTATGAGGCTTTTCTTTCTAGCAAATGCATGTATACTTCATAGCAATTTTGCAGTTTTCATGGAAACAATCTGATAAAGAGAAACTGTCTGCTTGGTTCTCATGTGTGCATGGAGACAATCTGGTAGAAGGGGACTGGCTGAGGGAAAAGAAAAGAGAAACTGGCTAGGACATAATGTTCTCTGAAAGCAAGCAGGTTTTTCCAGCTGGGAGGGCTTTAAAGGTAAGACAAAACCAATTAGACAAAGTAAAGTTCTCACTTTTTGAAATGCAATGGGGATTCTAATAAACATGCGTCTTTTTTTTTTTCTTTTTCTCCCTTCTTTCTTTCTCTTTGTTCAGTTTTAAGAAATGTAGGCACTGCAGTGTAAAAAAGGAGACAGGAGAAGTGGAAGCCAGAGGAAAGGTCTGGTTAAGTGAGTATAACAAAATAAAAATCAGTGTGCTTTTTCCTCATGCTTGCATAGGGAAATGAGTGGGTTAAGACCTTAGGCATTTATCCAGTAACAACTTTATTATAAAGCATGTAAATGAAAAAGAACACTGAATATTATAAAGCTTTTTTCTGGTAAACACGATATCCCTTAGCAGTTTTGTGTACAGTTTGCATGTCACTAGAAGACAATTAGATAAAGAGAAATGGCTTGGAGAAAGTGTTCATTGAATGCATTCAAGTGTTTTCTTAGCTGGAAGAGCTACAAGGATAGTCAAAAAATAGCACTTGCAAATAGCACATGCTGTACCATGCATCTTAGCATGACACCTTTCTTTCTGGTTAACTCTAGCCTGTCTGAGTGGCTATCAACTTATAACTCTTCTGATTATTAGGAAGCAAAAAAGTCAGTATTTGAAGATGTACATAGTTTTGTGTGCTATTAAGTTAATATGTTTTAGTGGGGGTTGCTTGTTCTGTTTGAGGGATTTCAAAAAAAAAAAAAAAAGAAGTTATGTAAGATGTGGCATAATCTCAAATAGATATGACAAAAAAATGACTGTACAAAAGACCAACCTGCCAAACAGTATATGCATGTAACATAAAAGATATAACTAGATATTTAACAAAAAAGCAGTTATACATAAAAGGTGGTAATAACTATATGAGAAAATGCTTTCTGTAATGTCTTTCAGTCTGAATGGTGTTACAGATAAATATAAAAAAGAAAGAGTAGTCAACTATATTTAAACATACAGAGTACAAATAGCTAGGCTACAGGAGAGACACCTGGAAAGAGCTGAACATGTTGTTGCTGTTTGTCTTTTGGCTTTTCCTGGCAAGGGGTCGCCACAGCGGAACTCCGGTCTGCTAATGATTGGCAGTAGAATTTTACGAAACGCTGAGGAGCCAGCTCGACGCTCAACCTTCAAAGGCACGCCCGTTTACGCACGCATGTCTTTCGAACGCTACCCAACCGTGGGGAGGACATGCAGACTCCACACAGAAGGCACTCCCAAGCCCAGACGAGAATCGAATGTGAGAACCTCTTGCTGCGAGGTAACAACTCTACCACCGTACCACCACGGCATAAAGAGCTGAACATGTGAATTTGGTAAAAAAAAAAATGGTTTTCATGATGGTTACTCAGTGGAATATCTAGGGCAAAGGAAAAAAGGGCCACTTACATTAACTGCAAGAGGAGCTCCAATATTGACCGAACAGGAAAAAAAGATAATAATGGAGGATATATAGTACTAAGGGGCTACTGGCAAGGGAGGAGGAGGATTACACTGGCATGCATTTACAATCCACCTAAAACTGCTACAACAGAACTTAAGAAAATTCTGGGAGAAATAATCAGCTTTCAACAAGGAATAATACTTATAGGTGGAGCCTGGAATTTGGTTTGCAAAAGTGAAGATGTGTCTGGGGTCATAGAAGGGAAAATATAATAAAGGAGGGTAGATTTTTGAAGAATGTCATGAAAAGGTTTGACATGGAAGATCTGAATTCAATACTAGGAGGTTGGAGTGAATTTACATATTATTCTCCAAGATACAGAAACTGGCCTAGGCTAGAAAGAATGTATACCTCACAGGAACAAGTGCATTTAATTGAAGGTCTTGAAATGCAACCAATAACTTTTCAGATCATGCGCCAACAATAAAATAAAAATGCAAAGTAATGAAATAAAAATGAGACACTGGTGCTTTCCCACTTATTGTCTGACAAGGGAGAGGAATTTCAGGAATGGGTTTTGGCATTAATTTGGGCGCTACTAGAGAAGACAGAAATTTCTTCTGAAAATATAGCTAGGGAGTAAGATAAAATTAAAGTGGAGTTTAAAACTAGGGTGGAAATAAAGGAAAGAGATATGGCTAAAATTTATTTAGAGGGACTGACAAATGTTAAAGTATTGCAAAATAGGAGGAATCTCTCAGAACAAGAAAAGGAGTAACTGCAGAATGCTAAACAGAAAATAAGGGATTACCTTGATAATATGCACAAGTTTAGAAAGATTGCAACTGTTTTTTGATAATAATTCTAGAGCACAAGAGCTGTTAAAACAACGACTGAGGCAAGAGAAAGTGGAAAGTATGGTCACCAAGCTTAGGGAGCTTATAACAAGGAAGACAAGAGATCCTGTAAAAGTATTAGAAATATTTTGAAAATGTTATGAAAGTTTGCATAAAGCAGAACATAGAAATCAAGAAAAGGTACAAATGGAAATGTTTATGGAAGAATTAAATACGGCAAGATTAGAGGTTCATAGGTTAGTACTAGGCTATCAGCCCTAGGGCCTATACAAGCCTAGCCATAATTCCCTGAATATTTCTTCCCACATTATTTACTTTCCTGGACCCCTGTCTAGCAGGGCGACTGACGTGATCCCTGGGGTGAATTTCCTTTCTCCCATCCAATCGTCAAGGTTCCTCTTGAAGAGGTCCAAAGAGGCACTCTGCTTGACATGTATGGGCAATCTATTCCAGAGTCTGGGGAGTCTCTGGGTCAGGAACCTATCCCTCCAACATGTTTTGTTTATTGTGATGACAAGGTTTAGATCCCTGGAGCGTGTAGCTCTGAGGGATTGGGATTTCTTTAAGTGTAGCATGTCCAACAGCTCTGGGTTTGACATGGCCTTGTATGTTAAGCAGAGATCGCCTCTGAGTAGACGATATGCGACAGAGTATAGCTGGAGTTTTTTAAGGCGGTCAGCATAGGGCATCTGCTTTAGGCCTGTGATTCTTTTAGTGAGGTATTTCTGAGGCCTTTCCAGTTGTTGCAGATGTCTTGAGAGGTACATACCAAATGGGGCATTGTATTCTATAATGGGTCTAATGAGGGATGAGTACAGTGGGACAATGACCTCCTTTTTCTGGATGAAAAGCCCTTCGTGATGAGGTGTGCCACATAGAAGGATTTCCTGACTGTTGTGGCGATGTGGTTATCGAAGGTGAGACCACTGTCCACCTGTGTCCCTAAGTCTCTTATCACACTTTCTGTGTTTAGTGTACTGCCACCTATATGGTAATTCATGGATACATGTTTTTTCCCAAAGGGGATAACAATACATTTCTTGGCATTGAGCTTGAGCCCATGGCTCTGGCACCAAGCATCTGTTTCTGTAAGGCCCTTTTGTAGAGTATCCACATCATTTGGGGATTCAATAATGGCTCCCAGTTTGCAGTCATCTGCAAACTTTGTTAGCCAGAGTCCCTTAGTGTTGACCTGTACTTCAGAGAAGTAGATGCCAAACAAGAGCGGCCCCAGGACTGAATCCTGAGGTACTCCAGTTGTCACTTGTCTGGAGCTGGATTTGGAGTCTGCTACTTTTACAGTGTGGGTTCTATCAGTAAGCCATTTAGCAACCCATTGGGTGACATAGGGATTAATGCCCAACTTAGTAAGTTTATCTATGATTCCAGAGTGGGGGATGGTGTCAAAGGCCTTGGCAAGGTCTAGATAGGCTGTGTGGACCACCTTACCCTTGTCCATGGCTCTGGAGACTGATTCAAAGAAGTCAATCAGGTTCAGGAGACAAGATCGGCCCTTCACAAACCCAAACTGGGTGGGGTCCAGTGTTTGAAGGTTGCCAATGTCTTTGTTTATAAGTTCCATGATAATACGCTCCATGGCCTTGCAGATAAGGCTTGTCAGACTGATGGGACGGTAGTTTCCGGGATCCAAGGTGGATCCCCCTTGTGGATTGGGATAACTATAGCTCTCGCCACTCAGTGGGCATGAAACCTGAGGTGAGGCTATGATTAAACATGACACTTAGGTGAGGTGCCAGTTCATATTGTAGTTCATGTAGTACACAGCCCGGGATGTCATCTGGTCCCATGGATGCTGTATTCTTGGCTTTAGAGAGTGCGTTTTGTACCTGTCTGGCGTTATTACTGGAATTTGGCAATCTTCCGGTATTGAGATGGGCCATTTAGGGGGTGAAAGTGGGGTGAAGTTGGCACTGAATCGATCTGCCAGGATATTGGCAATATCCTTCGGATCAGTATATTTAATGCCATTCTGTTTTAGCTCAGAGCAGATCTGAGCATTGCCATTTAGATTCTTGACATAATTATAGAATGCTTTGTGGTTGTCTTTGGAATCTTTGGCAATTTTATTTTCGTAACTAGCTTTGGAGGATTTTATGAGGCATCTCAGTTTCTTACTGAGGCTAGTAAGGGAGTTTTTTGCATCCTGGGATTTTCCTCTTTTCTGCAAAAGTTTCTTCCTTTTGTTGTAAAGTTTGTTTATGGCAGGGGACCACCAGATTGGCTTCCTTTTTTTGAATGAGAGCATTTTGGTTCTATTTGGGATGGCACGATTCATGCATGAGTGGATGTGCTCGTACAGTGCCGTAGTGTAGGATTCAGCAGTTGAACTTTCAGTCCCCGTCTGCATGGGTGTCATGAAGTTTGTCACTTCTGACTTGAGTAGCATGAAGTTGGCTTTAGAGAAGTTTTTTATGGTGGTTTCTTTACTGGGGGGTGGGGGTGGGATGTGGATGTTAAGGGTGATTAGCTTATGGTCAGACCTGACTAACGAGGTGGTGACCACAGGTATGGAGCATTGATTTCCCATGTTGGTAATGACCAGGTCTAGGATATTGGAGCCCCTGGTGGGACTATGGATTAGTTGATCCCGGGCGTTGGAATTTATGAATTCCAAGAACCGTTGCGCAAAGGTGTTGGGACATGAGTAGTTTTCCCAGTTAATGGCAGGGTAGTTAAAATCACCCAGTATTAGGGTGTTTGGTTCTATCTTAATATTTTCCAGTATGTTTAGAAAGGTGTAGTGAGAATCTTGGGGTATGGTGGGACAAGCTCCCTAAGCTTGGTGACCATACTTTCCACTTTCTCTTGCCTCACCATACCCCAAGATAGGTAGATGAGACTCAATTACTAACAGTAAGGATAGGAACAGATGAGATAAAAATGGTTATATATAACCAATCTGCAGGAAAGTCCCCAAGAATAGATGGTATTCCTGTGTAAGTTTGGAAGCTAGGCGAGGAAAAAACTGATAAAGATCTGGAAGGTTTTGGTTAACAGTATTTTAAGAGGATGAGAAGTGCCAGCATCCAGGAAGAAGGCGGTGGTAACAGTAACACCTAAAGAAGGTAAAGATCCATCGGATCCAGCTTCATTACAGGCCCATTTCAATACTAAACCATGATTATAAAGTGTTTATGTCTATAATGGCTAAAAAAAAATGGCAAAAGTGACACCAAAACTGATGGATATGGATCAGTGTGGTTTTGTGGAGAGGAGGCAAACATTTGATAACATTACAAGAACTTTGATAATCCAGAGGAAAGCAGAATGTAAGAAACTTCCACTGTGATTGGTGGGTCCTGATGCAGAGAAAGTATTTGACAGAGTACACTGGGGCTTCATGAGCAGGGCAATGGAAGCATTTGCTTTCCTTGATACAATTATAAGGCTGATTAGAAGTATATATATATATATATATATATATATATACACACACACACATATATATATATATATATATATATATATGAGGGAACAGAGGCAAAAATAAAGTGGGTGGGGTCTTCTCTGACATCTGCTTGAGTAGAGGAACTAGGCAGGGTTGTTTGCTTTCCCCTTTGCTGTTTGCATTATACTTAGAACCACTGGCAAACAAAAAAGGGACTCAGAAATTCAAGGATAGAACTGGTATGGTAGTCAGGAAAAATGGCTCTATTTGCAGATGATATTTTATACATGACAAAACCAGAAAGAGAGATTACAATTTTGTGAAACATTTTAATACAGCGTCAGATCTTCTCAGGATACAAACTTAATGAAGCTAAAACAAAGGCAACAGTATTAAATTATTTACCCACACACAAACTGTTCCAAAAATATCCACATTTATGGGGACATGAAAAAATGAAATATTAGGAGTATGGATTAGAAATAGAAATGACTGTTCTGGCAGCTAAGGATATGTGGGAAGAGACTAAACAGAAAATACAAACCTTGAGAAACTGGAAGCTCTGTTATATGGATATGGATATTAAGATACAAGCCAAGCAATTAAAATGTTTTTAGTCCCTTTAGTCTTATACACAGGTCAGGCATATTTTTATCAGAGAAGAAGCTGTGGACAGCAATTAAAAAAAGAGGTGGAAGGATTTTATCTGGGAATGGAAGATGGTAAGGGTCAAATGGGATAAGATGATTCTTCCAATAGAACAAGGCGGACTAGGATTACCCAATTTGAGGGGATATTTTACAGCAACACAGTTAAGGCTTGTATACACAGCACAAGCAGAAAACTATAATTCAAAGTGGAAAGGAATAATGATGACACAGGGGGAAGCTCAAGAAATAGAGAGACTAGAATTCTGGATGCACACTCAAGGAGAACAAAAATCCTACAGAGCATTATATTCATGAAATAGCAGGGAGTAGTCTAAGAATTAAACTAGCATGAGAATGGAGAAAACAGACTCTGCCAATAGGCATGACTGTGGTTAGGGATACAGATAATAGGGCAAGAGGGGGGCTGGAATTTATTGAAGAAAACTGGCAAAGGAACCAAGGTATTGGGAGCAAAAAACTTGAAAGGAAAACATCACATAATGGGAAGAGGCCAAGAATTTATTTGGACTGCAGGTTAGAAATTGCCTTCCCTAACAAGGAAGAGTATAGGCAAAGAGAAATAATAAGGGGGTCCTAAATGAAAGAATAGCACTGGTAGAGTTTTTAAAAGAATCTAGAACAAAAACCTGCCATTAAAAAAGGCATAATTAGTAGAGCATATAAAATACTGCATGATAATTATATCAATCAGAAGAGCTTAAAAAGGATTGGGAAGAGAGATTGGATAAGCAATTCACAAAGAAACAATGGGGATATATGTACATCTCCCAAGCATGCAACAAAGTCTAGAAGATTAAGGATCTTTAACTGGAAGTATTTACATAGATATTTTTATATCCCGTGTAGACTCCAAAGAAATTTTCCTCAGGTAGATAGCAAATGTTGGAGGTCTGACGAGCAAGAAAGAGGTGGCTGGGAACATAATTTTTGGGAGTGTAATGAGCTGACAGACTAAGGATTCCCTAAGAACCAAACTGTCAGAGATGCTGGATGAGCAGACTGGATTGACTGGTGAGATTATATTTTTGAGCTACAATACAGCATCGGAATTACCTAGACATAGCAAAGGCTTGTGGAGTCTTATTATGGTGGCTGCCAAAAAAGCAATTGCTAGAAAATGGAAATCAAAGTCTAGACCGACTTTACTAGAAGTAGTGAATATAGTAACAGAGATAAAACAACTGGAATTGGTATCTTTAGAAAAGGTACGGAGGAAACTACATAGAAAAATAATGGAAATTGTGGGAACAATATATGCACAGAAGGAACAAGTTTTAACAGGCAGGATTTGAATGAGTCATGTAATGCTTAACTGACAATGACTTGATAGATTATAAGTGATATATGTTTGCAACTACAGTTGTTTCAATGCTATTTGTGATGTATAATGTTTGCAACTAAAGTGGTGTCAGTGTTTGATTTTCATTTATACATATGTAAGATTACCCATGTCATACGTGACAACTTAATAAAGATGTTTATTGAAAAAAAAAACTATGCTGACAGACCCGCTGTTGATAATAAAGCAACAGCAGCTTTGCCAAATAAATGTTTAAGTCCCTTAAGGATTAAGGGAAACATTTTACAGGAACTCAAACGTGTTTGCTTCTCCTGTTCCTAAATTTCAGAGAAACTACCTCAATAAGCCAGCCTTTGTTCGGGTTCGCAGGCAATCTTGCCCACCCCCTAAGAGAAAAGGGGGGGGGGCAAGTAGGCTCCTCCTCATAAGGCTACTCAGACTTCAGGGTCTAGGAAGTCTTCCTTTCCAGATAAACCTGGTGCTGTCTGAGTATCCTATACTTCCCAGCCACTTTTCCTTGTTCTCTTCCCCCCCCCTCTCTCTCTTCCTCTTTGGCTACAGATTACTCAGGAATCCTGGGTTCTGTCCATTATTCGGCAGGGGTATTTCATGGTGCGAAAATCCTTTCCCCTTTTATGGGTATTCCTCAGCCCCCTCAGAAACAACTCTCATTTTTCCCAGAGGTGCTTTGGAACCTTTTGACTCCGGGTACTATTCAACAGCTGCCTGGGTCCCAAAGGTGAGAGAGTTTTGCTCCAGGATGTTTCTAGTTCCCAGAAAGGAGGGTACTTGCAGACCAATTCTAGACCTCTCTCATGTAAACACTTTTCTGAAGATGCCCACTTTTTGAATGTTGTCCCTTCAGATTTTGTTCCCCCTTTTGCTTCCTCAGGCTTACATGGTGTTTCTGAATCTCAAGGATGCTTATCTCCATATTCCAATCCATCCCCTTTTCAGGAAGATTTTACATTTCTCTGTCACCTCCTGGCATTTTCAGTTCTCTGCTTTGTCCTTTCTACAGCCCCAAGGGTATTTCCACCAAATGCCTCGTTCCTGTGATTTTTTGCAGGATACAAGGGATCAAAGCACATCCCTACTTGGATAACCTTCTGTTTCAGGTATCCTCTCTAGAGATCCTGTTACAAAATCTCAGAGCCTGGGGTTTACAATAAACTTCAAAAAGTCTTTTCTGACTCCTTCTCAGGACCATGTTTTTCTCGGTTGCAGGATTGAAAGTGCCTTTACTGGCATCCCTGACTCTTCCCAGGCCTTGACCCTCACTCTTACAAATTCTTCTTCCTCTGGCTTACATTACAGACATGGAATTTCTGACAGCTCTGGATTTCATGGCATCCACCATCCCTATGCTCCCTCTTGACAAACTTCACATGAGGAAGCTTCAGTGGCTCCTGAAGTCAGTTTGGCTTCAACATGCTAGAATTTGTAATTCCTCTTCTACCTTGCCTAAAGAATGAGCTCCACTGGGTGGATCCAGCAGCTGTCCTTAAATCCAGGGCTCCCTTTTCATCCCAGAAGCTGTTCACAGACGCTTCAGACGTGTGATGGGGAGCAGCTTTTGGCTTCCTAAAGGTACAGGGGGGTGTGGTCTCCTCAACAGAAAGAAGCACATCAATGTCAAACAGATGAGAGCCCTTCTGTTGGCTCTTCAGGCTTTTTATCCTTTTTTCTCCCTGAGACCTCTCAAGGTATTTAGAGACAACACCACAGTGATGTGGTATGTAAACAAACAAGGGGAACAAGTTATTATCTTCCTTGCCGATTGGCACTCCTGGTTTGGGATCTTGTTGACCAGTATCAAGTGATGCTTCAGGCAGTTTACATTCCCTCTGGTCAAAACATTGTGGCAGACACACTGAGCAGGTCCCTAACTCAATCCCATGAATGGATGCTTCATAGGGATGTGTTTCAGAACATTGTTCTACAGTAGGGTACTTCTCAAACAGACTTATTTGGCTCCCCTCTGAACAGACAATTTCCTCTCTTCTGTTCCAGAGTCCCAGGTTCTCTGGTATGAATGGTGGACACCTTCTCTTTTTCTGGGAAGGGGATGTTTCTTTATGCTTTCCCTCCCCTTCCATTCATTCCAAAAGTCTTGTTTAAAATTTCTATATGACACCCCCAAAATCTTAGAGGTTCATAGCAGGTTACTAGGCTAGTGGCCCTAGAGCCTTTGCAAGCCTAGCCATGTTAATCCCAAGTATCCCTACTTGTTCTGTTTGGGTAGTACGCAGAACGAATTTATGAACAGAGTGGGTCTATGATCAACACTGGCTACCTTTGTCCATGAAGGACATGGGTGCCACCCCAGGGGTGAATTTGCTGCAACTCCCTTTTAGCTGAGACAGCACTGGTTCCCTCATCTTCTGCATTTAGCCAATGGCAATCATGTCAACTTACCTCACAGGGTGGACCTACTCACACAAAGCAAGGAATCTCTCATCCATCCCCACCTGCCCACTCTTCAACTGACTCTGCAGAGGATAGGGTTTTGACTCCTCAGATACTTTTTTTTCTGAGGACATGTTTAGAGTCATGCAGGAGGCCAGGAAACTCGATACTAAGAAATCCTACTGATCTAAATGGAAGAGGTTTTCTGTTTGGTGTCTTTCTCGTAACCTGGATCCACTTTCTGTAGCTGTTCCCTTAGTTGTCTCATCTGTGAGAACTGCTCAGTGCTGGGTTGGCTTATTCTTCTGTTAAGGCCAACTTATCAGCTACCTCTGACTGTCTGCCTTCATCTTGTTTAACTTCAAGATTTGAAGCTAAACAATTCCTTAAAAGTGTCCTTCATATTAGGCCTCGTAGGAAGCCTGTTCCTCCTTCCTGGGATCTTTAATTTTGTTTTGAAGAAACTGATTCTGGCTCCTTTTGAGCCTGTGGCTTCAGCTTCCTTGCAACATTGCTCTTGGAAGACCTTTTGTTGGCCCTTACATCTGCCAGACAGGTGCCTGAGTTTCAAGCCCTTACGGCTTGTCCTCCTTTTTTGTTTTTTTTTTTCACATGGACAGGGTGTCCTTGTGTACTAATCCTTCTTTTATGCCCAAAGTGGTGAATAAGTTGTCCCTTAATCGGTCTATTATTAATTTGCCCACTTTTTCCCTTCTCCACAATCTGCTAGTGAGAAAGTGCTGCACCCGCTGGATGTGCATAGACAACTCAGATTTTATTTGGATAAATCTATTAGGAAATCTGATCAGCTTTTTGTTTTCTTTCATCTCAGGTCTTTTGGATTACCTGTCTCCAAGCAGACCTTTTCTTCTTGGATTTCAAAATCTATTTCTTTTTGTTATTCTTTTCATGGTAAGAGCTCTACTTATTCTGTAACTGCTTATTCTACGTATGCATCTGGCTAGAGAAAGCATAGGGTTAGTTGCTGCCGTGAATCCCAGGGCCCTTAGTACAAAGCAGATAGCAAATAAACTTTCAAGCCTGACAATTCAAAATTCTGAAAAATCAAAGTTGAAGCATACACTTCTCTCCCTATACTTATCAATAATCTTTCCACTCTTGTCAGGAAGATTAGGAATGGAATTAACTAAATATTAGCAGCAGCTGTATTAACTAAACTAAAGCTACATCTGCTGGGTTAGGTTTAGGAACAGTGTATAAAAACTTAAAAGACTGAGGAACTTTATATATTCTGTCTTCTTAGGCGCTTACTATCAGGAAAATTGGAGGCAATGACACATATACCCTCCAAAGCTGAAAGAATTCGAGAGATGCTGGAAATTCCTTTTGTAACAGCTCATAGCATTTTGTCAGAGACTGGGAAACCTCAGTGTTCTTCTACTGAAAACACTGGCATATTCTGTAAATAGTCTCAAAGAAAGGGAAACCCTCACAGGGAGAATCAGAAACTGAGCTCTCAAATGATTCAGAATCAGAAAACAGGAGGGGAAAAACTTTGTCTCTTCACCTTCCTGTCCAGAGTCAGAATCTTGAATCTCTTCAGGAAAAGAGGTAGCCCGCTTTCTTCCCAGAACTACCATATAAGAAGGATCAAGATAGTTAATTAAACCCTGAGCCAGATCCAGTAAACTACTCCTGGAGCAGTAGATACATGTTTAGTTTTCTATTTCGTTATGACAGAAAATATGGGGCCAACAG
The DNA here is from genome assembly GCF_019279795.1 of Protopterus annectens. NCBI lineage: Eukaryota > Metazoa > Chordata > Ceratodontiformes > Protopteridae > Protopterus > Protopterus annectens. The sequence continues at coordinate 981,900,364 of NC_056744.1, forward strand.
TGTTATTAATGGCAGCAGCGACTTCCCCAAGGATGGACATAACATTCTGACTAAATATGGAAGCTTTCCCCGTTTCCTCTTCCAAGCACAAGAACAGTGGCTCTCCCTTGCCCACTGAGGGGACCCCAACAGCGACAGAGGATGTCACTAACTCCTGGTCCACGGTGGCTGTATATGCTACACCAGAGAGATCCATTGTAAAGATCAGTGGTGTGAAGAACAAGCTTTGGCCACAGCAGTCACTCATCCATGGCTGATGCAAACTGCAAGTTTGCCATGGTGGCAAAAAGCTGTTTGCTTAACTTTTTTTTTTTTTTTTTTTTTTATGGCTAAAAGGACTGAACATTGGACCATCAGTTTTGTTTTCTACTGTCAAGACAAAAACGGTGCCGCTTTCCCATGGGAAAACAAACAGCAAAAGCCAGTGAAAATTTAAAGTCTTTAAAAGTCACCCCCCCCCCCAAAAAAAAAATGTATAAAGGACTTTAAAACACCCTTTCAGTCCCCAAAAGTAAAATAAAAGTTACATACTTACCATAACTTGGTATCTGTGTTGTGTGTTGTCCAGTTTCATTATGCATCACAAATGGGTCTTTGGAACAGACCTCGAATCCGATTCGGCCATTTCTTCTAGACATACAATCCGAACCTCAAACTCCCCCCTCTCCCATGATGCCTCACTCCTCTTCAAACCCTCAGATCAAGTTTGCTGCTCCTTCATAAAGATGGTCATACCGATATTACTAAAGATGCAAAGTGCCCAACTAGAGCCAAAACTTCCTTCATAAAGATGGTCATACCGATATTACTAAAGATACAAAGTGTCCAACTAGAGCCAAAACTAGGAACCAATGGGTTCTATTATCCACTAAATCGCTCTCATGTATACAAGGAAGGAGGGCAGGATGTGATGTATAATGAAACTGGACAACACAGATACCAAGTTATGTTAAACTCTAATCTGATGTTGGCCATTTCATTATGCATCACGAATGGGTCAGAGTCCCCAGCCACATAAACCGTGGGAGGACCTCAAGTAAGGATATGCTTGAACACCATGGAACCAAAGGATGTTCTGTTCTTGGAAATAATGTCCAGCTTGTAGTGAAATACTAATGTATGAGCTGTAGACCAAGTAGCTGTGGCGCAAATTTCATCAATTGGGGTTCTCTATGAAAAGGCTGACGAAGTAGACATTGACCTGGTACAGTGGGCTCTAACTGGATGGGGCAGTTGCTTGCCTTGCTGCGAATAAGCTGTAGAAATAAAATCCGTATTCCATTTGGCTAACATAACCTTGTATACAGTCTGGTCTAATCTATTTGGAGGAAAAGGTAATGAACAACTGTTCAAATTTTCTGTGAGGACTAGTTCTGTGCAAGTAGAAATGCAAATGTCTGTGAACATCCAAGGAATGTAGCATGTATTCACCTTTACTGGAGTAATTAGGGATAAATACGGGCAAGTGGATGGTCTGGTTAATGTTCGCCTCTGAGCTGACCTTCATTATGAACAAAGGATTCGTTCTGAGAGAGAATTTATCTTTGAAGAAAGTTATGTACGGTGGTTGAGAAAACTATTTGCAATTCTGACACTCCTATAGCTGAAGTAATGGCCACTAGAAAGGTAAGCTTCCATGACAAAAATTTTAACTCACATGAGCTACAGATTCAAAAGCTTTCTTGTTAAGTCACTGAAGTACTAATGTAAGATCCAGGAAGAAGGAGGATCTTTAATCGGAGCAGTGAGATGAAAAACTCCTTTCATAAAAACCAACATAGCTTAAAAGTGGAAACAGAAGGAAAGCCAATGCCCTCCCCATATGGAAATTTGTAATGTCTGCAACTTGCAACTTTACGGCAGAAAAACTAGCTCCATTCTGGAAAAGTGAGCTTAGAAACGTAAGGATGTCTGGGACTGAAGCAGAAAAGGGGTCAATATTCCTTTGTGAAGCCCAGATGGAAATCCTCTTCCATTTCCCACAATATACTTTCTTGGTGGAGGGCTTCTGAGAAGCAAGAATAACTTCACGGACGGGGGAAGCTAGCCTGGACTTTAGCAAAAATCACTGGTAGTGGAGAAGCCAAGCAGTTAGTTTGAGGGATTGAAGATTGAGAATCTATCGTTCCGACAGATGGGAAATCAGATCCTGTCTGGGATCCAGTATCCATCCACAGAGGATATCTGCTGTGAGACTGCAGGAAGGGGAATCATACCGGATGAGACCAGTAACAGGCAATGAGGATTAGACTGGTCTTCAACCTGCTGGCTTTCTGTAGAACTTTGGGCATCATGGGAAGAGGATAAGCATGGAGGTAACCCAGGAGCAAACTGTGGACTACAATCTCCCTTGGTGACTCCCCCAAAGTGGCGATCAGAGCAAAGTACTTGCTGCACTTGTTTAGGAGAAAGGCAAAGTCGTTGCAGCAAGACTGACCCCAACAGCTGAATATTTGATTTGCTAATGACTGGTTTAAGGACCACTCATGAGGACTTAAGATCAATCTGTTCAGTCTGGCTACCAGAACACTGGATTGCCCCGGGATGTGTATTGCAATGAGAAAGCAGTTTGAATAGATCACCCATTCCCAAACCCTCATGGCCTCTCTGCACAACAGGTAAGAACGGGATCCCCCCCACTTGATGTACCAAATCAATGACATATTGTCTGTCAGAGCTGTAATTGTCCCCAGGGGAAGGCAGTCTTGAAAGGCTTGCAACATGACAAGAACCACCCTCATCTCTAGTACATTAATGTGCAATTTTGGTCTCTGTGGAGGACCACATGCCTTGGACCATCTTTCCCTGAAAGTGCCCACCCACCCCAAGAGGGAGACGTCCATGGTCACCATTGCTGAAGGAGGGGGAAGAAGGAAGCATCTGTTGAGACAGAGCTTGTCTGTAAGCATCCATCATCGTAGATGACACTTGCAAATTGGAGTGAGCCTAACTGGGGCTGATAACGGATGGCGCCAAATAGACCACAGTACCGCCAGGGTCCACTGGAGACCTTGCATAAAAAACCTGGCTAGGGACACTACAAGAATGGCAACAGACATGGAACGTAGGGCCATTAGGATCAGCCAGGCTGGAGGAGTTGGGATGTCTAATGGACATTAAACCTGCTGTCTCTGGAGAGGTAGGGCTGCTACCTATGTGATTGTGTTCAATTGCGTCCCTATAAATTCGATATCCTGTACGGGGGTCATCTTGGATTTTACCATGCTCACTGTGATCCCCAGGTGATGGAACAGGTGCAGAATAACCTGAACCACCTGGAGTTGTTGACGCCTTGTTGGTGCCATTAATAGCCAATTGTCTGGGTAAGGGAACACCTGGAATCCTTGCAGACTGTGGTGAAGTGCAGCTACTGCCATGCATTTGGTGAACACATGGGGGGCAGTGGTGAGGCCAAAGGGCAGTGCTCTGAAGTGGTAGCGATTGGCCCTCAGCCTGAAGCACAGATATCTCCTGGAGCACCTGTCTATTTTGATGCGATAGTATGCACCCTGGAGATCTACACAGCACATCCAGTCAGCCTTGTACAGAAGCGGCCGAATGTACTGTACCGTAACCATGCGGAACTTCAACTTCTTTACGAATAAATTCAGACTGCTCAGATCTAATATGGGTCCAAGGTCCCCTGTTGTCTTTGGCACCAAAAAGAAGCATAAGTTCCGCATCATAGTTGTTCAGTTGGGACCCTCTGGATGACTCTTGTCTAGAAGTTTTTGAACTTCTAAAAGGGCACTCTCCCTCTGACTGGGTAACATGTCAGGGAAATGCTCCTCAGAACTGGGAGGAAAAAGGGAAAAGGGAATTTTGTAACCTCTGGAAATTACATTCAACACCCAGGTGTTGTTTATGTTTGTCCAGGATTCTAGGTGTAATAAAAGTCTGCCCGCGGCTACCTTCATAGTAGGACAGCCGAGCAGCACTTCAGGTGCACTGAAAGGGCCTGTCAGAGAAAGGTTCCCTGAAGCCCTGGTTTGGTGGAACCCCTCTCTCTCTCTGTGGTAGAATCTACCACTGAATTCTCTCCCTCTAGAAGAGGATTCATCTTGTGAATCAGGAAAAGGCCCTTATGATTTACGGAACCACATCCTCTTCCCACCCAGTTGGTTACTGGAGAAGGTCAATAGGGGGGAGAAAACTTGATCCCTACAGCAGATAAGGTCTTGCCTTCTTGTTCACTGCAGAAGAGAGTCTCTGACGGCCCAAACAAGAAGGAGCCATCAAAAGGGGGGCTAATGAATGACATTTTAAAGGGATCCGCAAACAGACACAGTCTCATCCAGGCATGTCTCCCTGAGGGCTATGCCTGAACCAGCTGCTCGTGAGGTGCTCTCCCCAGCATGGGAGGTTAACCTCATTTAGGAGTTAGCGATAGAGGCCATAGTGGTCAGCTGGGGGGGGGGATCTTTTTGAGGTCTTCCTCTGATAGTGACTGTGTCAGAGAGGTGGAGATTTCCTTAACTAGATCTCTCTGAAAGCGCATGAAGTGTGCCAGGTAATTCAATGCTCTCAGCAAAAAGGTGGCCAAGGCATACACACGCTCCACATGCCTGCATAAAGGCCGAGACTCCTTGTTCGGGGGGGGGGTAGAGCTCTGTCCAGCTAACTCCATTCTGGTGGCCGACGACACCACAATGGCATCAACTGGGACACCTTTACTCCAAAAGTGGCAAACCTTAGGGGGACTGAGATATTTGTCTGTGCACTTAGGAATTGGCTCCATGGTGTCAGGCTCCTTCCAAGCCTGGTGCACAAGATTAATAAGCTGGTCCACTGGGGGGGGGGGGGGGGTCACCCAGGTTGTAGATGGTCCTGTCCCAAATGTCTTCAAAAATATTGATTCTTTCGAAAAAGAGGACTGGGAAGACCATCCACCCTTTTGTTTCAGAATTTCTAAGATACCACTGAAGGAAATATCACTGAGTGGACAACATGAGGGGGGGACCATTCTCCTTCACTGAAATTGGTGTCCTCTGTCAGCGACACTAAAGGGGAGTGCAGATGCTTCCTCTTGCCCAGCACTTCCGAGGAGCTTCCTCCATGGGGTACTCAGGGAAGGACACTAAGACAGGGGGACCCCTTACTGAGGGGTAGGTCGGAGGCCCTCTGGGAGGGACTGACCATGGATCGGACAGATGGGAGGAAACCCTTGATCTTGCAGGGGGAATGGGTAGTGCCTAGCAGAAGAGGGACTGTGTCTGGTGGTGAAGAGAACACCCTTCTCTGCCACCTGGAATGCAGACGATGCAGGGAGAACCTGTCCCCCACCCCAGAGGCCGAAGCCACTAAGGGAGAGAAGGACAAGGTCATCCCAGATCAGGCATCACCAAAAGGCACCAGCTCTGAGCTGTCAAAGGCCAAGGCCCCCAAGGGAAGAGATGGCTCCAAAAGGGTCAGAGATGACACCTACTCAGAGGACCTGACGCCGACGTCTTGGATCCAGGACGTGCTCTGCTCAGATGGAATAGGGGCCAAGCTGGTCAGGGACACTGTTGCAGTCAAGGAAAAAAGATATCTTCCACTCCGATGCCAGTTTGCTTGGGAGTGCTAGGCCCTACACTTCCGAAGCAGAAGATCAGATCAAAGGAGGAGGCTCCAGTACTGGGGGGGGGTCAGAGTTCTCACACATACAGCATGGGTCGGAGAAAGCAAAATCCCCAGCTGGATCTGGGCTTTGAGAAAACTCCTTATCATCCAATCTATATCTGAGTGGGACAGCAGAGAGGATCTAGAGGAAATGGATCGACCGGACATATAACATGCTGGGTCAGATGGTCTGAACTGGTGAGGGAGATTTACTCTGGTGTGGAGTGTGACTCTGGGATCTCTGATTCGGTGGAGTCTGACCCGGAATCCACTCTGGAGAAGAGCTGTGGCTCTGAATGGTCTCCACTGGCTCCGATTGGCTACTCGAATCAGAGGTCTGAGGGTCTGGCAGACAGGATGGTTTGGCCGACGCCATCTCCCCTGGATCCGGAGAGAAGTGTGAGCAGGAGGGATCCAAAGATGATGGATCTGAAAGATTCCTGCATTTCTCTGGAGCAGAAGTCGATGTCCATGGGGTAACAGAGGGGGCACACTTATTTTGAACAGGAGTCTGGGCTCCAGAAGTTGGAAGAAACCCTCTCAAAATAAGTTTATTTCACCTGTCAGTGAGGGCTCGAGGATTGAAAGCTGAGAAAATCTTGCACGGCATCTCCAAGTGCACAAGACCCAAGTAATAAATTCATCTTTTGTGGGCATCCGACTGGGGGATCCTATGCCCACAAGCGGCACATCTCTTAAAGCCAGAGGGTTTGTTCGGCTTGCCTGACATGCTGGCAGTCACACACATACATGCATGACTCACCCACACCCTATACAATTATAAAACTAGTCTACAACTAAAAAATACAGGGAAAGTTTTTTTTTTTTTTTTTTCCACATCTAAATAGAGAAAGAGGAAGATAAAAGTACAGTTGCGTACACTTACCATAAATGTAGATGTTCGAGTGTATTCACTGTTGCAGTCATCACATTTGGGTTATCTGCCTGCAGGTAGCCCCCAGCCAGCCTGAATACCAGAGTCTTCGGATTTCTGCGTTGGATGCTGTCGCTTCTTCCCTGACGTCAGGTCGTCAAGGGTATAAAACATGCAGCCGACGCCATTACATCAGTTTTGCTTGCCCAGATGTCAGGTGCCCCCACAATAGGAAGCAATTATATGGTATGGTACACTCCTATCAAAAAGCAAATACACGTGAAAAAATATACATATACCAAACAAGAAGGAAAGGTAGAGCCAAGAGAAGTCAAGGGGCTGGAGGGAGGTAGCCAGGACTGAAGCAGTGAATACACACCAACATCTACGTTTATGGTAAGTGTACACAACTGTACTATGTTCTTCGTGTTTCACTGCTGCAGTCATTACATTTGGGTAGATTCCCAAAGCTAAGGAAGGGAGGAGGAAGTTAAAGAGAATTAGGACCAGCTATTATGCCCTGCAAGACTGCAGTGGCAAAACCAGCCCTGGATTTAGAAAAAAGATAGGCAGGTGGTAATGCTTGGTGAAGGTATGTACAGAGCTCCAGGTAGCAGCTTCCAGGATGTCCGTGGTAGGGACACCTCTGAGAAATGCCGTAAAGGCAGATGCAGCCCTGGTGGAATGTGATCTTATCCCCTGTGGGGTAGGTTTTCCATGGTGCTTATATCAGAAATGAATGCAATGGCCTATCCACTTAGAAATGGTTTGCTTTGAAATGGCCTTCCCCTCTGTCCCTGCAGCAAAGGCAACCAAGCAGCTGTTCAGTTTTTCTGAAAGGCTTAGTCATGTCCAAGTAAAATCTAAGTTGTCTGTGCACGTCCAAAGAGTGCAGTATTCATTCTCCTTTGTTCTGTGGATTAGGTAAAAAAGGTTGGCAAATGAATGGACTGATTAAGGGCCACAGTGGGTACCACCTTGGGCATAAAGGAAGGATTGGTCCTGAGGACCACACTGTCTGGACGGAAGATGATGAAGGGCTCCACTGTCATGAGGGACTGTAATTCAGACACTCTTCTTGCTGAAGTGATGGCTAGAAGGAAGGCTGTTTTCCAAGAAAGGAATTTCAACTCTGCAGTTGCAGCTGGCTCAAAGGGAGGTAGAGTAAGCTTTTCCAATACAAAGTTAAGGTCCCAGGGCTGGAGTAGGGGGCTCTCCTGGGTGATCTTAAATTTTTGGCCCCTCTGAGGAATTGTTTCAGCAGGAGTGGGAGAAGAGGGGTGGCTCAGTATTATAATGTGCTGAAATGGCTGAGGCATGAATTTTAATTGATAAGAAGGAAAGGCCCTTGTGGAGCATCTCTGTTAAGTATTGAAAAATATGCGGCAAGCTGGGCACTGGTTGTGCCCATCCCCAGAGTCTGGCTCCAGGAACAGTATCTTTTCCACTTTTCAACATAGGATTTTCTAGTACTAGGCCTCCTTGCCTCCAGAATGACATCTAGCACCTGCTTACTGAGGGATGCTATTGGAGAGCCCAGGGAATTAGCCAGGCTGCAAGGTTCAGGGCTTGAAGCTGGGGGTGCAGATTCTGGCTATCCTGCTGGGACAGCAGGGAAGTGTCTGAGGCAGGTTCCAGCAGTGACATACTGCACAAGAGGGGCTACCAGTGCTGGCGTGGCCAGTCTGGTACAATCAGTATTGTCCTTGGTTTGTCCTGTTTGATCTTTAGCAGAACTTTCGAGAGGCGAGGCAGAGGGGGAAAGGCATAAACGGAGTGCCTTTCCCAGGTGAAGGACAGGGCATCCACTTTCCAAGCTCGAATGTGGGAAGTCCTTGTGCAGAATTTGTCCAATTTGTAGTTCTGAGGGGAGGCAAACAGGTCTATCTCTGGGTTCCCCCATTTGTTTCTCAAAATGTTGAATATCTTTGGTTCCAGTTTCCACTCATGTGGGTCCATGAGATTTCTGCTTAGGTCGACTGCCAGTGAATTTAGCTTGCCTGTTAGGAATTGAGCTTGTGGGTGCACTTGGTAGCTCAAGGCTGTGTTCCACAGAGCCATGGCTGGTCTGCAGAGAGGATACGAGTGGGTTCCCCCCTGCTTGTTTATGTACCACATAACAGTGGTGCTGTCTGTCTTTACCAATAATTGTCATGGAAGGATGTGGTCCCTGAAGGCTGTCAGGGAATTCTGTACAGCTAACATTTCTTTTTGATTGATATGCAGGTGCATCTGACTCGGGTCCCATTTTCCCTGAATGCACTTGCCCTGTCAAGTGAACCTCCCATGCATAGTCTGATGTGTCTGTTGTTAGGGTTTGGGCGGCAGGGGGGTAGAGTGAATGGCAGTCCCTTGTTGTGGTAGCATGCCTCTGCCTACCAAAGGAATCATTGATTCCAGGTCCCAAGAATGTTGACACGATAGGCTTTTTAGATACCATTGTAGGTTCCTCATATTCAGTCTTGCATATGGAATTAGTAGAATGCAAGAGGCCATGAACCCCAGGGCTTGCAGTATTTTCCTTGCAGATAGCTGGACCTTTGTGGCCAGTAGTCTGAAGTAGGCTGTCAAACTTGTTTCTCTGGAGTGAGGTAAGCCATCTGGGAAGTTGTGTTCAAGCTTGCTCCCAGGAATACAAATTGTTGGCAGGGTACTAGATGAGATTTCTTTTCGTTTATGGTGTACCCCAGTGAGGGTAGAAGTTTCTTTACAAATGCCAAATGATTTAGTAGCAAGTCCTGGCTTTCTGCCTGAATTAGACAATCATCCAGGTATGGGTATATCTAAATATTTCTTTGCCTGCAAAAATGCAATGACTGGAGCTAAGCACTTTGTGAATACCCTGGGCACAGTAGATAAGCCAAAGGGAAGTGCAGAGAACTGATAGTTCATGTAGCCTGCTCTGAAGCATAGGTATTTCCTGCAAAATTCCCTTATTGGAATGTGCAGGTAAGCTTCCTTTAAGTCTAAGGTTGCCAACCAGGCATCTTTCCCTAGCACAGGAAGCAGCTGATGAAGTGTTAGCATTTTGAATTTTGGGATTACCAAAAAGGTGTTTAGAATAGAGAGGTCCAGGATAAGATGCCAGGAGCCGTCTTTTCTAGGTACCAGGAAAAGAGTAAAAACCTTGTCCCCTTTCTTCTGCTGGGACAGACTGAATAGCCCTGATACTTAAAAGAGAGAGAACATGCTGTTGAGCCTCTACCTACTGATTTGAGGGTAGGTCTGGCCAACCCTTTGGGGTTGGTAAGGTGTGGAAGTGGAATCTGTATCCTTGGGAAACTATATTTAAAACCCATTTGTCCTGGGTAATGAGTTCCCAGCTTTTTGCATGTAGGGCGATCTTTCCCCCTAAGGGAGCACGCAGTTGAGCAGGGCTTGGAAGGCTTAAGGTTAAGTCATTGTGACAGTTTTCCATAGGGGGTGTCTTACTACTTCCAGCTTTGGAAGTGGGAGCCCCCACTGCTTAGGCCTGTGGGTACCTTGAGACTGTAGCCTAGGTGGTCTGCTGTTTCTGGGTTTGGACTGAGAAGGCCTGGAAAAGTCAGGAAAGGACCAATTCTTAGAAGGCCAATGCCTACTAAATCTGGGAGGCTGTACTTGTAGGAAATCTTTCACAGTTTGCATAGATTTAGGTTTTTCCTCCATCTTTTTAAGGACAATTTCTGCTTTGTTGCCAAACATGCGGCCTTGGTTTAAGGGAGCATCCAGTAATTTAGCTTTAACATGATCTGGCAAATTTTGCTCCTTAAGCCAAGCATGCCTTCTAAGAACAGACCCAGTGACAGCAGCCCTGCAAGATGCTTCTAAAGAGTCAAAACCACATTGTAAAGCATGTTTACCAACTTGTTCAGCAGAATGCATTAAATCCTGTAATGTTTTATTTTCAGCACAGTCAGGAATCAACATCATTTTCTGTTTAAGTAGTCCCATAATATGCTGCTGATACTTTAACATATGAAACTGGCAGTTTAAGGCACTAACAGCCAAAGTAGCAGAAGTATATACCTTCTTACCCCATCTGTCCAAGACCCTGGAATCTCTATCAGAGGGGGTAGGGTTTTTGGCAGTAGTAGCCTTAATGCCTTTAGGTCATTGAGAAATGGTCTCTGGGTATGCAGTAGGATTCTTGAAGAGGAACTTGTGAGAGTCAGGTACTCTGCAATACCGGTCAGGTTTCCTGGGAGCCGGAGGTAAAGTGTCTGGGGCCAGGCTAGATTACAAGAAGTCATCATCTTCAATGTCCAGGACAGGAGGGATAGCTAAAGACCTGTATTGAGGTAGGAGTAAGAATTCCCTAAGCCTCTTTTTGGAGTCAGAGTAATCCTGGCTTTCCCAGCAGAAATGCTCCCTAAGAGTGTGCAAGGTTTCACCAAAAGAAAAATCTTCTGGAGGGGAAGCAGTGGGAATGGAGTCCTCTGCATCAGAATCCTCATAGGTAGATAAGGGCAAATCCTGGTAATCATTAGAAACAAAAATTTCAGAATCCTGATCAGAAGAATCAGAAGGAAAATCAGTTCTAGGTCTCTCAGAATGTGAAGGCTGGCTTCCCCTAATTAAAGTATAAAGGTATTCAGCCATTCTTATCATTTGTTTTTTAGGCATATGGGCCTGTCCATGAGATTTGGATGTCGGTTTTCTAGGCGTGGGTCGAGTTTTAGGCCTTGAAGAAGACTGCGTCGGTTTGAAATACAAGTCAGTAGGCCTGAATACACCCTCAAAAGCCAGTGCCTGCACAGCGGCTCTGGACCCATCCATGTTAGAGGCATCCGCAGATTCCATGGTCGAAGAAGCATCTCGCAGCATACCGGACTCCGAATGGGTCTCAGTAGAGGCCTGCGAATCTGAAGTAGCAGGTATCGGGGGCTGCAAAAGTGCCTCACTGAGTACCAGCGAACTGGCGACTATCTTAAAGGAAGCGTCGTCGGCAGCTTTGGACCTATGCTGTCTGTCTCTGTCTGTCTTTATCTTTGCATTGTTTTGGAATGTCAGTAGTCGGATGGCTTACCGAAGCCATTTCTGGATAATTAAACAGAGTACCAAAGTAGTTTGATGCAAAAATGAACAGACTACCAATAGTTTGAGGATTGAATAAGGCACAAAACCAACAGCGAGGGACGTTGTGGTCTGGGCCTAAGCAAGGAATGAAGTATGAATGAAAATCTTTATGAGGTATTCGCTTTCCGCAGGTAATAGAATTGTTAACTTTTACTGACATCGGTTTAGAGCAAGAAAAAGAATCCTCAACGGGGTAACTTACCTTTTTTGAAGATTTCGGTTCTGAAACTTGAAAACGAAAATTTCAGGAGTCAGCCGACCGGCACTTGTGAACTGCTTCTGCTTCGGGCACCACACGGCAAGAAAGACTGATGTAATGGTGTCGGCTGCATGCTTTATACCCCTGACAACCCGATGTCATGGAAGAAGAGAGAGCATCCGACGCAGAGATCCATATTCAGGCCTACTGAGGGCTATCTGCAGGCAGATAACCCAAATGTAATGACTGCAACAGTGAAACACGAAGAACATCTGCATTAACAAGATGAAAGGGTGTAAACAGTGGAAACAATCGGTCATACAAATGGGCATTTGGCCACTGGTTTAACCAGGAAAAATGTACATACTTATCCTTACTAGGCCTATCTTCAAAGGAGAGATGAGGTGGTATTTATACTACAAGGGGAAATCTGTGGCCAGGGCACTGGGAACTTCACATAGTTTTTTCAACAAGGGCCATGCGTCTTTTACATCCACCTGAACTACCACTAACTCAAGCAGATAGGATCTCAGTTTAATGTCTCATCCAAAGGATGACACACTCAGGAGTGCAGCACCCCCCCCCCCCCTTATGCTACACTAGTGTCAGCAATCCAGCTATGAGGTGTGGGAAAGAACCCACGACCTTCCGTACCAAAGGAGAGCGTGCTACCTGTTACACTACTGACACTATTGCAAATATTTGTTATAAATGAGAGTGGGTTTTCTTGTAAGCGGATAGCTGTGGGACTATGCTATAATTTGGGTTGCAGCAACATGGATTATTGGGGTGGGGCAACATGGGTAACTGGGTTGGGCAGCATGGATGACAGTGGGGGGAACAATAGTAGACAGTATAAAATGAAAAAAGCTGGCTACATCCCTGCAGCACATAAATGGAAATCATGAATATAACCCAAAGGTCATCTAATTATGACATTAATGGATGAAATTTCTGATACAGAGAGTGGAAGTATGTTGGATAAATTACTCCAGAAGTACAATACGTTCATAGTTTAGTACTAGGCTAACTGCCTTTGCAAGCCATTTTAAACTAACCATTATCCTATATGAGAATCAAACTATGCACCTTGTGTCTGTAATGTAAAATCCTTAACCATTATGCCAACTCCCAACCATGGTTAGAATGAATACAGAGACAAATGAGGGTCTACCTAGTGGACCATGATGCTTAAGAATCATTGCTGATAGATTACGGTTAGCAGATATGTCAATAATGAAAAAGGGGATAACCACAAGAATATATGATTCAGTTTAGAAACATCCTTATCATTATTAGCCTGTACTGATGCAATGTTAGTTGCATTTGTCTTCGCAAAGAAGGCAAGTTTTTAGTTTCCTCAACTAATACCATTAAAAATGTTTTGCTCATAATATGAAATGTAAATATGCCATGAATCATGAAATAATGTTGTAAAAAAACCTACAGTGGAAACTAAGACTACCAAACTGTGGCAGTGAACACCTCTGAAATAACTAATATATTGCATATACATAAAAAGGAAGCATCTCAGTCCCAACTTCAGACTTAACAATGAAGTTTTCAAACAGCACCCATATTTAGCTACTAAAAGCACCTAAAGACTGGTATTCTACTTTTGCATGTTTCACTGCAGCACTATGACAAAGTTTACCACACCACTTCAGTTGTTCTAGTCTATGGCTTATTGTGACCTAGAACATGGGGCAAACAAAAAACAAATTGGTAAAATATACAGGTTTTTTTTATTCTGAAATAATACAACTCTATGTCATGACTGTATTCAGACTGCGGCACTGATCCCCTATGAAACAGGTATGTTTTCCACATAAAAATGGGCACATCTCAGTCCTTGTTTAAAAACATTATACAACTCCTTCTGAGGATCCCTGACTGAAGAAAGGAAGGAAGAGCTATGCTTCACTACAAAACTTGCAGGCAATAACCACTAAATTTCTACTACAAATCACCCAAGATGGCAACCCTGCTCTTAGGAGTTTAAATGCAGCACTACACTAAATTTGACCATGCTGCATTAGCTGCTCCAATCGACAGCATGATACCTATAATATGTAGGAAATGGGGAAAAAAATCTGGCAAAATATACAAGAATTTCATGTCTGAAATAATGACACCTCAGAAAAGTATTCTATGCTATTTATGCACTCGGCATTATGACCAAACATTCAACACAATGCCCCAAACTAAAACAGATTAAAACAGCAAACCACGTCAGTGAATACCTCAGAATAGGAAGGTATGTATTCACCATAACATTCCCATCTGTGATGGCCATTTTCATTCTTCCTCATCTGTTGGGTTTGCATCCAACCCTCAGATCCAATTCGGCCATTACTTTAGCTCGCGGTCACTAAAAAGCTCTCAAGCTCCTCCCTTACTCATAATCCACCAACCCCTAACATAACTCAGATCATATTTGCTGGTTGACATACTGTAAGAAATATCAAAATATTCCAGGTAGAAGAAGCCATCACCTGGAGTGCAACATAAGGAACAGTAGTGTCCTTATAAGTTGTCATTCTTCCAGAAATCAATTGTTAAAATGGTTGAGGGTTAGTGGGAGGGGAGTTGAGGAAGAATGACAATGGACAACACATATAGAATATTATTAAGTACATAACTTCTTTATCTGATGACGTCAATGTTTACTCATTCCTCAACTGTTAGGAAAGAGTCCCCAGCAATCTAAAATCTCAGATGGACTCTAAGAAAGGATATTCCTGAGCACAGTTAAGCCAAAGGCTGCTCTTCCCCTCGAGACCAGATCCAGTTTGTAATGAATAATAAAGGTATGAGGACTGGCTGAAGTTGCAGTCACACACAAGTCGTCCATGAAAGCTTGAGATAGAAACACTTAAGTAGCAGCCATGGACCTACTTGAATGGACTCCTACAGATTTTGGTAAGTACAGACCCAACTTGTTTTAGACAAATGATATACAGTCAGCCAGCCATTTGGTTAGTTACCTTAGCAACTGTTTTACCCAATTTAGAATCTGCAAAGGAGACAACTGATTAGTCTTTCTAATTTATTTTGTTCAAAGTAAAAAACATAACTGTCTGTGAATATCCAATAAGTGCAACATACAAACAACTTTGCAAATTTAGGACAGAAAACTGGCAGATTAATGGACTGGTTGATGTTGCATCCTGACACCTTCTTAGGAAGGAAAGAAAGACTGGTTCGCAATGTTACTCTATATCCCTGTGAAAAATCAAGTAGGCAGGTTTAGAAGAAAATGCTTGAAGTTCTGAAATACTTCTAGCAGAGGTGATGGCAAGCAGAAAAGATAGCCTTGCAAGTCAAAAACTTTAGATCACATTTTCCTGCTGATTCAAAAGGGGAATGAATCAAGGTCTGCAGTATCAAATTTAAGTCCCATGGATGATCTTTATAAGGAGGTCTCAAAAGAAGAGTACCTCTCAATAATGCCTTACAAACCTTAGATGAAGCCAGGGTAGAGTTCTCAAATCCAATGTGAACATGAGAGATGGGTGCTAACTGAACTTGAATAGTTGAGGAGCTAGCTCCTTCGTTTAAATGTTGTCAAAAATTCAAGGACACTAAAGAGACTGAAAGGGATCAATATGTTTCTGATGTGCCCAAAAAAACAAACCTCTTCCATTTACTTTTGTAAAGTTTTCTTATAGAAACTTTATGGGAAGATAAAAGTATATGATGGACACGGGACAAGAGCATAGGCTGTCTAGCTATTAAAGGAATTAGAAGAAACCATTCTGTCAGCTTTAGGTTTGAGACATCCAGGTGAATCAAGCCAGAGGGGTGAGAAGGGAGGTCTGGAATCAGATCCAGGGTCCATGGTGGATAAATTAGATAAGGCCAAAGAAAGGGGAACCAAATCTGTTGAGGCCAGTAAGGTACAATGAGAATGACTTTGCTCAACTGGAAAGTTTTCTGCAGAAATTTGGGGATCAAGGGAGGTGGAGGATGAGCCCTGAGGAGACCAGGGGGTTAACTGTGTAGTACAGCATCTCTATGTGTCACCCTCGATAGGGGGATTAGAGCAAAGAACCTGTCACACTTGCTGTTTAGGGGAGATACAAATAGATCACAGTAAGGCTGGCTCCACTGGCAAAAAATTATTTCTGCCACTTCCATGCTAAGAGACTACTTGTGAGGTAGCAGAATGAACCTGCTCAATTTGTCTGCTATGATGTTGGACTTCCCTAGAATGTGTGTTGCTATCAGAAAATGGTTGGATGAGTTCATGCACTGCCAAACTTTGAGGACTTCTCAACACAGTGTGTAAGACTTGGCTCCTCCTTGCTTGTTGATGTACCAAACTACTGGCATACTCTGAATCGCTATTGCGTCCGAAAGGGAGAGAGTCTTGGAAGCCTGCAATGCTAAGAGTACTGCTGTCATTTCCCAGACATTGATATGCATGCTGTCCTCTTTGGGGGACCAAGTGCCTTGGAATTTTTCCCAAGGAAGTGTTCCCCCACCCAATTTGGGATGCGTACACGGTCACTATGGCCATGTGCTGAGTGACAATGAAAAGATGGCCTTATAGAACCTGATCTTATCGAATCCACCACCAAAGGTATTTCTTGCAGGTCTGAGTGATTCTTATTTAGGCTGACATGTTCATAAAGAATAGGCCATGGTGTTGCTAACACTCACTGAAGAATTCTCATGTGAAAGTTTCCTAGAGGAACCAGGACTACAGTTGTTGACACTGATCCCAAAGCTTGTAGAATTAATCGGGTTGAAATTCTGGTACTGTGACTTACTCTTCTGACCTGGAATCTGACATAATTTATACTCTTGAGACAGGAAGAGAAGCTGTTACTGATACAGTGTTGAAAATTTCTCCCAAGTATTCCAATGTTTGAGTCCGTTCTGAGATTTACTGTAATTTATGGTTATCCCAAGATGGGAGCAAGTCTGGGTACCTGATATTGCACTCTTATTAGTAGATGCCTTGTCGAGGCAGTAATGAGCCATTCCAAGTACAGAAACACTCAGAATCCCTGCAGTCTCAAGTGAGCTGCTACCACTGCTATGCATATGATAAAGACCCTGGGTGCTGTGGTGAGGTCAAAGGGCAGAGCTCTGAACTGGTAATGACTGGCTCCCATCCAGAAATGTAGATAACGTCTGAATTGTCTGTTCATTTTTATCAAACAACATCCAGTCATCCTTACACAAGTACAGGATGGACTGAACCATGACCATCCAAAACCTTGTGTGGCAAACCGATTGGTTCAAGTTGCTGAGATCCAAAATCGGTCTCCATTCCGGTGTTTTTTTGGCGCTATAAAGAATCTTGAG
Source organism: Protopterus annectens (assembly GCF_019279795.1). NCBI lineage: Eukaryota > Metazoa > Chordata > Ceratodontiformes > Protopteridae > Protopterus > Protopterus annectens. The sequence goes on from NC_056744.1 coordinate 981,917,412, forward strand.
TAAGGTCCAGACTCTATCTGGTCTGGTGGGATGTTTTGGATGACTCTTGTCGCAGCTTTTCTATTTCTAGCTCTGCTGCTTTCCTTTGACTGGGTGGACTATCCGGAAACTTACATACAGATGAAAGGGGAAGGGAAAAGGGAATTATAGAACCTCTGCAAATAATCCTCAGCACCCACATATCTTTTCTGATATCTAGCCAGGCTCTATGGTGCAGTGATAATCAGTCCCTGATTGCCGCTACAGAGGGCAATTTGGCCTCCTTTTAGAAGCACTGGTAAGGTTGGTCAGAGAAGGAATCTTCTAGGCCCTTAGTACTGTGGGCCTCCTCCTCCATGTGGGCAACATGTTCCATTTGAGTTCCTCCCTCTACTCATTGGGGAACTATCTCCACTTGGATCTTGGAAAGGACCCTGGGACTTTCTGTACCACATTTTCTAACCACCTCATTGATTCCTAGAGAAGGTTCTATGAGGGGATGAAAAATGTACTCCCACTGCAAAAGAGGTTCTTTCCATCTTGCTCACACCTGGAGTGTGTGTCCTTTACTTTAGGACCAAACAATGAACTGCCATCAAAAGGTGCACTGATGAACCAGGACGTGAAGGGCTCCTCAAAAATCATAAAAGCACATCCAGGCATACCTGCTAATAGAAATGTTTGAACCCGCCGCCCTTGAGGTACTTTCAGCTACATGAGAGATACGTCTCATGGACAAATTAGAAATGGACTGTACGGTCGCTAACTGAGAGGCTACAGAAGTCTGAATCTCACCCTTAGTCGTCCCAGAGAGGGATTTTAACAGTTCCTTTATCAAGTCCCTTTGTAGTCTTAAAGTCCAAGGCTGTAGAAAGCACCCCACTGAAACGAAAGGCAATAAAAACGCACTTTATTTTCCAGTTTCACACAGAAGAAATGTCTTCTGTATGAAACAGTGGAAAATAAAGAGCATTTTTACTTCCTTTTGTTTCAGTTGGTGCTTCCTACAGCCTTAGGCTTTTTATTTTTGTTTATTGGTTATTCCTCAATTTTGAACATTACCCTTTGTAGTCTTGTAAAGTATGCCAAGTAGATCAGCGATCAGCAAAGGTCACTGAAGCATACACAAGCTACTCAAATCTATCCAAAGCCCTAGACTCTGTTAGTGGGCTGGACAGGTGAACTCTGCTCTGCAAGTCTCACCTATCTCTATTTCAAAAAAAAAAAAAAAAACATTTTCATGTTTTTGGTTTACTGTACTTAATCTTAGCTTAAAGCTACTAACCTACTCTGTAAACATTTTTTGTTCTACCTATCTAGCTAATGCACTATGTAGCTAATGTACTGTAATTCCACTTGACTATTACTATATATTGTATTATTTACTCTCTGCAGATGCTTGGAGCTTTTCTCCCCGGGCCTCTACTGAAAATGGACATGTATCCAGTTAAACTAGCCCGGTCAACAAATGTAAAATAAATAAATAAATAAAATAAGTTCCTTCTTGCTGTTCACCTACATGACCATAGTACCTACAGGGAGTCCCTTCTCCAAAACTTCCATAATACAGGTGGTGCCAAACTCTGATCTGGTCTTTTGGGGTCTAGCTCAACTGTCTCTGGCTCCTTCCATGATTGCCTAGAGATCAAATCAATGAGTTTGTCTTTGGGCAGAGTTAATCAAGAGGTAGGTGGGCCAGACCCAAAGGCCTCCAGGAATACCGATTCCTCTGAGGAAGGGATTTGTAGACCAACCACCACTCTGCTTAAGAATCTGAAGAATGTCTCCGGATAAGACCACTTCAGGTGATGATCTTGGGGACCCTTCCCCTTAATCAAAATCAATATATTTGGTGAAAGACTGCTGAGGGTAGTCCAACTGCCTCCTCTTACACTTCCTAGGGACTTTTTTGGTGAGGTGCTCCAAAGAAGTATTGGAAACGATAGCAACGCCCTGCTGAGTAACCTGGAGACTTTAGGATGGCTGTCCCTGTGGCATAGAATGCTGATGTTCAAAGGCGCAGAGATGCACGGGATCCAGAGAGGAGGTCCAAGGGTGTAGGAACAGTCTATCCTGTAGAAGCAGAGAACACACACCACCACCACCACCTCAAAGGCAGAATGCTCTGGGGAGAAAGAAGCCAATTAAGCCGAAAAGCCACGCTTCTGATCCATCAGCACCCACTGCCCTGAAAGCAGGCCGCCTGAGGTGGAAGTTGGAGCCAAAATACCCAGTACCGAGGCTCCAAGGGGAAGGGATGACTCTGAGAACTTCAAAGTCAACTTTGGCACCTCAGATCAGACAGGGATGCTTCGGCTCCAAGAGTCGTCCAGCTCCAAAACCATCTGAGCTGGTGCACTCAGACTGCCTCAGAGCCAAAGATATTAACCTCTTCAGATCCGATCTAGATGGGCCAGTGAGACTTGGATCCAAGGCCTCCAAAATGATAGGGCAGTGTGAAGAAAGTACAGTTGTGTACACTTACCATAAATGTAGATGTTTGAGTGTATTCACTGTTGCAATCATCACATTTGGGTTATCTGCTTGTAGTAGCCCTCAGTCAGGCCTGATTATCAAAGTCTTGGGTCCTGCATCGGTTGCCGTCTCATCTTCCGTGACATCAGGTAGTCAGGGGTATAAAGCATGCAGCCGACGCCAAAACATCAGTTTTTCTAAGATGGTAAAGGAGAAAAGAGGTATAGCCAAAAAAAGTCAGGGGGCTGGAGGGAGGGCAACCAGGACTGAAACAGTGAATACACTCGAACATCTACATTTATGGTAAGTGTACACAACTGTACTATGATCTTCATGTTTCACTGTTGCAGTCATCACATTTAGGTAGATTCCCAAAGCTAAGGATGGGAGGAGGACTTTAGATAGCATTAGGACCAGCTATAAGGCCCTGCAAGACTGCAGTGGCAAAGCCAGCTCTGGATTTAGAGAAAACTGGCAAATGGTAATGCTTGGTGAAAGTATGTACAGAACGCCAGGTAGCAGCTTCTAGGATGTCCCTGGTAGAGACACCTCTGAGGAAGGTTGTAGAGGTAGATGCAGCCCTGGTTGAATGCGGTCTAATCCCCTGTGGGATAGGTTTTCCATGATGCTTACAGCACAAATTAATGCAATGGCCTATCCATTTAGAAATGGTTTGCTTTGAAATAGCCTTCCCCTCTGCCCCTGCAGCAAATGCCACCAGCATTTGTTCAGATTTCCTTTGAGGTTTAGTCCTGTCCAAGTAAATTCTAAGTTGTCTGTGCATATCTAAGGAGTGCAGTATACATTCCCCTTTGTGCTGTGGATTAGAAAAGAAGGATGGCAAATGAATGGACTGATTAAGAGCCACACTGGATACTACCTTGGGCATGAAGGAGGGATTGGTCCTGAGGGACACTCTGTCCGCATGAAAGATGATGAAAGGCTCCACTGCCATAAGGGCCTGTAATTCCGATACCCTTCTTGCTGAAGTGATTGCTAAAAGGAAGGATGTTTTCCAAGAAAGGAATTTTAACTCTGCACTTGCAGCTGGCTCAAAAGGAGGAAGAGTGAATTTTTCCAATACATAGGTAAGGTCCCAGGCTGGAGTAGGGGCTCTCCTGGGTGGTCTTAAATCTTTGGCCTTTCTGAGGAACTGCTTGAGCACTGGATGAGAGAAGAGGGGTGGTTATATGCTGTAATGAACTGAAATGGCTGAGGCATGAATTTTGATGGAGGAAAAAGAAAGGCTCTTGTGAAGCATCTCAGTTAAATATTGAAGAATCTGAGGTAAATTGGGCGCAGCTGTGTCCATCCCATGAGTTTGGTTCCAGGCACATAATCTTTTCCATTTTTCAGCATAAGATTTTCTAGTACTAGGCCTTCTTGCCTCCAAAATTACATCCAACACTTGTTTACTGAGGGATGGAAATGGAGAGATTAGGTAATTAGCCAGGCTGCCAGTTTCAGGGTTTGAAGCTGAGGGTGCAGAATCTGTCCCACCTGCTGTGACAGCAGGGTAGGGGTCTGAGGCAGTTGCTATGGAGCCAGCAGTGACATGCTGCACAAGAGGGGGTACCAGTGTAGGCGTGGCCAATCTGGTGCAATCAGTATCGTCCTTGGTTTGTCCTGTTTGATCTTTAGTAGTACTTTGGAGAGGAGAGGCAGAGGAGGAAAGGCATAAACTGATAGATTTTTCCAGCTGAAGAACAGAGCATCCACTTTCCAAGCTTGTTTGTGCAGAGTCCTTGTGCAGAATTTGTCCAATTGGTAAGTTCTGGGGGGAGGCAAAAAGGTCTATACCTGGGTTTCCCCATTTGTTTATCAACATGTTGAAAGTCTTTGGTTCCAGTTTCCACTCGTGTAGGTCCATTAGATTTCTGCTTAGGTCTGCCAATGTATTTAGTTTTTCTGGCAGCTATTGAGCCTGTAGATGCACTTGGCAGCTTAAGGCTGTGTTCCACAGAGCCATGGCTAGTCTGCAGAGGGGTTATGAATGGGTACCCCCTCTGCTTCTTTATGTACCACATAACAGTGGTGGTGCTCGCCTTTAACGTTAATTGTCCTGGAAGAATGTGGTCCTTGAAGTCTGCCAGAGCATTCTGTACAGCGAGCATTTCTTTTTGATTGATATGCAGGTGCATTTGACTTGGTTTCCATTTGCCGTGAATGCACTTCCCTGCCAGGTGAGCCCCCCATGCATAGTCTGATGCGTCTGTTAGGGTTTAGGCGGCAGAAGGTAAAGTGAATGGTAGACCTTTGTTTTGGTGTCAGGCCTCTGCCAACCAAAGGAACTCTAACTGTAGGCAAGGAATGATAGGAATCATTGCTTCCAGATCCTGATAATGTTGACACCATAAGCTTTTTAGATATTGTAGTTTCCTCATATGCAGTTTTGCATATGGAATTAGTAGAATGCAGGAGGCCATGAACCCCAAGGCTTGCAGTATTTGCCTTGCAGATAGCAGGGTTTTTGTGGCCATTAGTTTGAAATAAGTTGTCAAATGAATTTGTTTCTCTGGTGTGAGGAAAGCCAACTGGGAAGTCATGTTCAAGCTTGCGCCCAGGAATATAATTTGCTGACATGGTACCAGATGTGATTTCTTTTCGTTTATGGTGTACCCCAGACAAGTTAGCACATATTGTACAAATGGCAGAAGATTCAAAAGTATGTCCTGGCTTTCTGCCTGAACTAGACAATCGTCCAGGTATGGGTATATTTGAATATTTCTTTACCTGCAAAATGCAATGACTGGAGCTAGGCACTTTGTGAATACCCTGGGTACAGTAGAAAAGCCAAAGGGCAGTGCAGAGAACTGATAGTGCATGCAGCCTGCTTTGAAGCGTAGGTATTTTCTGCAAGACTCCCTGATTGGGATGTGCAGGTAGACTTCCTTTAAATCAAGTGTTGCCAACCAGGCAGATCTGCCTATCATGGGAAGCAACTGGTGAAGAGTTAGCATCTTGAATTTTGGAATCACCAAAAAGGTGTTTAGGATAGAAAGGTCCAGGATAGGACGCAATGAGCAGTCTTTTCTGGGTACCAGGAAAAGTCTTGACTAGAAACCTTGTCCCTTTTCCTCTTCTGGTACAGTCTGAATAGCCTTTAATCTTAAGAGAGAGAGAGTACTTGCTTTTGAGCCTCTGCTCTCTGATTTGGGGGTAGATCTAGCCAACCGTTTGGGGTTGGTAACTTGTGGAAGTGAAATCTGTATCCTTGGGAAACTGTTTAAAACCAATATGTCCTGGGTAATGAGTTCCCACTTTTTTTCTTGCAGAGCAATCTTTCCCCCTAAAGGAGCAGTCAGTTGAGAAGTGCTTGGAAGTTTTAAAGTTAAGTCATTGAGAAAGCCTACCATAGGGGGGAGTCCGACTACTCCCTAATTTGGAAGTGGGAGCCCCACACACTGCTTAGTCCTGTGCGTAGCCTGGGACTGAAGCCTGGGTGTTCTGCTGGTCCTGGGTTTGAACTGAGAAGGCCTGGAAGAGGCAGGAAAGGACCAATTTTTTGAGGGACAATGCCTACTAAATCTTGGAGGCTGCACTTATAAGAAATCTTTAACAGTTTACATAGATTTAGCTTTTTCCTCCATCTTTTTAAGAACAACTTCTGCTTTGTTGCCAAACAGGTGGTCCTGATTTAAGGGAGCATCCAGCAATTTAGTTTTAACATGATCTGGCAAAGATTGCTCCTTAAGCCAAGCATGCCTTCTAGGCACAGACCCGGGGACAGCAGCCCTGCAAGATGCCTCTAGTGAATCAAAACCACAATGCAAAGTATGTTTTCCAACCTGTTCAGCAGAATGCATTAAATCCTGTAAATCCTTATTTTCAGCACAATCAGGAATCAACATAATTTTCTGTTTAAGCAATCCAATAATATGCTGCTGATACTTTAACATATGAAACCGGCAATTTAAGGCCCTAATGGCCAAGGTTGCAGAGGTGTATACCTTCTTACCCCATCTACCCAGGACCCTGGAATCTCTATCGGGGGGGGGGGGGGGTAGGATTTTGGGCAGTAGTAGCCTTAATGCCCTTTAGTACCTGTGTAATGGCCGCATGATCCAAAGTAGGATTTTTAAAGAGGAGCTTGTGAGAATCAGGTACCCTGTAATATCTATCAGGTTTTCTGGGAGCAGGAGGTAGAGTGTCAGGGGCCAAGCTAGATTCTGAAAAGGCATCGTCAACAATGTCCAGCACAGGAGGGATAGCTAAAGGCCTGTGTTGGGGCAGGAGTAAGACATCACTAAGCCTCTTTTTAGAATCAGAGTAATCCTGGCTTTCTCAGTGAAAATGCTCCCTAAGAGTATGCAAGGTTTCACCAAAAGAAAAATCCTCTGGGGGAGAAGGAGAGGGAATAGAGACCTCTGCATCAGAATCCTCATAGGTATATAAGGGTAAATCCTGGTCATCAGAGGAGACAGAAATTTCAGAATCCTGGTCAGAAGTATCATAAGCAAACTCAGTCCTAGGTCTCTTAGAGGGGGAAGGTTGGCTTCCCCTGATTAAAGTAATAAGGTCTTCAGCCATTCTTATCATTTGTTCTTTAGGCATAGAGGCCTGACCATGCGGTCTGGGCGTCTTTTCTAGGCATGGTTCGAGTTTTAGTCCTTGAAGAAGAAGATGGCATCGGTTTAATATGCAAGTCAGCCACAAACGTGATTTCCAAATTTCCAGAGGCTGTGAAGATGTTCTTCTTGTTTCACTGTTGCAGTCATCACATTTGGGTTATACGCTCTCAGGTAGCCCTCAGTCGGCCTGATTATCAAAGTCTTGGGTCCTGCATCAGTTGCTGTCATCTTCCATGACATCAGGTAGTCAGGGCGATAAAGCATGCAGCGGATGCCATTACATCAGTTTTTCTTGCCCCAGATGTCAGGTGCCCCCACAATGGGAAGCAATCATATACAAGGTTACACCACCAACAAAAAAGCAAATACACCAAAAAGCTTAAAGCATAGTAAGCAAGAATAGGTATAGTCAATAGAAGTCAGGGGGCTGGAGGGAGGGTAACCAGGACTGACACAGTGAATACACTCGAACATCTACATTTATAAGTGTACACAACTGTACTATGTTGTCCGTGTTTCACGGTTGCAGTCATCACATTTGGGTAGATTCCCAAAGGTAAGGATGGGAGGAGGTAATTAGATAGCATTAGGACCAACTATAAGGCCCTGCAAGACTGCAGTGGCAAAGCCAGCTCTTGATTTAGAAAAAAATTGCAAGTGGTAATACTTGCTGAAGGTATGTACAAAACTCCAGGTAGCAGCTTCTAGGATGTCCCTGGTAGGGACACCTCTGAAAAAGGCTGTAGAGGTAGATACAGCCCTGGTTGAGTGTGGCCTTATCCCTTGTGGGGTAGGTTTTCCATAGTGCTTATAGCATAAATGAATGCAATGGCCTATCCACTTAGAAATGATTTGCTTTGAAATGGCCTTCCCCTCTGCCCCTGCAGCAAATGCAACCAGCAGCTGTTCAGATTTCCTGAGAGGCTTAGTCCTATCCAGGTAAAATCTAAGTTGTCTGTGAACGTCCAAGGAGTGCAGTATTCATTCCCCTTTGTTCTGTGGATTGGAAAATAAGGTAGGCAAATTAATGGACTGATTAAGGGCCACACTGGATACTACCCTGGGCATAAAGGAGGGATTAACAAACAAAAAATCCCAAAAGGGAAAAACGAATGCACTTTATTTACACACCACCACATGTTCTAATTTTAAAAAGTGTGTGTTTTTTGTGGTGGATCGTGTTATTAACTCTGAGAAAGGAATTGATTTGGTTAACAAAGTGGGTATATTAGAAAGTGAATGGCAACTTAGGTTAAATGCCTTGAAATTCCCTGGTCTTAATGATTGTGCATCTTTGATGCCTATTCTAAAGTTTAAATCTAACCAGATTTAGTATATTTTTTACGTTAACTGTTTACATTTATATATTTTTTTTTTTTATATTTTTGAATATTTAATATTTGTATTTGATGTTTATTATAATAGTATAATTATTAATTTATATGTTTATACATTATTAATTTAAGGTGGAAAAAGTGTTTTTAAAGTGTGTGGCCAAGCTGAATCATCACATTTATTTATTGGAAAAGAATTTTATTGGTTGATGTTTTAACTGCACCTATCATTGTGGGGTTGGGTACTATAAAGATGTTTTTTGTTCACTGGTTAAAAGACTCTGAAGAAGCCAGTATTGTTCTGGTGAAAGCGCCAAGTCATTTGTTATTAAAGCAGTTTGTCTGATCGTTTGTCTCACCGTTCATTTGGTTCGTTCTCAGTGGCTGTTTATTACCTGATAAAGGAGGGATTGGTCCTGAGGGACACCCTGTCCGCATGAAAGATGATGAAAGGGTCCACTGCCATGAGGGCCTGTAATTTAGACACCCTTCTTGCTAAAGTGATGGCTAGGAGGAAGGCTGTTTTCCAAGAAAGGAATTTCAACTCTGCATTTGCAGCTGACTCAAAGGGGGATAAAGTGAGCTTTTCCAATACAAAGTTAAGGTCCCAGGCTGGAGTAGGGGTTCTCCTGGGTGGTCTTAAGTTTTTGGCCCCTCTGAGGAATTGCTTCAGCAATGGGTGAAAGAAGAGGGGTGGCTCCGTATTGTAATGTGCTGAAATGGCTTTGGCATGAATTTTGATGGAAGACAAGGAAATGCCCTTGTGAAGCATTTCAGTTAAGTATTGAAGAATATGAGGTAAATTGCCCATCCCCTGAGTTTGGCTCCAAGAACAGAATCTTTTCCATTTTTCAGCATAGGATTTTCTAGTACTAGGCCTCCTTACCTCAGGAACGACATCCATCACTTGATTACTGAGGTATGGTAACTGAGAGATCAGGTAATTAGGCAGACTGCAAGGTTCAGGGTTTGAAGCTGTGGGTGGAGAATCTGGCCCTCCTGCTGGGACAGCAGGGCAGGCGTCTGAGGCAGGTGCCATGGAGCCAGCAGTGACACACTGCACAAGAGGGGGTACACCAGTGTCGGCGTGGCTAGTCTGGTGCAATCAGTACTGTCCTTGGTTTGTCCTGCTTGATCTTTAGTAGCACTTCGGAGGGGAAAGGCATAAACCGAGAGGTTTTTCCAGGTGAAGGACAGGGCATCCACTTTCCAATCTTGTTTGTGGAGAGTCTTTGTGCAGAATTTGACCAACTGGGCAAACATGTCTATTTCTGGGCTCCCCCATTTGCTTCTCAACATGTTGAATATCTTTGGTTCCAGTTTCCACTCGTGTGGGTCCATGAGATTTCTGCTTAGGTCGTCTGCCAGTGTATTTAGCTTTCCTGGAAGGGATTGAGCCTGTAGGTGCACTTGGTAGCTTAAGGCTGTGTTCCACAGAGCCATGGCTAGTCTGCAGAGAGGGTATGAGTGGGTTCCCCCCTGCTTGTGCATGTACCACATAACAGTGGTGTTGTCCATCTTTACCAATACTTGTCCTGGAAAAATGTGGTCCTTGAATGCTGTCTGAGCATTCTGTACAGCTAACATTTCTTTTTGATTGATATGCAGGTTCATTTGACTTGGGTTCCATTTGCCCTGAATGCACTGCCCTGCCAAGTGAGCCCCCCATGCATAGTCTGATGCATCTGTTAGGGTTTGGGCGGAAAGGGGTAGAGTGAATGGCAGTCCTTGTTTTGGTGGCAGACCTCTGCCCACCAAAGGAACTCTATCTTTAGACAATGTATGACAGGAATCCTTGATTCTAGATCCTGAGAATGTTGACACCATAGGCTTTTTAGATACCACTGTAGTTTCCTCATATGCAGCCTTGCATATGGAATTAGTAGAATGCAAGAGGCCATAAACCCCAGGGCTTGCAGTATTTTCCTTGCAGATAGCTGGGTCTTTGTGGCCAGTAGTCTGAAGTAGGCTGTCAAATAAACTTGTTTCTCTGGCATGAGGTAGGCCATCTGGGAAGTTGTATTCAAGCTTGCTCCCAGGAATACAATTTATTGGCAGGGTACAAGATGTTATTTCTTTTTGTTTATGGTGTACCCCAGAGAAGTTAGCAAATTCTTTACAGATGCCAAATGATTTAATAATATGCCTTGGCTTTCTGCCTGAATTAGACAATTGTCCAGGTATGGGTATACTTGAACATTTCTTTGCCTGCAAAATGCAATAACTGGAGCTAGGCACTTTGTGAAGTCCTTGGGCACAGTAGATAAGCCAAAGGGCAGTGCAGATAACTGACAGTGCATGTAGCCTTCTCTGAAGTGTAGTTATTTTCTGCAAGGTTTTCTTATTGGGATGTGTAGGTATGCTTCCTTTAAATCCAGTGTTGCCAACCAGGCATTTGTGCCTAGCATGGGAAGCAGCTTAAGAGTTAAAATTTGGAATTTTGGGATTACCAAAAATGTGTTTAGGACAGACAGGTCCAGGATAGGACACCAGGAATTCTTTTCTGGGTACCAAGAAAAGTCTTGAGTAAAAACCTTGCCCCCATTCTTCTTCTGGGACAGGGTGAATAGCTCTGATGCTTAAAAGAGAGTGAACTTGCTTTTGAGCCTCTGCCCACTGATTTGGGGTAGGTCTGGCCAACCATTTGTGGTTGGTAAATAGTGGACGTGGAATCTGCATTCTTGGGAAACTATATTTAAAACCCATTTGTCCTGGGTAATGAGTTCCCAATTTTTTGCATGCAGGGCGATCTTTCCCCCTAAAGGAACAGTCAGTTGAGCAGGGCTCGGAAGGTTTAAAGGTAAGTCACTGAGACAGTTTACCATGGGGGGGGGGGGGTCTTACTACTCCCTGCTTTGGAAGTGGGAACCCCCACTGCTTATGCCTTCGAGTACCTTGGGATTGAAGCCTGGGTGTTCTGCTGGTTCTGGGTTTGGACTGAAGACCTGGAAGAGGTGGGAAAGGACCAATACTTAAGAGGACCAATGCCTACTAAATCTGGAAGGCTGTACTTGCAGGAAATCTTTAACAGTTTGCATAGATTTAGCATTTTCCTCCATCTTTTTAAGTACTTCTTGTGCTTTGTTGCCAAACAGGCGGTCTTGATTTAAGGGAGCATCCAGTAATTTAGCTTTAACATGATCTGGCAAAGATTGCTCCTTAAGCCAAGCATGCCTTCTCAGTACAGATCCAGTGACAGCAGCCCTGCAAGATGCCCCTAATGAATCAAAACCACATTGTAGCTTGCTACAGATCCCCCACCATGCCCCAAGATTCTCACTACACCTTTCTAAACATACTGGAAAATATTAATATATAACCAAACACCCTAATACTGGGTGATTTCAACTACCCTGCCATTAACTGGGAAAACTACTCATGTACCAACACCTTTGCCCAACGGTTCTTGGAATTCATTTATTTTTTATTTACTTTATTTTACATTTGTTAACCGGGATAGTCCATCTGGATACATGTCCATTATCAGTGGAGAAAAGCTCCAAAAGAGACAATTTACAAGACATACAGACAATGCTTATAATTTCAATGCCCTGGATCAACTAATCCATAGTCCCACCAGGGGCTCCAAAATCCTAGACCTGGTCATTACCAACATGGGAAATCGATGCTCCACACCTATGGTCACCCCCTTGTTGGTCAGATCAGACCATAAGCTAATCAGCCTCAACATCCACATCCCACCCCCCCCAGTAAGGAAACCTCCATAAAAAACTTCTCCAAAGCCAACTTCATGCTACTCAAGTCAGAAGTTACAAACTTCATGACACCCATGCACACGGGAACTGAAAGTTTGACTGCAGAGTCCCACACTAAGGCACTGTATGAGCACATCCACTCATGCATGAATCGTGTGCTATCCCAAATAGAACCAAGATGCTCTCCTCCAAAAAAAGGAAGCCAATCTCGTGGTCCCCTGCCATAAACAAACTTTACAAAAAAAGGAAGAAACTGCTGCAGAAAAGAGGAAAATCTAAAGATGCAAAAAACTCCCTTACCAGCCTCAGTAAGAAGCTGAGATCCCTCATAAAATCCTCCAAAGCTAGTTAGTTAAATAAAATTGCCAAAGATTCCAAAGACAACCACATGGCATTCTATAACTATGTCAAGAATCTAAATGGCAATGCTCAGATATGCTCTGAGCTACAACAGAATGGCATTAAATATACTGATCCCAAGGATATTGCCAATATCCTGGCAGATCGATTCAGTGCCAATTTTACCCTCCTCTCACCCCCTAAATGGCCCATCTCAATACCAGAATAATGCCAAATTCCGGTAATAACGGCCACACAGGTAAAAAACGCACTCTCCAAAGCTAAGAATACAGCATCCATGGGACGAGATGACATCCCGGGCTGTGTACTACATGAACTACAAAATGAACTGGCACCTCACCTCATGTTTAATCATACCCTCACCTCAGGCTTTGTGCCCACTGAGTGGCGCACAGCTACACTTATCCCACTCCACAAGGGGGAATCCACCTTGGATCTCAGGAACTACTGCCCAGTCAGTCTGACGAGCCTGATCTGCAAGGCCATGAACATATCATGGAACTTATAAACAAAGACATTGGCAACCTTAAAACACTGGACCCCACCCCCAGTTTGGGTTCGTGAAGGGACGATCTTGTCTCCTGAACCTGACTGACTTATTCGAATCAGTCTTCAGAGCCGTGGACGAGGGTAAGGCAGTCCACACAGCCTATCTGGACCTTGCCAAGGCCTCTGACACCATCCCCCAGTCTGGAATCATAGATAAACTTACTAAACTGGGCATTAATCCCTACGTCACTCTTTGGGTTGTCAACTGGCTTACTGACAGAACCCACACTGTAAAGGTAGCTGACTCCAAATCCAGCTCCAGACAAGTGACAAGTGGAGTACCTCAGGGTTCAGTCCTGGGACCTCTCTTGTTTGGCATCTACTTCTCTGAAGTACAGGCCAACACTAAGGGACTCTGGCTAATAAAGTTCGCAGATGACTGCAAACTGGGAGCCATTATTGAATCCCCAAATTATGTGGATACTCTACAAAAGGACCTTACAGAAACAGATGCTTGGTGCCAGAGCCATGGGCTCAAGCTCAATGCCAAGAAATGTATAGTTATCCCCTTTGGGAAAAAAAACATGTACCTGTGAATTACCACATAGGTGGCAGTACACTAAACACTGAAAGTGTGATGAGACTTAGGGACACAGATGGACAGTGGTCTCACCTTCAATAACCACATCACCACAACAGTCAGGAAATCCTTCTATGTGGCACACCTCATCACTAAGGGCTTTTCATTCAGAAAAAAGGAGGTCATTGACCCACTGTATTCATCCCTCATTAGACCCATTATAGAATACAGCACCCCATTTGGTATGTACCTCTCAAGACATCTGCAACAACTGGAAAGGCCGCAGAAATAACTCACTAAAAGTATCACAGGCCTAAAGCAGATGCCCTATGCTGACCACCTTAAAAAACTCCAGCTACACTCTGTAGCACATAGTCTACTCCGAGGCAATCTCTGCTTAACATACAAGGCCATGTCAAACCCAGAGCTGTTGGACATGCTACACAAAGAAAGCCCAATCCCTCAGAGCCACACACTCCAGGGATCTAAACCTTGTCACAACAAACAAAACATGCGGGAGGGATAGGTTCCTGACCCAGAGACTCCCCACACTCTGGAATAGACTGCTCATACATGTCAAGCAGAGCACCTCTTTGGCCCTCTTCAAAAGGAACCTTGATGATTGGATGGGAGAAAGGAAATTCACCCCGGGGATCACGTCAATCACCCTGCTAGACAGGGGTCCAGGGAAGTAAATAGTGTGGGAAGAAATAGCCAGGGAATTGTTATGGCTAGGCTTGTATAGACCCTAGTGCCGATAGCCCAGTACCAACCTATGAACCTATGCAAAGTATGTTTTTGAACTTGTTTAACAGAATGCATTAAATCCTGTGATTCTTTATTCTCAGCACAGTCCGGAATTAACATCATTTTCCATTTAAGCAATCCAATAATATGCTGCTTATACTTTAACATATGAAACTGGCAGTTTAAGGCCCTAATGGCCACCGTTGCAAAAGTGCATACCTTCTTACCCAATCTATCCAGCGCCCTGGAATTTCTATCAGAGGGGGTAGGCTTTTTGGCAGTAGTAGCCTTAATGCCCTTGGGTCCCTATGAAATGGTCTCAGGATCCGCAGTAGGATTTTTAAAGAGGAACTTGTGAGAGTCAGGTACCTTATAATACCTATCAGTTTTTCTGGGAGCAGGAGGTAAAGTTTCAGGGGCCAGGCTAGATTCCGAGAAGGCATCATCTACAATATCCAGTACAGGAGGGATAGCTAAAGGCCTATGTTGAGGCAGGAGTAAGAATGCCCTAAGCCTCTTTTTAGAGTCAGAGTAATCCTGGCTTTCATAGCGGAAATGCTCCCAGAGAGTATGCAAGGTTTCACCAAAAGAGAAATCCTCTGGAGGGGAAGCAGAGGGAATGGAGTCCTCTGCATCAGAATCCTCATAGGTAGATGAGGGCAAATCCTGGTCATCACAGAAAACAGAAATTTCAGAATCCTGATCAGAAGAATCAGAAGGAAAATCAGTCCTAGGTCTCAGAGGGAGAAGGGTGGCTTCCCCTGATTAGAGTAATAAGGTCTTCAGTCATTCTTATTTGTTTTTTAGGCATAGGGGCCTGACCATGCAGTCTGGGCATCGGTTTTCTGGGCATGGATCGAATTTTAGGCCTTGAAGAAGATGACGTCGGTTTAATATGCAAGTCAATAGCCCTGAATACACCCTCAAAAGCCGGTGCCTGCAAAGCTTCTCCAGACCCATCCAAGGTAGAGACATCCACAGGTTCCGCAGTTGAAGCAGCATCTCGCAGCATACCGGACTCCGAATGGGTCTCAGTTGAGGACTGCGAATCTGGAGTAGTGGGTATCAGGGGCTGCGAAAGCACCTCACTGAGTACTGGCGAACTGGCGACTAGCTTAGGAGAAGCGTCGTCTGCAGCTTTGGACCCATGCGGTCTGTCTTTATCTTTGTGTTTTTTCGGAATGTCGGTAGTTGGGTACCATAGTATTTAGATGCGAAAATGAACAGACAACGAATAGTATGAGGTTTGAATAAGGCACAAAACCGACAGCGAGGTATGTCGTGGTCTAGGCCTAGGCAAGGAATGCAGTACGAATGAAAATCTTTATGAGGTATTTGCTTTCCACAAGAAATACAATTGTTAACTTTTACTGACATCGGTTTAGAGCAAGAAAAAGGATCCCCAATGAGGTACTTAGCATAGTTGAAGATTTTGGATCTGAAACTTGAAAACGAAAATTTCAGGAGCTGGCCGACCGGCACTTGCTTCTCTTCTGCTTCGGGCACTGCACGGCAAGAAAGACTGATGTAATTGCGTCGGCTGCATGCTTTATACCCCTGAATACCTGACGTCATGGAAGATGAGACAGCAACAGACACAGAACCCAAGACTATGATAATCAGACCGACTGAGGGCTACCTGCAAGCAGATAACCCAAATGTGATGACTGCAACAGTGAAACACGAAGAACATCTGCACAGCCTCTGGAAATTTGGAAAAACTATTCAGTCAAACAAGTAGTGTGCCTCTTTGAAGCGAAACAAGTCTACTACCACTTTCATTCCAGATGATTCAGTACCTCATGCAGAAGCATTTCCTCCTGTTGATTTTGTTTCCTGAATTTATCACAGACATCAACTCCTTCGCATTACTTACTCAACATGTTCAGACATCTCTGGCCAATAAAGATACATTTAATCATTCATAGATGAAACCCACATATTTTATTCAACATGTTTTTCATGCAGCTGAGTAGACTAATGAGTATTACCTTTAAAGAAGTCCTAACCATGGAAAAGACTAACTCAATACATTAGGTAGACACAAATGTCTAGATGCAGTGGCTTTGCATTACATGGCCAAGCATTCATAACATTTCAACAACTGCACCACACAGTTTTCTGCCCTTGTACCAACTCTAGGTTCTTCCAGCTTCTCAGATGGCATAGGTTACTGCAAAAAAAGAAGTTATGTACTTACCATAACATTCCATCTGTGTGGTCTATTTTCATTCTTCAACGTATGGGTTCAGATCTGACTTGGCCATTACTCTAGCTTGTGGTGATCAACAAACTCTCAAACTCCTTTCCTACCCACTATGCACCATGCATAACTTCTTTCACATCCTATTTACAGTTTTGAGAGACAGAGAAACCGACCGAGACCAACTATAAAATAATTGCCATAACTGGAGTTCAACACAATGGACAAATGGTGTCCTTGGTGCCCTTAAAGATCTCATTCCTCCGAAAGTCATTTGTGAGAAATGGACAGGGATGGAGAGTGGGGAGTTGAATGAAAATGGACAACACAGATGGAACTTTATGGTAAGTACATAGCTTCTTTATCTGGTCAGTTTTCATTCACTCTTCACTGTATGGGTCAGAGTCCCCAGCTACCTGCATTCCTGGGTGGACTCTAGGGAAGAATATTCCCCAGTCCGATTGAGCCAAAGGCCACTATTCCCCTCAAGACCAAGTACAGTTTGTAATGAGTGATAAAGTTATGAGGATTTGACTAAGTAACAGCCGCATAAATATCCTCCATGGATGCTTCAGACTGGAATACGGTGGAAGTAGCCATAGATCTAGTGTAATGAGCCTTTAATGGTATTGGTAGGGAGAGATTCAATTTAGAGTCGACAAAAGAGATGTAATCTGTCAACCATCTGACTAAAGTTACCTTCCTCACTGATTTGCCGATCTTATGATGTGCAAAGGAAACAGAGCTAGTCTGACTTTCTAATTTGTTTTCTTCAATGCAGATAAAAACGCAACTGTCTATGGGCACACCTAGTAAGTGCAGCACATATTCCCTTTTATTTGTAAAGTTTGGGAAGAATACATGGAAGGTTAATGGTTTGGTTGATGTTGGACTGACACCACCTTAGGTAGGAAGGAAGCACTGGTATGTGCTTGTGGGAATCAAATATGAGGGCTCAGAAGATGCATGAAGTTCTGAAATTCCTCTAGCAGTAATTGCCACTAAAAGACAGCCTTCCAGGTCAAAATTTTAAATCACATTTAGCTGCAGGTTCAAAGAGAGACTGTCAAGGTTTGCAGTACCAAATTCAAATCTCATGGTGGTATAGGATCTTTGTAAGGAGGTCCAAGTAGAAGAGTACTAAGGAGGACCAAGTAGAAGACTACCTTTCAAAAATGCTTTCTCAAACTACCGCCCTCATTGCCATTCTGTCTCCTTTATCAAAGACGCTTATTTCACTCTCAAGTCATGCATTTCCTAAATACAATCTCCTTTCCTCAACACGGCCTTCGCTCACACCACAGCACAACTACCGCTCTTCTCTGTTTTACGAATCTGGTTAATCAACATAGAAATAACAATTTCGTATCGGCTATATTCCTGGACACCTCTAAAGCATTTGATATGGTTTCTCACTCCATACTAATAGATACACTAACCTCTTTATCCTTTGCCCCTGAGACTATTGCCTGGTTTAAAAAACATCTGTCCAATATGTCCAGTGGCAGGGTGTTTTATTACCTTTACTTCCAACCACCATTGGTGTACCTCAAGGTTCTATACTGGGTCCACTTCTCTTTTCTATCTTCACCAATAATCTGCATACCTCTACCCTGTATGCCTCACTCATACAATATGGAGATGATTCGACCCTAATCTGCTCAACCCCATCTCTTTCCTCTCTACAGCAGCTCACCCAAGAATCCTTTGCCTCAGTGAAAACTTGGATCACAAATATCCAACTTATCTTAAATCCCAATAAAACTAAATCACTCCTATTTACTCCTAACAAATAAAAAAAAACTCTCCTCTCCTTCTCTATCTCCTCCAAAAATGGAACTGTCATTTCACCTTCTCCCCATACCAAACTCCTTGGCGTTGAAATAGACAACCTACTTTGACATCCATATCTCTCTAACTATCAAAAAGGTACACAAAAAATGAGTACCCTACATAGACATAAAAACTGTCAGATCAGGCTTGGGTCACCCTAGCCCAAACTCATCTTCTGTCCACATTAATGTATGCAGCACCAATACTGACCCATGTCAGAAAATCTGACCTTGACAAACTTGAGTCTTGTTATAACAAAATTGCCAAGTTTGCTAATAAGTCCGCCTTTAGAACCCATCATTGTATACCTCTAAGGCAACTTCAGTGGCTTGAACTCCCACAGCTATTAACTTTTCACCAACTAGTCACTGCATATAACATTCTAAAACATCCTGACAAAACTACAGCACTAAGGCATTTACTGACTCACTATACACCAAATCGTCCACTTTGCTCTGCCAACAAATCACTCCTCTCTATCTCCTCAGCCAACAACACAGCTGGTAAAGCTCTAGTTTCATACAGTATAGCCGAAAGTTGGAATAACCTCCCCATTTCTGTGACTTCTGCATCAAATACTACACAATTCAAAAACTTTCTTAAGTCTCATTTTATAAGTTCATGGCTTTGTCCATGTGTTACATAATCCTACAATATGCTTTCTCCATCTTTTTCTTTCTTTCTTACCTTAGACCCTCTGTAAGCATGGTATGGATAAATGGTATCCCTTTATCCTTGATATGTGTTATTTTGTTGTGATTTTTGTCCTATTTACAACTAACAAAATGTATATATGTAAATTTTACTTTTTTTTTTACTGTTTTTCTGTTCCTCAAATGCTGCTATGATGACACTGTTTTTCCTTTTGTATAATATTATTTTGTTAATTATGTGGAGCTTTTCTCCCCGGGCCTCCGCTGTAAATGGACCTTGTCCAGTCGGACCATCCTGGTTAACAAATGTAAAATAAAAAAATAAAAATAAAAATAAAAAAAATGCATTGCATATTTTGGAGGAAGCCAGGGAAGAATTCTGAAATTCCACATGTAAATTCAAAAATGCAGCGAGTTGAAGTTTAACAGTCGAAATAGAACCCGCAATAAAATAACTCAAAATTCAAGAACAGAATATATCCGGGCTGAGAATGGTTCTACCCAATTCTGCTCTGCCCAATAAACAAATCTTCTCCACTTACTTTTGTAGAGTTTTCCCATAGAGAGTTTATGGGAAGATAACAGAATGGAACATATAAGCGAAGAGAGCATAGGTTGCCATTATTAATGGAATTGGAGAAACCATGCAGTCAGTATGAGGTTTGAAATATCTGGTTGAATCATGCTTGTTGGGTGAGACAGAAAGTCTGAAGTTGGGTCTAGAATCCAAGATGGGTAACCCAAGATGAGGCCAGAGGAAGGGGAACCAAATTTGTTGAGGCCAGCAAGGTGCCATGAGGATGACTATGGTCTTCACCCTGGCTGCTTTAGGAAGAAATATAAGCATCAAAGAGTCACGGGATAAGTGTACAACAGAACGGGGGGACAATCATGGAGAACAGCCTCCCTTGGTGAACCCCCCGATGGGGTGAATATGGCAAAGAAGCTGCTGCAATTGTTGTTTAGGGGAGATGCAAAGAGATCACAGCAAGGCTCACCCCACTGATGAAAAATCATGTCCATCACACTGCTGATGACAGACCAATCATGAGGTAGTACAATAGACGTGCTCAGTTTGTCTGCTATCATGTTGGACTTCATCAGAATGTGCGTTGCAATTAGAAAGTGGTTGGAGGATATCACCAACTGCCACACCCTCATGGCCTCCCAACACAAGGGGTAAGATCTGGTTCACCCTTGTTTGCTGATGTACGAAACCACTAACACATTGTCCGTTTGGATCGCAATCACTCAGACAAGGAGAGAGCCTTGGAATGCTTGCAATGCCAAGAGCACCACTCATTTCCAGAACGCAGATATGCAAGTTGGCCTCTTCGGGGGACCAAGTGGCTTGGACAGTCTTCCCCAGAATCCCCACCCCACCCAATCTAGGAAGCATCCATGCTCACTTTGGCCTTGGGCTGAGGGAGAATGAAAGGACGACCTTGCAACACTTACTGTGACTGCATCTAACAGGAAAGATACCATTTGCATATATGAGTTATTCCTACCTTTGTCGAAATGTGTTGAGAGACAACTGACCATAGTGTTTGCAGCATTCACATGTGATATCTTGCTAAAGGAATGAACATTATTGCCACTGACATTGATCTAGGGTTTGCAGAATCAATCGGTCTGAAATTCTGGTACTGCAAATTATTTTCTTGACCTGATTTCTTATTTTTCGTACTCTCACAAGGGGAAGAGATACTTCCAGAGATACTGTATTGAACACTACTACTATGAATTCCAAAGTCTGAGTCGGTCATACTTGAGACTTGTAATTCATGGTTATTCCAAGATTTGAAAAAATCTGCAACACTTGGTCTCATGCTTGTACCAGCTGATACCTGGTTGGAGAGGTAATGAGCCAGTCGTCCAAATACAGAAACACCAAGAATCACTGCAGTCTCAGGTGAGCTGCTACTTTTGCCATACTCTTGGTGAACACCCCAGGGGCTGTGGTGAGACCAAAGGGCAGTGCTCAGAATTGGTAATGATTGGCTCCCATCCGAAAGTGCAAGTACCTTCTGGATCATCTGTTCATCTTTAAGGGATAGTACGCACCCTTAAGGTCTATTGAGCACATCAGTTGTCCCTGCAAAAAAAGGTCAGAATGGACTGAACAGTGACTATCCAGAACTTGGTGTCTCGAACCGATTTGTTCAGCACACTGAGATTCAGTCTCCAGTCCCCTGTTTTTTTTGGCACTAAAAAGAATCTTGAGTAAGTTCCGGATTCTGTTTGGTCTAGAGGGACCTCTTGGATGACTCTTTTTCTAGCAGTTTTTGTATCTCCACCATAACTGCTTCCCTCTGATTGGGTGGAACATCTGGGATTTTCCTGGGTGATGGGGTGGAAGAGAAAAATAACACCACCTCTGGAAATAATTCTCTGCAACCAAGTATTTTTTTGTTATGTTTAGCCAGGCTTCCTGGTGCAGTGATAAGTGACCCCCAGAATGCATCCAGATGGAGGCAATCGGTCCTCCGTTCAGGAGTGCTGAAAGGGTCTGTCAGAAAAGGTATACTAACACCCTCGGTTTTGCAGGCCTCCTCTGCCACAGGAGCATATTCTGCCATTACTGCTCACCTCTCTGTCTCTGGGGGAACTACCTCCACGTGTATCCTGAAAAAGACCCTGAGACTTCCTGAACCACATCTTTCAATCTCCCTGTTGGTTTCTGGAAAAGATCTATTGAGGGGTCGAAAAACATATGCCTACAGCAGATAGGGTCTTCCCATCCTCCTCATACCTGGATTGTGTATCTTACTGTGGGGCCAAACAAAGAACCACCAAAGGAACACTGACGAAAGATGACTTGAAGGGCTCTGGAAAGTCACACAGGCGCATCCAGGCATGCCTTTTAATGGAAATGCCTGAATTCACAGCCCTTGAGGTGCCTTCTTGCAGCATGCGAGATGAGCCTCATGGGCAAATTCACAACAGACTGAAAGGTAGCACACTGAGGCCACAGAAGTTTGAGCCTCTGCAGTAGTGGCCTCCAAAAGGGAATTTGTAACTTCTTTAATCAAGTTCCTTTGCAATCTTTGAAGTGTGCTAAGTAGTTCAGTGACTGGACAGCAAATGCTGAGGCATATACTCACTTCCCAAATCTATGAAAAGTCCTAGATTCTCTACTACAGGGATGGGCAGTGGAACTCTGTTCTGTGAGTTCCTTATTTTGTAGCTGCTACCATGACCATAGCATCAACCAGTACCCCCTTATTCCAATGTTCTCTCCCTACCAGTGGAGCCAGAATCTTGTCTGGTCTCTTGGGGATCGGCTGAATCATATCAGGTTCCTTCCATGCTCGCTCAGACAGTAAGTCAATGAGGTCACCAGCAGGCAGAGTCACCCAGGAGGTAGAAGGGACAGTCCCAAAAGCTTTCAGAAATACTGCCTCCTAAAGAGTTGGGTTTTGGGCAGACCAACCACACTTCTGCTTAAGGATCTCGAGGATGTCTCCAAATGAGGCGTCATCTGGAGGAGTCCGAGTGCTTCTTCTTGCACACCTTCTTCCTAGGGACTTCTTTGGTGGGATGATATGGAGAAGTATCAGAAGAGATGACACTACCCTGCTAGGTGGTCTGAAAACTCTGGGCTGGCTGTCCTGTTGGTGTAAAATGCTGAGGATCACAGTGCAAAATAAGAACGGATGTCAAGGATGGATCTGAGGGGGAAGGACCTGCCAGACCTGCTGGAGCAGAGAAAATGCTTTTCAAAACCTTGTAAGTCGGCTGCTCCAGACAGAAGAAAGCCAACTGAGCAGAGAAAGCAAGTTTGTGGCCTACCACATCCTTCTGCTCCAAGGGCCATCCGCCTAGGTGGAAGCCAGTGCCGAGCTGTGCAAAGCCCTAGCTCCAAAGGGAAAAGATGGCTCCAAAAGCCTAGGAGTCAACTCTATCCCCTCGGATCTGATCTGGAAGCTTCAGCTCTAAGAGTCTTCCAGATCTGAAGATGTTGGAGCCCGTAGAGAGTAGCAATCAGATCTGAAGACAAAGTCCTCTTTGGATCTGACACAGAATGGCCCGGAACTCTCAGATCAGATGACTCTAACACCACAGGTTGGGCCGGAGGAGGAGATGTCACTGGAGTAGTAGCCGGACGTTGTTCCTGACCTGAGGGGGTAGGAACCATGAAGACTCCCTTTCTGAAACTGTTCCATGAAGAATCTCATCATCTTTTCCACATCTGTCTCCATGAGACTTCTGGAGGAATGACAGGACATCACTGAAGGGGGCTCAGAGCATCCCTCAAGGAAGGGGGAGGGCACCCTGTCTGGCACTGGATCCAAGGAGGGTGAATAGGCTGTGCAAAGTAAAGGAGTCAGATCTGGGCACTTCAGATCCAAAATGAGGTTGGATCCATCGTTGACGGACTAAAAATATTTTACTTGGATCCAAAGAAAGTCAGATCCCAGAAGGTTTAGAATCCAATTTTTATCTCTTGTTCTTTAGTTCCGAGGAGGTAGAAGCCAAAGATTCCACAGACTTGGACTTTTTTGAAGTGTCCCTAATTTTCACATTAGGAGGTTGAATGGCAACATACCCTTTAATATCAACTTGTTCTTCCTCTCAGTTATAGCACAAGGACTAAAGCTATGACAAATGTCGCAATCCTGATTTAAGTGCTCCACACCAAAACAGACAGAGTGCATCAGAGAAAGATATTTTATGCCTACATCTCACACTTTTTGAATCCCTCTTCAGACATAGTCAAAAAAGTTCACAATAGCCAACAACGGCGGAAGAAGTAGATAAAAATAAGATAGCATTTTTGAAAGGTAGATTAATTAACCATAAGAAAAAGATGGATTAATTTACCAGCAATGTAATAAACAGCAAAAACACAGTAGAAAGGACAAGGAATAAGGGGTAGGAAAGGCCTACCAACAATGGTAGTTAGAATACACTAAAGTCTATGAATCAGTGTAAAAGTTAACAAGGGAATTCCAATAATTAAGAAGTAGAATGAGAATTCTAGCAGAAGAGGATTAATCAAAGTTCAATACTAGAGAAAATATAATATTTTAGAGAGTATACACTTACCTGAATGATTTATCCTGAGAGCTGCAATCAACCACATCTAGTCTCAAAAGCGGTAAACGAGATCTGAGGGAAGTTAGGCATGGTACTCTGTGGGTAGGAAAGAACTTGAGAGTTTGCTGATCACCACAAGCTAGCATAACAGCAGAGTCAAATCAGAGTGTCAGATCTGAACCCATATGGTGAGGAATGAATAAAAATAGACAACAGATCAAGCCATTAAACTTCAAAATCTTTCTCCTATAAATCTCACTTATATGGATGAAGTATGCTCTGCTAAGGCTATTTGCTATATGTGTTAGCCTGCCAGGCTTATACTAAATCTGCAGACCATACTTTTGCAAAAACAGCAGCTTCCTCTGAGGTCTTTGTGATTCTTTGTGAAAAGACTACTTAAACATACTTTGGAGTGGCTTATGGTCCCAACTACAGAGGGACTCTTACCACTGATATAGCCATGAAAAACTATGACTAATTGCAATGTGTCTGTATGAATTATGGTAGGTTTAATCATCAGTCAAAGCTCTTGACAAATACGCTGTTGATCTACTCTCTCAAAGAAGCACTGCACCAAGCCCTGTGACAATGTTTTCAGCATAGATCAATTAGCCAGCAGGAAACAATGGAGCTACATTTGACTAGCATCTACTTGCAAAGTAATATGTTGCAGTGTGTTACATAGTTTCAGTATAGGGGACTCGGACTAAAATTTTAAGTATCTCAACTTCTCATTTGCTCTAATGACTAAAACCAAGCAACACCATGCACTAGTAGCCTCCTAACTGGAAGTAACTCGGGGAAAAAAAATCACCATGTCAAGCAGTCACACAACAGATGACTGTTGTGAGAATTCTGCACATTCACAACTGCTATGGCTTCCTCTTAATCAGGTTTAAGACTATAAAAAGTTAAAAAATAACCCCTATATATAACTGTTGATACAAAGATGACATTATTTGATCAGCTTCAAACCTATTTGCCTTTATCTGTTCAGCAACTTAATGAGACTCAAGCTGCTGCTGACAGACCAGAAATCTGTCAATTATAACAGAACACAACTTCTAGCCTTTTTATATCAGCCACTGTATTCTTAACTATGTCTGGATACAATGAGAGTCAGAAAAAAACCTCAAAAATCAATCTGCATTTACCTAGAGGGGTAATAAATTCCACAGCTTCATCTAACAATCTGTCAAACTACTGACTGTTAACAAGAAAAAAGAATAAATTTACAACTGCAATAACTTCAAGTATCTGATGCTGATAATGGGTCCCTTTTTAAAAATATTCATGTAATTGTCAAATTTTAAATCAGTAACACAGCTATACACACATTAACAGAAGAGAAAACAAACCATAGTTAACTTTTTTTTTTTTTTTTTTTTTTTTTTTTTTTATGAAGTACATACATTTTCATTTTTGACTGCGGTGGTGGTGCTGTGGTAGCGTTGTCGCCTCACAGTAAGATGTCCTGTTCGATTCTCAGCTAGAGCGTCTTGTGTGTGGAGACATGCGTGAATGGGCATACCTTCGTTAAGGTTGTGCGTCAGGGCCGGCAACTCGGCAAGTAAAAATCTACTGCCAATCATTAGTGGACCGGAGTTCTGCTGTGGCGACCCCTAACCGAGAAAAGCTGAAAGACGCAACATACATTTTCATTTTAGAAATTTTCACTCCTCCAATAATATGCAAGTTGCTCAGTTTCGGCTTTCCTTTAAATCACACTCCTCATCCTGAGCATTATTCTGTATATATACTTTTTCCACAAATTTCAATTATTTTTATGAAATTTGCTTCTTCCCTTTTCTAAAGATTCTGCAACTGCAGTTCTTTTTTTTCTACCTCATTTGCAGTGTTCAATATGTCAGCTACAGCTGATTTAGAGTCTGATTTTATACTTTCTAGTAATTACTTTTCTGCCAGCCAATAACATTAAACCTAGGAGGTCCCCAAAAGCTTAGTCCTAATTAGCTCTTTCTTCCCATCATATCTTCAGCAGCATTTATCATTTACCTGAAGAAAAATCTGAAGTCTATTTCAGGTATGAAAATACCTATGAGAATGTTTCCATGCAAAAACCCTAAACATTCTGGACTTTGTTGAATACTTGGCAGCCTTATAAATATTTTACTGTTCTTTTGTAAATTACTTTTCCATTCTCATTTCACACTCCTTTCTAAACTTGTCTGATTGATTCTTGGAGCTAAGCTGTGTTTGACACTCCCTGCTAATAATCACTTTAATAGCAGTCTCTCTTCTAGACTCAAAGATTCTACCAGAGTTGGTCTTGCACTTTACACTCCATTATCCCTTTCGCTTTGTTATCAAACCTTGAGGGGGAAGACGGACTCCAGCCTGCAGTCCCAACTTCTGCTCGGCCTCGTCCTACTCTACTATCTTTATCTCTAGAGTTATTTGCTACCAAAAACACTGGTTCAACTGTCCAACTTCCTTCAGTTAATTCCAGCCCAGTGTCTATTTTCTACAACCCTCCTCCCAGACATATTAATTTGTAAATCCTTTCTCCATTACCACACTACGTTAGTTCTTAGAATACTTTCTGCTGTGCTATAAATACATTATTCTGTATGATTACTGTCCTTAAGACCTTCTATCAACAATCCTCATCTATCACTTGAACTCCCTAAATTCATCTTTACGTATTTTAACCATAACTGCAAATCAGGTAATTCTAACCTTGCTCTATGGGAACAATCAGGTTATTCCACTGAACTCTTGCCCACTTCCCCTCCCAAATAAATTAATATAGGTCTATCAACATCCATTCCTTTTGTTGATAAAAATATGCCTGACCAGTATACAACAGTAATGGGACTAAAATATTTACACTGTTTAGCTCTTACTAGCCATATAACTGTGAACATACAATACATACACACAGAATTGTGACTTCCAGTTTCTTAATTTTTGTATTGTCTTCTGTTTAGTTTCTTCCCATATATCCTTACCTGCTATAACAGAATCCTTTTTAATCTACAAAATACTTGTAACCAAAAGATTTGGTTTGGTTGCAATAAAGGCTGTCTTCCCCAATTGATAGTTCGTTTCGGTTATAATCACCACCAGTAGCTCCACCATAGGAAATAGTTCTTTAATAATCACCACCAATAGCTCCACGAAAGAAATTATTTTATTATTATTAAAAGAGGACAGTTTAAAAGAAATGATTTAGCGCCTTTGTCTCCCACCGGAGACCTCTTCAGAATCAATTAACCTTGCTCAAATCATTCCATTTATATAAAAAACACACATCAATTAATTTCAATTAAATAATAAGTAATAAAAAGAAACAAAAAGTCATTGGCTGGCCATACAAATCATTCTAACAAGTATTAAAGACATATTCTCCCCTTGTAACAAAGAACAGAAATTGCTGAAACCTTGAGCCTGAAAGAATTTTCATACAAAAAATGATTTTTGTGTTTGGGCAACTGATCAAGGACACAAACACAGGAAAAAAGCCCCTTCAAGAACGTACCATATGAGACAGTTCTAATGAACAACATAAAACAATACCAATAAAACCTACAAGGTTGGATTAATATGTTGTAATACTTTCAACCTTGTTGTGCTAATATTTGTATGTATAAAAGATATATATATATATATATATATATATATATATATATATATATATATATATATATATCAATCAAAATACATAAAAATACATATGTTGCACTAAATATATTCCAATAGATATCAATAATAAATATATGTATAAAATATAAAATTGTGTATAAAATTATATATAAATATATATCAATATAAATAAATATAAAATTATACTACATGATTATGAAGTGTAACTTGATATTCTTGAAAACTTAACATTATTCCAAAACCATGAGAAAAACATCCTCTATGTAAAAGCAACCTTAAAGTTTGTGTCTTTTTGGATCATCAGATAATATTTTGAGGGCTGGTGTAATGGAGACGTGGTCCTTCAAACCCTTACCACAACATGCATCCATTTTCAACTGCCAAATCATTTCTCTATATTCAAATCTAGTCTCCCAGTCACCCCCTCTCAAAATGTTCCACTTCCTCTAAAACCCAAAACTTGAAATTAGCTTGCTGACATATGAGAGAATGTCTATAAAGGGCATTGTTCTCATCTTTCCTATTAATGTCCCTAATGTGTTCAAATATTCTCTTCCTCAGATGTCGTTCCGTTTTACCTATGTAATATCCGCAACAGTATTTACAATATGCCATATATACCACCCCCTTTGTATAACATACAAATATTAGCACAACAAGGTTGAAAGTATTACAATATATTTATCCAACTTTGTAGGTTTTATTGGTATTGTTTTATGTTGTTCATTAGAACCATCTCCTATGGTACGTTCTTGAAGGGGCTTTTTTCCTGTGTTTGTGTCCTTGATCAGTTGCACAAACACAAAAATCATTTTTTGTATAAAAATTCTTTCAGGCTGAAGGTTTCAGCAATTTCTGTTCTTTGTTACAAGGGGAGAATATGTCTTTAATGCTTGTTAGAATGATTTGTATGGCCAGCCAATGACTTTTTGTTTCTTTTTATTACTTATTATTATTTAATTGAAATTAATTGGTGTGTGTTTTTTATATAAAAGGAATGATTTGAGCAAGGTTAATTGATTCTGAAGAGGTCTCCGGTGGGAGACGAAAGCGCTAAATCAGTTCTTTTAAACTGTCCTTTGTTAATTGCAAGTCCAGAAATAAAAACGAAAATTGCTAGCATTCACTGGGTAAAGCCACTGTGGTGTAAAATGAATAAATGTACATAAAAAGAAAAAATATATACACCATCAGAGGTAAAACACAGCTGCAACTCGGTGAGGACAAACACTCAGCCAGTCAAATAAATAAAAATCCACTATTTATTCCAGCACAAAAACAGGTAAGCACTTTCGCATTGGAGCTTCATCAGACCTTTACAAACAGTAGACCTAACCTATCTTTTATACAAAACCATGTCATCTAATAAATCAATTAAATAAAATAATTAAATAATCAACACTTAAAGACACAATAAAGAGATGCAGAGTTATAAAGAACAAAGTTAAAAATAAGGACGTTACACAATACATCCTTACAATCTACATTCTAAAAATTACTTTAAACCAAAAAACATTCACAAACTATAAACTCAACAGAAAAAACTAAATATAAAAACCATTAAAGACTTCATTTACGAAGTCTTCTTTTCTTCAAAACTGGCTTAATAGAAGCCCTTTCATTAAGGCCACTGCCTCGATCTGCTCTTAAAAGAACAATCCACCTTGTTTCCTTATACTCAGTATAAGCAATAATATCCCCTTCTCTGATGCTAGGTGTAACAGTTTCAATCACCTGAAATTTAAACGTATGAGTGCACCTAAACTCAGTGGCATGCTTGGCAAGTGCATTATGTGGGGACCCCTTCCTAACTGGATAGAGATGTTCCCTCATTCTATCACGCAGGGGTCTGTTGGTTTTCCCAACATAAAATGCACTGCATGCCACACACTGAGCCAGGTAAACCACATGTGGGGTCATACAATTGTTAACCCCTCTGAAATAAAAATCCCTACCAAGATCAGGGTGATGAAAAACACCAGATGAGTCAATATAACCACAAAAATTACACGAGTCACACGGTACCGTGGAACCACGGTGAAACCTATCAACATTATTGTGTGTCCCAGAACATAGTAACCTCTTCAGGTTCATATGATTTCTATACCTAAAAGTGGGAAAACTACCCACAATATTGCTAATGTCATCGTCCACTAAAAGAATGGACCAATGGTGATGGAACAAATCAGTGACTCTTCTGTAATCATTAGTATAAAAAAGTGGAATCTTAGTCTTATTGCCACTAGTAGATGGGGAGAAATTATTCAATTCTGGAGGCAAACCAAAATAAGGACATGCCCTAGTGGACCTTAAATCAAGAAGGTCAGACCACTGTCTACTCAGCTCACCCCTGGTATAGCCCCTGTCCAGAAACTTCTTCTCCAGGCTGGTCATTTCCTTCTGAAATCCTACTAATGAGGGATTTAATCTCGATGCTCTCATACCCTGTCCCCTGATGAGATTCTTAAAAATGTAACCTGGATGCATACTAGACCTGAACAGGAATGCATTCCTATGGCATGTCTTCCGATGGATCCCTGTATTAATCAGGTGATCATCCAACTTCTCAACAATGACATCCAGGTAACTAATCCTTTCATAAGACAGGCTATAGGTGAACTTTAGACAAACAGTCAAATTGTTCACAATCCCAAAGAACCTATCAAACTGTTCAGATGTCCCCCAGCCACAGCACAAATAAATCATCTACAAAACATTGATAAAAAACGACGTGATCAACAAAAGCTGTTAGTGGAAACAAACTCAGATTCCCACTGGGCAAGAAACATATTGGCGTAGCTATTGGCACATGAAGTTCCCACAGCTACGCCATGTTGTTGTAAAAACATATCTTCACCAAAGATAAACACATTGTTATTCAGGACTGTCTCTAAAAAGAAACAGATCAAATCAATTTGCTTAGGTGAATACCCACTATGGGTAACTAAGTATTTCTGCACACAGTGTATCCCCAGCTCATTGGGTATCATTGTAAACAATGACTTAACGTCAAGCGTAACAAATGCCAAGTCTATGATGTCATCTAAACCACTAACACATTCATATAGGTCTAACAAAAACTGCTTAGAATCCTTCAACACAGTTGGATTTAAACTGATAACTGGTCGTAGAAATTTCTCTACATACAATGATAAGGGTTCAGTAACCCACCCCCCTCCAGCAACAATAGGTCTCATAGGTGGATTCCTAGGTTGCTTATGGACTTTCGGTAACGTCTGGATGACCGGTATCAGAGGGTTGTTAACATCCATAAAGGAGAACAACTCATCAGTGAGGAGACCAGCTATGTGGAGATCTTCAATATCGCGATTCACAGAGGAAATGATCCTATGAACATCTGAAACAGTGATCCTACTATAAAAACAAGCATCTTCAAGCATGTGGTGCATGGCTTGATAATAAAAAGCACTATCCATTATAACAATCAATCCCCCCTTATCAGCAGGTCTGATCACAATGGAACTATTATTCTGAAGATCATTCAAAGCCTGTCTCTCCATAAAATTGAGATTCTGCTTGGAGTCCCTCCCATATTGTGGCTTATTATCATAAAAATGCATTATATCCTCCTCAGTTAATTTGAGGTATGCTTCTACGAGGGGATGATTAATCGGTACAAAAGTACTTAACTTCCTACGATGAATAGAAGGACAGCTTTTATCATTCACATTATCTGTAGGGCCACCATAGATTAGCCTTAACATCACATCTCTGCAAAAGGTCTTTAGAAATAAAATAGTATCAACAACATTGCTACTACGACTTGGTATAAAACTGAGCCCTTTCATCAACACATTGAATTCATATGGGGTCAGACAATGGCTAGAGATATTAAATATCAACGAATCTTGTTTTCCCCCACATCTTCTTCAAGGTCTGATTGGGAAACTGTTCCCCTGACAGTTTCCTTTTGTGTCGACCCCTGCTGGCTGACCTCCCTCGCCCCCCTGCTCTGTCCAACCGGGCAGGCAAAGGAAAAGGGAGCTCACCACCAGTCCCTGCCAGGGCGACACCAACCATGCTATCCTGAGCCACAGGTCTATACTTATCCTTGGGCCTAACAGAACAGTTACTAAACTCCTTGTTCAATAAAACAGAAGTTGAAACTGTTCCAGAGCCGTGGCCTTCATCAAAATTAATAGGCATGACCTTACTAGACCCACCAAGTGTAGTACTAACTGTGCAAGATGTACCAGAGCCAACCGAAGGCATGACATCAATAGAACTAGTACTGTCCTTCCTAAATACCGAAGTATCAACATGCTTATCCGAAAACTGGTGCCCTACCCTGTCGAGGAACAGTACTAATATCAGTAGAAACATTAACAGGGTCATTTGTTGACACAGCTCCATTAATACTAGAGGACGGAGTAACATTATTATGAGGACGATTAACAGAAGTACAAGTCGTGCGTGACCACAAAGACATGGCCTGCTTGGAAATCAGAAAGATCTCTAACAAGTTTAGTTCTCTTCTGCTCTATCAGTTTACGTTCAAACACAGCTACACTATCTAAAAGTCTTTCAAACAATGGAGACAAAGTCTCATGCTGAAACTTCTGAAACAGTTCATCCTGCTTAAGACGCAAGGATTGCTCGCGTCTCGCCTCTTCAGGCTCAAAAAAGTCAATGAGTAATCTCATATAGCTGGCACTCGCCTCCAGATTCAGTCTTTGCCAGCACGCCAGCAACTCCGGATATTGAGACCCCTGACTGGGCATGTTGAGGACACGAAGTCCTCTAGGTACAACCTTTTTATTTAAGCATGTTTCAAAGTGTAGACGCTGTAACTGTAAGCATTAAGACGAAGGAAATCATGTTCAACGTCTTCCATACTGGAGTGTAACAGTTCCAAATCTTCCGTTGGTTGGGTAACACCATCAGCAGTCCCACCCACATCAACGGTCCATAAACAGTTCCCATCTCATTCCAAGTACTGTGTAAACCTCGCTACACTGTTTCAGATGTTCATAGGATCATTTCCTCTGTGAATCGCGATATTGAAGATCTCCACATAGCTGGTCTCCTCACTGATGAGTTGTTCTCCTTTATGGATGTTAACAACCCTCTGATACCGGTCATCCAGGGGTTACCGAAGGTCCATAAGCAACCTAGGAATCCACGTATGAGACCTATTGTTGCTGGAGGGGGGTGGGTTACTGAACCCTTATTGTATGTAGAGAAATTTCTACGACTAGTTATCAGTTTAAATCTAACTGTGTTGAAGGATTCTAAGCAGTTTTTGTTAGACCTATATGAATGTGTTAGTGGTTTAGATGACATCAAAGACTTGGCATTTGTTACGCTTGACGTTAAGTCACTGTTTACAATGATACCCAATGAGCTTGGGATACACTGTGTGCAGAAATACTTAGTTACCCATAGTGGTTATTCACCTAAGCAAATTGATTTAATCTGTTTCTTTTTAGAGACAGTCCTGAATAACAACGTGTTTATCTTTGGTGAAGATATGTTTTTACAACAACATGGCGTAGCTATGGGAACTTCATGTGCCAATAGCTACGCCAATATGTTTCTTGCCCAGTGGGAATCTGAGTTTCTGTTTCCACTAACAGCTTTTGTTGATCACGTCGTTTATCAACGTTTTGTAGATTTATTTGTGCTGTGGTGGGGGGACATCTGAACAGTTTGATAGGTTCTTTGGGATTGTGAACAATTTGACTGTTTGTCTAAAGTTCACCTATAGTCTGTCTTATAAAAGGATTAGTTACCTGGATGTCATTGTTGAGAAGTTGGATGATCACCTGATTAATACAGGGATCCATCGGAAGACACGCCATAGGAATGCGTTCCTGTTCAGGTCTAGTATGCATCCAGATTACATTTTTAAGAATCTCATCAGGGGACAGGGTATGAGAGCATCGAGATTAAATCCCTCATTAGTAGGATTTCAGAAGGAAATGACCAGCCTGGAGAAGAAGTTTCTGGACAGGGGCTATACCATGGGTGAGCTGAGTAGACAGCGGTCTGACCTTCTTGATTTAAGGTCCACTAGGGCATGTCCTTATTTGTTTTGCCTCCAGAATTGAATAATTTCTCCCCATCTACTAGTGGCAATAAGACTAAGATTCCACTTTTTTATACTAATGATTACAGAAGAGTC
The DNA here is from genome assembly GCF_019279795.1 of Protopterus annectens. Lineage (NCBI taxonomy): Eukaryota > Metazoa > Chordata > Ceratodontiformes > Protopteridae > Protopterus > Protopterus annectens. The sequence continues at coordinate 981,951,170 of NC_056744.1, forward strand.
ACTGATTTGTTCCATCGCCATTGGTCCATTCTTTTAGTGGACGATGACATTAGCAATATTGTGGGTAGTTTTCCCACTTTTAGGTATAGAAATCATATGAACCTGAAGAGGTTACTATGTTCTGGGACACACAATAATGTTGATAGGTTTCACCGTGGTTCCACGGTACCGTGTGACTCGTGTAATTTTTGTGGTTATATTGACTCATCTGGTGTTTTTCATCACCCTGATCTTGGTAGGGATTTTTATTTCAGAGGGGTTAACAATTGTATGACCCCACATGTGGTTTACCTGGCTCAGTGTGTGGCATGCAGTGCATTTTATGTTGGGAAAACCAACAGACCCCTGCGTAATAGAATGAGGGAACATCTCTATCACATTAGAAAGGGGTCCCCACATAATGCACTTGCCAAGCATGCCACTGAGTTTGGGTGCACTCATACGTTTAAATTTCAGGTGATTGAAACTGTTACACCTAGCATCAGAGAAGGGGATATTATTGCTTATACTGAGTATAAGGAAACAAGGTGGATTGTTCTTTTAAGAGCAGATCGAGGCAGTGGTCTTAATGAAAGGGCTTCTATTAAGCCAGTTTTGAAGAAAAGAAGACTTCGTAAATGAAGTCTTTGATGGTTTTTATATTTAGTTTTTTCTGTTGAGTTTATAGTTTGTGAATGTTTTTTGGTTTCAAGTGATTTTTAGAATGTAGATTGTAAGAATGTATTGTGTAACGTCCTTATTTTTAACTTTGTTCTTTATTACTCTGCATCTCTTTACTGTGTCTTTAAGTGTTGATTATTTAATTATTTTATTTAATTGACTTATTAGATGAGATGGTTTTGTATAAAAGATAGGTTAGGTCTACTGTTTATAAAGGTCTGATGAAGCTCCAATGCGAAAGCGCTTACCTGTTTTTGTGCTGGAAGAAATGGTGGATTTTTATTTCTTTGACTGGCTGAGTGTTTGTCCTCATCGAGTTGCAGCTGTGTTTTACCTCTGATGGTGTATATATTTTTTCTTTTTATGTCCTTTGTTAATAATAATAAAAGAATTTCTTTTGTGGAGCTATTGGTGGTGAGAACTATTTCCTATGATGGAGCTACTGGTGGTGATCATAACCGAAACGAACTCTTTTGGTTACAAGAATCCTTTTTAATCTATACACCTAAATACTTCATCTTATGACGACTCATCAACATGGATATTACTGAATCAATACATGGGTACATGGTTTATCATTGGTAGCCTTTGTTTTATATACATTTATTTTACAACCCAAAAAAGATCTGAAACTGTCTCAACACGTTCCACAACACCAAACTATTCCTTTCTAGATTTATCAAGTATAGCTAGTTTTTCTTGAGTACCACATCAGATGAAATTTTTGAACATGTGAATCATGTATTTTTTTTTTTTTGCCAACAGCTCTAAATATATAGCAAATAGCAGTGGGGGTAAAAAGGACATCCCTGTCTGTTTCTCTTTTTAAATACAACTCTGAGGAACCCATCCACATTAATTGTGTCCAACCCTTCATATATTCTCCTTACAAACTCAATTATTCTCTCTCAAGGAATGTATATGGTACCAGGAGACATGTCTATTGACTGATTATACATCACTATTTTTATTTCCTCTCTTAGCTACTAAATGTTACGCCTCATCTTCCTTTAATTTTGGTATAATCAAGTCTTCCATAAATATTTCCATTTGTCCCTTTTCTTTGATTCCTCCATTCCTCTGTTTTATACAAATTTTCATAAAACGTCTGAAATACTTCCTAATACTTGCATATGCTCTCTCTAGTCAGTCATTTTCTTTTTTTTTGTTTTTGTCATAGGCTCTGTATGTTTGGGTACACCTCTTTCTACTGCTTGTTTTCTAAGTCACTGTGATAACAGTTTCTATACTCTGGAGTTAACAAAAAAAGCCAGCCTTCTAAACATATGCATAACATCCAAATATTCCCTCATTTCCCCTTTAGTACTCTGCAGTTGATCATCTTCCTGTTCTGTGATATTCCCCTTCATCTACAATACTTTAACCTTTTTCATCCCTTCCAAAAATCCACATTGGTACTTTTCCGTTATCGGGGCAACAGCAATTTTAACACTGGTACTATAGAAACTTGATAGAAAAAGATCTTTACTGCAAAAGTGTGACAAACCCCTTAACCATGGAACTGAAAGGAACATGTTTTTTTTTTTTTTAAAAGAATGGCAGTTACGCTTGAAAGTGATATATGTGCTATACAAGTGATATTTATTTGAATTAATCATAAAAACAGAACACGTTCAGTCGCAAGCTGGGAGATGAAATCAAATACACAAGTGCAAATAAAGGAAAAGTCATTAGTAACCAACTGATGCATGTAAAGTAAAAAATAAAAAGCAAGTAATTCTCAATTGCCTAGATTTGCTCCTCATATTTTGGTCTGTGCCTTTTAAAATCTGGGTTCTTCTGACAAATTGCTGAAGATGGAAGTAACTAAATAACAGACATAGAAGTTTCAGACGTTATATCCTTCAGAAAATTAATGCTAATACACCTTTTATTCTACCAACATCCTCAGTTTTTAACTCAAATCTTAAGTTATAGAGTGCTGCCTGCCCTGGGACTGCACGTTTACCCTTTCATATACTTGTGACATTAGCAGAATTACAACCTTTGAGAGAAGCAGCTGTATCATCGCACGTTTGTACGACACTTTCAGTTTGGGAAGCCCTTTTGTGCTCCATACCTCTCAACCAGTAAGACACAGAAATCTGAACAAAGCCAAATATAATTGGGGGGAGGGGGGGGGGAGGCAGAAAAATATTGCTTTTACAAACATAGAAAGTTGATAGAATAACAGATTTTGGATTAACATGAATTTCAAATGCTGATTACAGCTGTTGCCCCGATAACGGAAAAGTACCTCCATATTATTTCTTTTCAATATCTTTTTATTTTTACCATGTTTTTAAACTCTGTTTTCATTTTACCCTGCTTGTTAAAAATCTCTTCTGACATAATTTCTGTCTTCTCTAACAGCGCTCAAATCACATCCTCTACCCATTCTTTACATTCCTTGCTTTTTAAACCGGTAATTAAGAAAGACCAGGGTCTAATTTTTTACATCAATACTTTGCAGCTTTATCTTAGTTTTACTGGTGCATGATCAAATACAGTTACTGGATAGGTCTCAAAGTTTTCAATCAAGTACAAATGCTCCTGTGAAAAATAATTACAATAGAATATAGCCCAGTTATTGTATATTAGAGCACATTAAATTCTTCCAGACTTCCTGCTACTGAATTCACACCTTCCATTCCAAATACTCCAATATACTTAATAAAATTACCACTTCTGTTATATCTTCTTCTCCTTCTAGGTCTACCCAAAATATCCTCACTACTTCAACTCGGGTTCCATTGCCAAAGCATAAATATTCTCTGTTAAAAGCTCATATCTCTCAAGATTCTTCTAAGCTCCACAAATGCAGTTTTAGGTGAAATATAAATATATGCCAGCACAACCCTTCTCCCCTGCCAACAAACCCTAACTACCACAAATCTACCATTAATGCCTTTTTTCTCTTCTATCACTACTGGAGCCCCTCTCTCAGTAAGCATTCCTCCCCCTTTTCCTCTGTCCCTGATACTCTGCTGAATGTCTGTCCTGAAATCCTATCATTGCCAAATTCAAACACTGATTTCTATTGAAATACATCTCCTGTGACACTGCTATTTGCACCATACATGTCTTGATGTAAGTCAATACTCTTCATTTTGTCTATACATGCAATGCAATTTACATTTGAAGCCTTTAGCAAAGCAGTTAATTCTAATGAAAAGCTGTCTTTTACTTCCACATGCATATTTTACATGATTGCCCTCTTGAATATATGTTTATATCTTGTACCTTACATGCACACATTAGTCTCTGGCAGGATGAACTTGTATGTAGACTTTGTATTTAATAAAATCACTCACAAAATAAATACATTTTTTAAACCCCAACCCCTTTTAATTCACATCAAACATATACAACTATGTACACTTTCCAGAAAGGATATTTGCCCTTACTTTTAGGAGCAGTTCCCCAAATTGACAGTTACACCTACCGGCATTACCTATTATAAAGCTAGGTTTATACCTAAGGAAACAAATAGCTGATCAGATTTCTTGACAGTTTAGTTTTGTCAGCATCTGAACCATCTATGGACATGGAAAGAATGCAAAATTATTCCACCTCTATTTTAAGGATTTGGAAAGAAAGCAGTCAAGTGTGTAGTCTGGTTAAGTGATATTTCATTGAAAACATTAGGCAAAAAAGAAGGATTGACCCTAAGGGAATACCCTATCTTTGCAGAAAATAAAAAGTGGAGAGGCCATATCAGCTTGTAGCTCAGACTCTTTTTGCAGTAGTAAGGGCTCCAAGTATAACAGTCTTCCAAGTGTAAAATTTTAGAGAGGAAAAAGAATTGGGTTCAGGAAGAGGGAATCTTAACTTTACCGCTAAATAGCTCAGGTCCAAAGGAGGAAAAATATATTTTCTTGGTGACACAGTATGGCATGCATGATGTCTTTCTGCGTCTTCTGAGGTGAAGACAGTTTTTGAAAGAGGTGGATCTAAAGATGAGGCAGAGATATCTGACAAATGTGCTACAATGGAAGAATATAACAGTCTTTTCACACAGATATGAGAGAATGATGGGGATAGCCATATGAAGAGGATGCTGATTTTCTTCTTTGGCTACCAAATAGACAATCTTTCATATGGAAACAAGGTTTCTTCTTGCATGTTTTCAATCCTCCTGTAATACCTATATAGCACGCCCTCAGAAAAAAAAGTTGCCTTCATGGAAACAAGGTTTCTTCTTGCATGTTTTCAATCCTCCTGTAATACCTATATAGCACGCCCTCAGAAAAAAAAGTTGCCTTCATAGTATTAGATGAAAATCTATCCTGCAAGGTAATTTATGTTTACTACTGTTCAGGTGGAAGGAAAAGGGAGAGCTAATGTAGAGTCCAAAAGGAGGATCTTCAGAATCAGAGGAAATGGAAGAAAACATGATTTACCTTTCAATTAAACTGACAGTGTTCATTTTTCAAACTATGACCACTCAAGCTGTAGATCAAAAGTCTCAGCTTCCTGCTTAGAAAAAAAGCAGATTTCCTTGCTCCCTTGCTGAGCTCAATTCCAGGGAAAGAAGAGACTGGAAAGAAATCATCTTGCCCTAGGGAAGAAATGCCATCATTAAGATAGTGTTGAGATGACAGCCTAGAAAAACAGACACTAAAAAGGAAGAGGAACATTACTGTGAAGCCCAACTGAAGAAAAAGGTCCATGGTGAACTTGAGATCTAGATGAAGCTTCTCTCTTGAAGAAACCTGGAGCCAACAGAAAGCTAAAGCAATGCCTGGGGTTAGGCATTTGGTGAACACCCTTAACTAGATGACCTTTCTTCTTCAGGCTTCTTCAATAAAATTGCAAGGCACACAATCTCAAGTATTTTCTGCTCTAGGTGTATGGGGATATGAAAATGTGCATCTCTGAGGTCCCTCATAACCAATAAAGCTCAAGAAAGAATCACTGGGAGCTGAGTTTTAAAAAAAGGCATATTGAATTCTGGCTTGAAACTAAAAAGGGTCTTAAATTAGAAACTTTTTTTTTCCACTGATGGTTGGGAAATGGTTACTTAGGTCCCTGATGGAACAAGTATATCAATACAGATAAAAATCAGGTGTCCTCAGTTTGGAGGCACTTGTGGTATACCTGAATGGGTTGGAGGAAAAACCCAAGTAAGTTTGTAGCCTATCTATATGATGTTGAGGACCCACTAGTTTGATGTTACATGTGAAAGTGAGGGAATGTGAAAGTTTTCATGACAGAGAAAGGAGATGGGACAAGGCGGGAGTGAGGAGCTTGAGGCAGATGGTCACAAACTGGTTGACTTGTCTGAAAAAATATGCCTAAGTCATTTAAATCTGGCATTGATGTGCTCTGGAACTTCTTTCTGAAGAACTTTGTACCCATTTGTTGTGGTTTTGGTTCCTTTTGGGGGAAAAAGTGCCAACCCATGAAGGATAATTTTTTCTGGAATTTTGGGACAAGAGAAAGAAATATCTGTTTAAAACCCTGCATATGTTAACCTCTCTCCTGCAGGTTTTTTCAAGGATTTCAGCAGCAAGTTCCAAAAGGCTTTCCCTATCCAGAGGCAGCCAATCTCCTGAACTTGCCATTTTCAGGTAAAGTTTGCAGCCTCAACCAAGAGTACCACCTTAAAACAGACCAAGTAGCAGCAGCTCTAGAAGATGCTTCTGCAGCATCATAAATAGATTTGATATAATGTTTAGCTACTTAGGTAGTAGAGTTAAGCAAAGATAAAGGAAAGTTGTGTAAAATCTTACCATAATCATAGATGTTCTTCTCTTCCATGGTGCAGTATTCACTAGCGGGTTTACCCTTCTTCCCATCAGCTTGTTCTGCCAAGTTTCCAAAGCTTTTTTCAGTTCCAGTTGATGCGTCGGACGTCTGACGTGTAGGCTGGTAAGTGGTCCATAAAAGTGACGTCTGTGCACACCAGTCCTCAGAAAGTACAGTTGTGTACACTTAGCATAAATATAGATGTTCAAGTGTATTCACTGTTGCAGTCCTAACCAATGGGTTATCCAGCTCCCGGTAGCCCTCGATCGGCCAGAATACCAAAGGTAAGTAAATATGACATCAGCTGTCGTCGGTTGTAAAGGACGTCCGATACAAAAGGAGGCAGCCGACGTCACTTCCTCAGTCTTTCTTGCCATAAGTCAGAAACCACCAGAAAACAAGGCTTAAACCAAAAGCAACTTTGGCAAATAATACCAAAGTTAGCCTATATCTTAGAAAAAGAGAACAGGAGAGGACCAAAAAGGGGGAAGAAGGGAGGTAAACCAGGACTGCAACAGTGAATACACTCGAACATCTACACTGACGGTGAGTGTACACAATTGTACTATGTTCATTGTGCTTCACTGTTGCAGTCCTAACCAATGGGTTGATTACCAAAGCCTAGAGAAAAGGGAGAAGGAACCAACAGAATCAAGGATTGGAAATAATGCCCTGCAGATCAGCAGTGGCAAACCCTGCCCTGGCTCTAGAAAACAAATGAAAATTATAATGCTTTGTGAAAGTGTGAACAGAAGACCACGTGGCAGCCTCCAAAATGTCTTTAGTAGGGACACCCCTTAAAAAGGCTGCAGAAATGGAAGCTGCTCTAGTTGAGTGGGTCCTAACCCCTTGAGGAGGAACCTTGCCATGAAAGGAATAACAAAAAGTAATACAATGTGCAATCTATTTAGAAATGGTTTGCTTAGAAATAGCCTTGCCCTGGGCTCCAGGGACAAAACTGACCAATAACTGTGCTGATTTCCGAAGGTCTTTAGTCCTGTCTAGGTAAAACCTGAGCTGTCTCTGCACATCAAGAAAATGTAGGATCCTTTCACCTCTATTTCGAGGATTAGGAAGGAAGGTGTATGGACTGATTAAGAGTCAGGCTAGAAACCACCTTAGGCATAAAGGAGGGGTTGGTTTTCAGAGAGACCCTATCTGCATGGAAAATAAGAAAAGGCTGCACAGCCATCAAAGCTTGCAGCTCCGAAACCCTCCTTGCTGAAGTTATAGCCAAGAGGAAGGCAGTCTTCCAAGAGAGAAACTTTAAATTTGCAGTGGCAACTGGCTCAAAAGGAGGAAGAGTGAGTTTCTCTAGAACAAAATTAAGATTCCAGGCTGAAGTAGGTGCCCTTCTGGGAGGTTTTAGGTTGCAAGCACCTCTGAGAAACATTTTCATCAGGGGATGAGAGAAAATGGGTTGTTCAAAAGAACAATGAGCAGAAATGGCTGAAGCATGGATCTTGACAGAGAAAAAAGATCACCCTGAAGCAAATCAGCCAGGTATTCCAGGATCAGAGGAAGGGTAGGCTGAGAAGAAGATTCCCCTCTAGCCTGCATCGAATGAGAGAATCTTTCTCATTTGCCAGCGTTGGACTTCCTAGTGCTAGGTCTCCTAGCCTCCCTCAGCACGTCAACCACCTGCTGGGAAAGGGAAGAGGAAAAGGAAAGAGACATGCAATGAGCCATGCTGCCAAATGGAGAGAATGAAGATGAGGATGTAGAATGTTTCCCCTTTCCTGAACCAAAAGATCTGGCTTCAGAGGAAGATGCCAAAGAGGAAATTGGAAGAGACTGCAAAGCAGTGGATACCAATGCTGTCTGGGCCAGTCAGGAGCTATGAGAATAGTCCTTGGTCGTTCATCCCTGATCTTCAATAATACTCTGAGAAGAAGAAGAGGAGGAGGGAAGGCAAACTGACTGCAGCGTCCAAGGGAAGGACAGAGCATCCACTCTCCAGGCTCTGCTGTGATGCTGTCTGATGCAAAAAAGAGGTAGAAGATGGTTGTTTGGGGAGGAGAAGAGATCCACCTGAGGTGTGCCCCCAAAGTTGAATGATGCTGTAAAATACTGCTCTGTTCAGCTGCCACTCGTGAGGATCCAGGGTTTGTCTGCTCAACAGGTCTGCCAAAACACTGAGCCTTCCTGGAAGAAATTGATCTAGGAGATGCAGGCCCAGGGATGCTGCTATGGACCAAAGATTCATGCTCTACCTGCACAGGGGGTAAGAATGAGTCCCTCCCTGCTTGTTGATGTACCACATGACTGTGGTGTTGTCTGTTCTGATGAGCAAGATCCCTGGAGAAAGAAGATGCTTGAAAGATAGTAAAGCCTGCTGAACTGCTATCAACTCCTTTAGATTTAAGTGCAGGTGCATCTGCTGGGCATTCCAATGTCCCTGTATGCATCTGCCATCCAGGAAAGCTCCCCAGGCGTAATCCGATGTGTCTGTGGTAAGAACTTGAGTGGCAGGAGGTGGGCAAAAAGGCATGTCTTTGTTTTGTAGACAGGCTGTTGCCCACCACAGAAACTCTGTCTGCAGACATGGAAGCAGAGGAATAATCATATCCAGGTCCTATGTGTGCTGACACCAAATGTTCTTAAGATACCACTGCAATTTCCTCATATGCAGTCTTGCATATGGAATCATGAGAACGCAAAAGGCCATGTATCCCAGAGCTTGCAGGTATTTCCTTGCAGAGAGCTGGGACAGGCTTGCCATGTCCTTGAAGTAAACTGAAAGAGTTGTCTGCTTCTCCTGGGTGAGCTATATCATCTGGGCGGCTGTGTTCAGACTCGCTTCCAGGAATGTTATCTCCTTGGACGGCACCATTTTTGATTTTTCCTCACAGAGTGTAACCCAGGGAAGGGAGAAGAGTCTTTACAAATTCTACATCCTTTAACAGCTGCTCCTGAGAATTTGCTTGAATCAGTCGTCCAAGTATGGATAAATCTGAATTTTCTTCTGCCTGCAAAGAGCAATGACTGGAGCCAGGCACTTTGTGAAAATTCTGGGAGCAGTAGAAAAGCCAAAGAGCAGCACAGAGAATTGATAATGTTGCTTGCCCACTCTGAAACAAAGGTTTTGCCAGCAACTTTTCCCGACTGGGATGTGCAGATCAGCTTCTTTGAGATCCAAAGTTACCAGCCAGGTGTCCTTTTCTAACATTGGCAGCAACTGATGCAGAGTGAGCATTTTGAACTTTGGAATTACCAAGAAAGAGTTCAGAATAGATAGATCTAGGATAGAATGCCAGGTGTCTTCTTTTTTTTGGAACTAGGAAAAGTCTGGAATAGAAACCCTGGCCTACCTGCTGAGCAGGAACTGATTCTGTTGCTCCCAGAAGAAACAGAGACAAAATTTGTTTTTCTACTTCTGCCCTTTGGTTTGGAGGAGTGTCCAGGAATCCTTTGGGAACAGGAAAGGTGTGGAAAGAAAACTTGTGCCCTAGGGATACAGTTCTGAGTACCCATTTGCCATCCGTGATAGTGGCCCAGACATTTGCAAAAAGGGTCAACCTTCCCCCTAAAGGACTCTCCTGGCAGGCAAGAAGAGGCAGAAGTTGGATAAAGTCATTGAGAGTGTTTTGATTGAGATGCAGGCTTAGAACTTCCCACCTTGGAAGTGGAAGCCTGCCAACGCTTAGACCTTTGAGGGGTGGCCACCTGCCCCCTAGAAGATTTGCAACCTCTAGTCCTAGAATGGTTCTGTCTGCTGTATCAGGAAACATCCAACTCTTAGAAGGGTAATTCCTGCTAAAGCGAGGATGTTGAATTTGCAGAAAATCCTTAACAGTTTGCATAGACTTGGCCTTGTCCTCCATCTACTTGAGGACTTCCTCTGCTTTGCTGCCAAAACGACTGTCCTTATGCAAAGGTACATCCAAAAGCTTAGCCTTGACAGGCTCTGAAAAGGGCGGTTCCTTGAGCCAAGCATGCCTTCTAATAACAGATCCAGTAGCTGTAGTCCTGCAGGAGGCTTCTAGAATGTCAAAACCACAATGTAAAGAATGTTTATTGACAAGACTGGCAGAATTCAGCAAATCCTGCATATCCTTACTCTTCCACCAAAAGAGGCACACTTGCGATCCTAGACTTAATAGCCCCCAAAGTGTGCTGCTGGTACTTCAGCACATGAAAAAGACAATTAGTAAACCTAATAGCAAGAGTGGCAGGGGTATAAACTTTTTTACCCCACCTATCTAGGTTCCTAGATTCACTTGTCAGAAAGAACAGGATTTTTGGTAACAGTGGCCTTAACTCCTTTAGGAACTTGAGAAATAATCTCAGGATCAGCCAACATATTCTTGAAAAGAAAGAGATGAGAATCAGGGACTCTATAGTACCTGCAAAATTCAAAATGAAATGCCCAAGCCAAAAAGAGGATACCCGTTGTAGTTAGCTCAATTTATTTAATAAAAAACACGAAACTTCATCCACCATTTTTCTGTGCTTTTGTTACTCGAAGCTGCTTAATGCTCTCCTCTTCATTTTTCAGTTCTATGTGTGCTATTCCATCTGTAGCAGAGTCTTTCTCAGTCTGTTTTCTCACAGTCTGCTGAAACTGCTTTAGATCCTCTTCATGTCTGTGGTCCAAGTCTGCCTCGAGTTTGTTTATTTCTTCAGCCAGCTGTTTTCTTCTTTTTCGGTCATTCTTTGGTATAGTATTTTTCATACCTTGAATTTTCGCTTGTAGTTCTTTCTTTTCTTTACGGTGGTTTTTCATTAATTCCTCTTCAGTCTCCATTTTACCTCATGCAAATACCTCAAGATTCAACCAACTTAATATGCTCTCTTCAGCAATAAGCAAACACACGGCAAATGGGGGGAAACACAGATAAGGTGTATAGTACCTGTCAGGTTTCCTGGGAGCAGGAGGAACTGAATTTAGAGTCAAGGAATTTTCCAGAAAATCATCATCAACCACTTCCAACACTGGGGGAATAGCCAGAGGCTTATGCTGAGGTAAATCCAAAAACTCCCTAAATCCTTTTCTTAGATTGGGGATAATCCTGACTTTCCCATTTAAAATTCTCCCTGAGAGTATTCAAAGAATCACCAAAAGAGAAATGCTCTGGGGGAGAAGCAGAAGGAATGGACTTCCTCTGCATCTGAATCCTCAAAAGGAGAAAAAGCCTGAGAAACTTCCTCTTCATCAGCAGAAATGCTAGAAGAATCAGAACCAGAAAAAGACAAAGCCTCAGGAGAAACATCCCTACTCTTTTTAGGAGGAGGAGGCTGTGAACCCCTAATAAGAGTCAAAAGGTCATTAGCCATTACGACTGGAAGATTTACCTGCAAGTCTGAAGGACTCGGGAGGCCTGGCAACCGCCAAAGTTGCAGTAGAGGTTGTTGGTAAGAGCTTGTTGTCTGAACGAAGAACAGAGGCCTCGGACACCAGCGTCAGCTTAGCGGCTCCGGATCCAGCTGAAGACGTGACAGGTGAGAGGTCAGAAGGCAAAATGGAGGCCGGAGGCCTGGGGGACTCCGAAATGATCTCAACTGAGGCCTGAGGTTGAAAATCCACAGACTGCAGGGGCTGCAAAGGCACCTCACTGGCTACCGTATGACTGACTACCATCCTAACATCATCCGAGGACTTAACCTTCTGAAGTCTGTCGCAGTACTTATCCTTATGTTTCTTGGATATATCCGAAGCCTGAAGACCAGCAGACGCCATACCGACAAACTTAGGCCAAACTCCAAAATATTTAGCTAAATGCTTAGCCAGACCATGAATAGTACATGGATTAAAGGAGGCACATAGATCACAATTAGGAACGTCGTGGTCAAGGACTAAACAAATAATACAATGGGAATGAAAATCTCTATGGTGAATATGCTTTCCACAGGTAAGATAATTATTAACTTTTTCTGACATTCATTAAGGCATGAAAAGAGGATCCCCAATGGAGTAACTTAGCTGTAGTTGACTTCAACTTTGTAGTCGGAAACCAAAAAAAAAAAAGTAAACTGCTGACCGGCACTCATGCAAGAAATGCTTCTGCTTCAGGCTCCGTGGCAAGAAAGACTGAGGAAGTGACGTTGGCTGCCTCCTTTTATATCGGATGTCCTTTACACCTGACAGCTAATGTCATATTTACTTACCATTGGTATTCTGGCTGATCGAGGGCTACCGAGAGCCGGATAACCCACTGGTTAGGACTGCAACAGTGAAACTCGAGCATCCAAGAAGCCCCAGATGGAGCCAGTCCTGATAGCATAGCCTGTGTAGGAGCCGAGGAACAAGTGCAAGGAGAACAGGGGATGGAGGGAGGGAAAGAATACTGCAGCACGGAAGAGAAGGACATCTATGGTTATGGTAAGATTTTACACAACTTTCCTATGTCCTTCTATTCCAATGTTGCAGTATTCACTAGTGGGTGAGTACAAAAGCTCACTGCTGACTGGGTGGTGGTCTGGTTAAGGATTCCAGGAACCCATGCAGGACACCCCTGGCAAATCCTGCCCTGGTCCTGGAGATGAGGTCCAGCTTGTAGTGTCTGGTGAAGGTGTGTATAGATGACCAAGTAGCAGCTTCCAGAATGCAGTTAATATCTAGACCTTTAAAGAAGGCTCCAGAGTAAGCCATGGCCCTTGTGGAATGGGCTCTAACGTTGCCCGTTGGTGTCTTTTTCATGGTAAGAGTAACAAAAGGAGATGGCCCTAGCAATCCAAGAAGAAATGGTTTGCTTTCCTACAGCTTTCCCCAGAGCCCTGGGGTGGAAGGAAAAACAGCTGGTCTGATTTGAGTATAGGTTTGTCTTATGCAAGTAGAAACGGAACTGCCTGTCTACATCCAGGGATTGAAGGACAGTCTCCCTGAGGGTTAGGAAAGAAGGTGGGCATGTGAATAGCCTGATTTAGGGAGAGGTCATTAACCACCTTGGGGGTGAAGGAGGGATTAATCCTGAGGGTGACCTTGTCCATATGGAAAACTAGGAAGGGTGGAGTAAACATGAGGGCTTGGAGCTCTGAGACCCTCCTGGCTGATATTAAAGCTACAGGCAGTACTGTTTTCCCAAGTGCAAAACTTCAAGTCAGTCTTACCAGCTGGTTCAAAGGGTAGCAGAGTGAGTTTTTCCAACAGATAATTAAGATCTCAGGGAGGAGGAGTTGTTTTCCTAGGGGGTCTTAGGTGTAAAAAACCTTTTAGGAATAGTTTGGCTGGAAGTCTGGAAGCAAGTGGGGGCTCCACAGGTAGACACGCAGAAATGGCTGACAGGTGTGCTTTTAAGGAGGAGTAAGACAACCCTGTCTTTAGCAGTTCACACAGGTAAGAGAGAAATAAGAGACAGGTCACTGTCCAGCAGTTCTGTCTTTTCTGACACCAGATAGAAAACCTTCTCCATTTAGAGAGACGGGATTTCCTTGTGTTTTGTTTCCTGGCCTCCTGCAGGACTGAGCGCACGTCCTCACTGTATACGTGTCTGAAGGGAATCAGAATCCTATCAGCCACAGGGAGAGGTGTAGGGATCTCCACTGTGGATGAATCTGTGTCCCCTGGTGCTGTGTGACTAGATCCACTGAGGGAGGTAACTTGTGGGGATTGCCCTTGGATAGATGAAGTAGGGGGAACCAATGCAAAAGAGTGTCACCAACAAGATTTTTGGTGAGTCCTGCTAAATTTTCAGTAGGACACTATCACAGGGAAAGGAAGAGAGGAAAGAGAATGAGTAGAGTTATCATTCTGAATGAAGGAACCTTCAGGAATGGGTTGAGGCAGGAAAGGTCTAAGATGGGTCTCCATGGTCCCTCCTTCTTGGGCACCAGAAAATTCTGGAGTAGAAGCCTCTCCCTCAAGCAGAGGGGGAAACATGTTCTATGGTGCCTTGGAGCAACAGGTTGTTTATTACCTCGGGGAGGAGGAACCATTGAAAGGGTGTAGGTAGTGGAATAGGAAGTTTTGGGGGGAGGGACATCCAAGACATGAAGTAACCCTCCTTCAAGATAGACAAAACCCATTTGTTGGATGTCACTAAGGCCCAAGCACGGAGGCAGTGAGAGAGGCGGGAAGATAAAGGTATGGTGGGGGGGGGGTAGAAAAGGAGGCAGGCAGTCAGATGCCGCCTGCCCTTTCTGGAAAGGGAGGTCTCTGGGCGGAGGCTTGAGGTGTCCTAGGGTGAGTAGTCTGCCTCCTGTGTGGTCTTCTAGACCTAGAGGGGGCAGAAGGCCTAGAAGTCTTCCGGATAAACTGTCTTGGCCAGGTAGTTTCTCTGAAATTTTGGGATTGGAGAGACAAGAAGATGCTTTAGATCCTGGAGCTCTTTCCCTTTTTGCTGAAGAAACTTAAAAAGATCAGCTACCTTGGAGCCAAAAAGGGCAGTGTGATCCAAAGGAGCATCCAAAAGTTTAGCCTTAAAGTCATCTGGTAAAGGCTGAAAATACAGCCAAGAGCATCTCTTCAATACAGAGGCAGATGCTGCTGTCCTGGCAGAGGCCTCTGCTGCACCATATGCATACCTTAGGGAATGTTTATTGACTTGGGAGATGAGCCCAAGTAAGGAAGATAAGAATGCCTCATTAAGCTCCTTAGAAGCTTTGTCCAGTAAGGACAAGGAGTATTTGGCCATGTGTGACTGGTAATTTGTAGCCCTAAAGGCTAGAGTAACTGAAATGTATATCTTCTTCCCCCACCTTTCCATGGCCTTGCTGTCTTTATCTGCAGGCAGGTCAGTGGTAGTGGAGAGAAGTTTGGTAGACCTGTCAGTGGCAATAAAAATGGTTGCTGGGTCAGCTGGCGGGCATATGAAAAAAAATTGTCTGCATCAGGTACTCTATACAACCGGTCTTCTCCTTCTGGGGGCAGGTGGCTGGGAGTCAGGGTTTATACATGCTCCTGCAAAAGCATCCAGGAAGGCAGGCTGGACAGGAGGAATAGGGTCCGGATTAGGAGATTCCATCTGGATCAAGTCATAGAATCTTTTCTGTTGCTCAGACATGTCTGAGCAATCCTATTTAAAATCTTCCCTCATAAGATTAACCATGTCCCTAAAGGTAAGGTCTTCCACAGAGGAGCCAGGTTCAGTGGAGGCTTCTTCTGGGGATCCATACCCCAGAAGGGGAAGATATTTATGAAGAGTACAACAAGGAGTCCTCTGAGGAGTCAGACATTTCTTCTTCATCAGGATAGCTAAGGAGTAGTCTCTGGTTGAATAGCCTGGGACTAAGAAGAGGTGGAGCAACATGAGGGAGGTCAGGTGTAGGCCTAAGGGCCAGGAAGGCATTGTAGAGACTCTTGAAGGCCTGCCAGTCTGGCAAGCCCTCAGGGGTTGAAGCGACATGCTTTGCTTTTTCTTTGCAGGCCTAACCAGTATCTGGCTGTCGGTCGGCCTTGAAGAAATAGAAGGAATGGCAGAGGCCTGCTCTGAAGCACCCATCTCAGAAGCTGGTTCCTCCCCTGTCATCTGAATCAGGCACCTGGATATCCTCCCAGGATGTGTCATCCACTCTGGATTTTGCAGCCTCCTGGTAGGCACCCGCTTTATCCGGTGTGGCGGATGCTGGTTCCTCGGCCAAGCTAACGGTGGCTACAGGCTGGGAATTGGCAGAGGGAGGCGCAGTGGAAGTGGACGGCCTCACGGGCTTGGCCCTCTTCCTAGGTGGTTTGGATGGGGCATTGGTAGCAGCTTCCATTCAGAGAGGGATCTACCTAAGAAGCTATTTTTTGAGGTATAGGTCAAGGGCCTGAAGTTGGCGACGAAGGGTCTTAGGGACAAATGACTTACAAACGAAGCAGCTTTTATAATAGTGTTCCCTACCCAAACAAAAAAGACACTGATCATGGGTGTCTTTGTGTCTTTGTGGGGAATCTGGCGACCACAGTTGCAGTTGCTCTTACCGGACATTAACAGACTATATCAATTACAAAAGGACTGAAGAAAATCTTCAACGGGGTACTTATCTTAATGTGAAACTGATCCCACGTACCAGCCTACACTTAAGTCTGACCCCCCCCCCAACTGAGACTGAAAAAAGCTATGGAAACTTGGCCGAACAAGCTGATGGGAAAAAGGGTAAACCCGCTAGTGAATACTGCAACACTGGAATAGGACATCACAGAGGCTTTACTGCCTGACTCAGACATGTCTGACAATTTATTTATTGACATTTCTTAACCAGGTTTATCCAACTGGGCTTGTGGCCCATTTTCAGTGGAGACCCGAGGAGAAAAGTTCCAGTAGTACATTTTAAACAAGTACAACTTTAAACAATATTGACATAATAGCAGTTATAGCAAAAAGATTCACATATGTTGGGTTACATGCATAAAGTTAAAGTTGCATTAAAAAGAAGCTAAGTAACGATTTTACATTCATATAGTTCAATAGGTCAACAATAAAAAAAATTTGTTTGTATAAAATTATGCAAATGCATAGTAGACACACTGGAGAGAGAGGTGTAATGACGTACTAAGTATGGTCCTTTTAAGGGTACATAAAGAGAAGGAAGACTAGGTACGGTCATGGCAAGGGCAGGTTCTGGAATTGAGAAAATAAGCTTTTAGTTCATTTTTAAAGTGTGAGGTGTGGGAGATTTAACGCAAGTCAAGGGGAAGTTTGTTCCAAGCATGGGCAAGGGAGTGTTTGTAGAGTAGTTTGCCTATTGACCCTTTCTGGGTGGTAGATATCAAGTAATTGTTGGTTAGAAGTACGGAGGGTCCAGGATGGGATGTAGATGGAGACTAAGGAAGATAGAGATGGACAGAAGGAGGGTTTATAAAGAATAGAGTGTAGCATATGAAATTGATGAGATAGCAGAAACTGGGGAAGTTCAAGCCATTGAAGAGAGTTTAAAGAAATGCAGTGGTGCGAGTTGTATGGGGATATAGTAATGAATCTGGCTATTTTATGGTAAGTCTGTTGGAGTTTGTTTAGAGTGGAGGCCTGGATATTGGTAAGAACTGGGGCATATAAGAGGGAGGGGAGGAGGAGTGCCTGGCCCAGGGTAAGTCTAGATTCAGGGGTTAGGAATTTTTTGTTCAGATATAGCAGACCTAGTTTCTGGTTTGTTTTTTTTATACACTGGAGTATATGTAGGTTGAACTTTAGTTCGTCATCGATAATGACCCCTACGAGTTTTGTGTGGGTGTGTCAGGTTGGATAGTTGTATTGTTAGAAGATGTAATAAAACGGTTTTGTGATGAGAAAGAGAACGGGGAAGGAAAAGTAGGAGTTTGGTCTTTTTGGGATTTAGGATCAATAGGTTGTGAGAGAGCCATTGTTCAGTGGATAGTAGGGCCTGTTGGGTCAGGGAGTGTAGTTCAGGAATGTTATTTGAGATGGATATAAGTGTGGAGTCATCAGCATACTGAATAAGGGAGGATTCTTTGCATGAGGTGTAAAGATGATTGGTGAAGATGTTCAACAAAAGGGTTCCCAAGATGGAGCCTTGGGGAACACCAGTGGAGATGGGAAGGAAAGGTGAGGAGGATGAGAGCCATTTGACAGATTGTTCCCTGCCAGATAGGTAACTATTAAACCAGGCAAGTGCGGAGGGGGGATAGGTGGAGATTTGCGAGTTTGGATAGTAGTAGAGGATGAGAGACAGTATCGAAGGCTTTGGAGAGATCTAGGAAAAGACAGGAAATTAGTTTATTGTTGTCTAGGGCCTCTGCAATGATATGAGTGAAGGAGAGGAGGGCAGTGGTAGTGCTGTGGTGAGGACGAAATCCATGTTGGGTAGGGGTAAGTACATGGTGTGTGAGGAGGTGATTGAGAAGCTGTGAGTGAATACATTTTTCTAATATCTTGGAGAGGGGGGACAGAATGGCAATGGGTCAGTAGTTTGAGGGGGTCAGTGGAGTTTCCACCTTTATGAAGAGGGATAGTGAAGAAAGATTTCCAAAGGGTGGGGACAGTTGATTCCAGAATAGAGCAATTAATTAGTATAGATATAGGATAGGCAACTGAGTCAGCAGCAAGTTTGAGGAATGTAGGAGATTGTCAGTGAAAGGAGAACAAGGTTTTAGCTTGAGTAGTAGAGATTTGATGTAAGTAATGGGAACTGGCTCAAAAGAAAACAAAGTTGTGTTAGTGGGACTTGGAGGGGTGGGTGTCGAAGTAGTTAGACTTAGAGGTTACCAGATTTTGGATGGAAGAGATAAAGTGTTTATTCAGGAGGGTAGCTGTTTCCTGAGAGGAAGAGTTAGGGTATGGGGAGGAATTAGTGGGCTTCCCAGGAAAGAGGATGTTGTTGAGAGTTGACCAAAATTTTCGAGGATTAGATTTGTTGTTAAGCTGAGCAGAGCTACAGTACAACTTTTTGTCATTAGTTGCATGTTTTTTTGATGTTTAATTAAATTATTAGTAATTACATCTCCCAAAACCAACAGAAGACATCTGATCATACATATTTGATAGTTTATAGCACTAAAAGAAAGTGAAGCAAAACTGTACACCTTTTCATACCTAGCCATAGCCCTAACTTTACCATTAGGTAAGGGATTATAATGTGGAAACATTGTGGTAGGCTTGTCAATTTCTGCAGAAACTACTGCAGAATCTAAATGATTTTTGTAAATTAATTCATGGGCATCTGGATCCTTAAAAAGGTTACAAGCCTTTTTAAGTGGGATTCTAGGCTCAGGGAAGCTGTAGCAGAGGTATTTTGTAAAGCCTCAAAAAAGAAGTTATGTACTCACCATAACGTTCCATGTTTGCAAGTCCATCTCACCCTTCATTCTTACATATGGGATCGGAGCAGATCCTCAGCTCTGACTCAACCTATTTACAAGCTGGAAGACTACTGGTTGGCTCGGGGCTAGGTAAGTACCCCATGGTGCACCAGTACAATCCCCAGATCTTGTTTGGTGCTAACTAGGAGAAATAATAACAACATACAGAAAGAAGCCAATACTAAAAGATCTCCATAAATAAAACAGGTACTTCCAGGATGGGGTTAGTAGGGTGAGTTCGTAACAATGAAGGGTGAGATGGACTACAAACATAGAACGTTATGGTGAGTACATAACTTCTTTATGCTCTGTAGTCCTATCTCACCTTCATTCTTACATATGGGACAGCGTTCCAAGCACCTTATTCTTGGGTGGCTCAAGGAAAAATACTCCTGAGTACCATGGAACCAAAGGATGCTCTATCCCTGGAGGTTAAATCCAATTTGTAATGACTAATAAAATTGTGAGAGGTAGCCCACGTAGCTGCTGCACAAATATTATCAAGTGGGACCCTGGCTTGAAAGGCTGCAGAGGTAGACTGAGATCTGGTAGAATGAGCCTTGATTTTAAAGGGCAAAGGTCTATCCTCAGAATTGGAAACATAAGCTATACAGCTAGAAATCCAATTAGAGAGAGTTACTTTGGAAAATGGTAAGCCCGACCTGGATTCAGAGAAGGAAATGAATAATTGATCTGATTTCCTGATTTCTTTAGTCCGGTGCAAATAAAAACGTAATTGCCTATGGACATCCAGCTGGTGAAACCTGTAGTCAGCTGCATTGGAGTGATTTGGAAAGAACACCGGGAGTTCTATGGATTGATTCAAAGTGGTATGGGAACAGACCTTGGGGACAAAAGAGAGATGAAGGAACACTCTGTCTTTGTGAAAAATCAAATAAGGGGGTTTTACAGACAATGCTTGCAACTCTGACACCCGTCTGGCCAACGTGATGGCCACTAAAAACGTCATCTTCCAAGACAAGAATTTCAAAGAGGATGAATGAGAAGGCTCAAAGGGTGGAGAAGTTAATTTGGATAACATAAAATTTAAATCCCATGAGACCACAGGTTCTTGGATGGGGGGGGGGGGGGGGTCTTAAGTGGCACCTTTAAGGAAGGTTTTGCACAGCTTATGTGACATCAGATTAGAATCTGGAAAACCTGATTGAACATTTGAAATCGCTGCCAATTGAACTCTGGCAGTGGCAGCTGCAGATCCTTGGTGAAAAAGGTCAGACAGGAATTCCAAAACAACTGGAATGGAGGCAGTGTAATTCTCTCCGCCCATATAGAGAATCTTCTCCATTTACTGGAATATAGCCTCCTAGAGGAAGGTTTATGAGAAAATGTAAGGATATAAATCATGGAGGGTGAGAACTTGTGAAGCCTGACTAGGGATGGAACTGGAGCAGCCACACTGTCAAGTTGAGGGTGTGTAAGGAGGCATGAAGCCAACCTGACATGTGAGTCAACAGCTCTGGAATTGGGTCCAGAATCCAAAGATAGTCTAGGAGAAGAGGCCCGA